>NC_136057.1:1264788258-1265282596 GCF_964261635.1 Lissotriton helveticus | reverse complement strand
TGTGAGTAACTCCATGGATGAGTGGCAGACTGTGAGTGTCTGTATAGGTGTATGAGTGCATATGATAGTGTTGTAAAGATGAGTGATTGTATGTATGAATGATTGTATGGGTGAATGAGTGAATGTGTGTGTAGACATAGGAATCAGTGAGTGCGTATGTAGTAACTAGTATTGGTGTGTCAATGGTTTCAAAAATTATACTCTGTATTTAACACTGGGTGAAACAGAGGTTATATTAAAATGTGAGGAGATGCATTGTATTGTCACATGAATGATATCATCAGTGATGTGGTCATTGATGTCAAATCACATGTCATCAGTGATGTCATCAGTGATGTCATTTGAGATGTCATCAGTGATGTCATCAGTGATGTCACTGACCATGTCATGAATGATGTAATATGTGACATCATCAGCAGTGGATTGCGGGTGCGCGATATATAGTTAGTGCAACTAACTATATATGGAATTTCAATGGTTTTGTGTGAGTAAAATAAGGTTTTGTAAATGCTAATTCCTAACTATATATGGTCTATAACCTATGGTTTTTTCAGTGAATTTTCAAGGTTTTGTAAATGCTAATTCCTAACTATATATGGTCTATAACCTATGGTTTTTTCAGTGAATTTCATTGGTTTTTTAACAGCTAATATCTGTAGCTGTAAAATGTATTCTTCTTTAAATCCAAAAAGATATTTTATATGTTTATGAATAATTTTTTTTTAAAATATTTTTTTTTCTTCGTTCCCGCTTCGCGAATCGGGAAGCTTCCCGTTAGCTGACCATGATGCCGCGAAATAGACCGCGAGCCGGTAAACGTTTCTTTACCGCAACTGCCGCGTTACAAAACAACATCGTGACGCCTCCCGTCCGCATGACGTTTCACGTTGTCGCGTGATACGTCATATGACGTGCTACGTTAGCGAACTGGTACGCGAAGCGAGTCGCAAAGCGCAGGTTTCTGGAAGCAAACCGGGAGGCCCTGCAAAGCGCTTAACGTAAACACAGCAGGTCATGTGACTTGGTAATAACACTTTTCATTGGTTCATTTCACTTTTGGTTTCCTAATGATGTAAGACTAGGTCATATAATCTAAAATGAACACTTTTCATTGGTTGAGAACTCTTGTTTTTCCCAAATGATGAAAATCCCTCCTTCTTTCCTCACTCTGACTTTCATCATTGTGAGAGAAAGACCCTTTGTGATCACTGAGCAATGGCTTCTTTAGTAGCTTCAGCTGGTGCTTCCCCACCACCTCCACCACATCCAAGGAAGAGTGGACCACCTGCTCAAGTTATAATTCAACAAGAAGAGGAAGAAGAGGAACAGGACGACGAGCACGAAGAGAGGCAGTTTTTGCCTGAGGAGCCCAGGACGTCTCACCGGAAAGAAAACTTCATTTGGCAATTTTTTAAAATTCCCAAAAGTCAGAAAAAAGTAAATGCAAGATACGTAACTTGCCTTATATGTCAAGATAGACTGTCCAGAGGAACCGAGAAAAAATACAGTTTCGGAAACTACACAATGCATCGCCATATGACTAGGTGGCATCCTAACAACTACAGTGCTGCACAGTTTCGGAACGACCTAGATAATCTCCCTATTATGGCCAGAAGATCTGTTGTACCGGAAGTAACGGGACCAGAGGGCAGGGAGATGGTGCCAAATATACAAATGAGATTTGGTGAAGTAAAACACATCTGCGTATATTGCGATGGATTCATTTGCTACGGAGAAAGAAGCATCACTCTGATCAACAGAGCTATTGACTATCATATGAGTTTGTACGAAACGCCCAAAATAATAAATACTTTTTTTTTTGTTTTGTTGCTCCTGTTGAGCCCTTTACAATGAATCGTTTTCATTGCCCCCTCCAAGAAAAACCCAAAAAATATAAAACTGTTCAGAAAAATTCAAAAAAAGTAAAAAAAGTTCCGAAAAATAATAAAAAAAAATATAAAACAACAAACACAATAAAAAAAAAAAGTTCTTTTCAGAACTACCTCCCCGTTATTAAAAAATTGGTACAATATTTGGAACTGTGCCAACCTCTATTTCTCTTAGTTCGCTTCCCAGTTCGCTCGCCGGTACGCGAACCGGAAGCGAACCAAAAACAGTAAGTATAAGGGAAGGAAACAGACACTTATGTTAAAAGAAAGACAGCTATAGGGGAGTAAACTAGAGATACTATTACCCGTAATCCACTGCTGATGATGTCACATATTACATCATTCATGACATGCTCAGTGACATCATCAGCAGAGGATTGCGGGTTTTTTGGCAACGTGCCTTATCCACGGTTTAATAACGCTGCCTTTTGCTTTATATAAGTTTTCAAATTGTATGAAATATATACCAATAGGTCGTTATGAACCTTTAGGTAGTGCTTTTCTTCATGAGGTCTGGTCGCTTCCATACACATACAGATGTTTCAAAGATGATCAAGAAGTTTATCTGAATGGAGAGGAATGCACTGAGACGCCAGATCATTCACTAATGTGTAGGCACATACAGTTACACGGTTCATGCAACAGACACCGACCAAATATGGCTTGCGTGTTGCAAGGCACGCCACTTCCTACTATCATCCCCACGTTCAAGTTGTTGGAAAATGGTAGTTATTTGATGCTCAATAATGAAGATTGTTCTGGGTTAATTAAAAGTATTCCTTTTATCGTAACAGTAAGTGAACGGGTTATTTGCTGCAGAAATGTTCTATTTCCTCCCACACATGAACATAGGGAGTTTTCAATCTCGCCACAAATACCAACCTTGGGAGCAGATTTCAACGGCATGGCAAGAATAAGAGCTCTTTTGTCTCAGAGAGAGGTGGCCTTGAGTTCGGCCCGTGAAACTTTCGTGCTTCACATAGCGAACACCCGTACAGAGGTGCAGACCCTTTTAAATACAGATTCGCCTTTGCATTTCAGCGACATGGTTCGGACTATCTTTAACGCATCCTCCACAAAGGCCCTGGCGCACTTTTTTAAAGTTGTTACCAGTGGTCTCGTGACTTCATTTGAGAAAATCTTTGGAGTCATCCCTGCTTTCTTTCATTCTATTTTTTCCACTCTGCTTCGTGGATTGCCATTTTTACTTGCATTACCAGCGGACGCTCTTGTGCTTTTTTACATTTTTAAATATGGATGTCCCTCCTATGCAACCTCCCGCCCTGCAGCTGCTGACACTGTTCCGCAATCGCATGCTAGAATATTATGGCACAATGCCGTTGGCGATATTAAGCACGGCATATGGATTATCTTTTCGATTCTCCTACTTCACCTGTGTCCAGCCTGTATTTCACTGCCTGACCTGTGATTTCGATTGGGCCATTGATTTGTGTCTCTGCGGACCGGTTTCTCCTGACGTCGACTTTAATCAGCTGATGACTCCTATCATTACTCACGAGTTGGTTTGTCCTGGCGAAAGGATTATGGCTGTGGCATTGATGCATGGACTAATTGGTCCCTGGAATTTACTGGCGGCAACACAGTCTTTCTTGGAACAGAGCTTTCTTGAAAACCCACCGAGCTGTCCTCTGATGGTGATAGAGGATCCGGTGCTGGGAGAGCACGTATGTTCTTTTCCGCTTTTAAATTGGATGGCTGAACTCTTTTCGGATGAAGACGGTGACTTCCTATTGGAGGCTGTTGCAGCTTATTTTGCATACACAGTTATGTCATAGACCTTTTTCATTTTTGATATGCTGAGTACTAGCATTTCATTGACAATTCATTGACTTATTTGTCAAGTTTTTATTATTTAGCTTGCCTATTGGCTTAAGACTCGATAAAGTACTTGGCTGTTTTATTTTTCTTTAGCATTAAATTTTCCTAGTTTTTAATATTTTACCTTGCGGACCGTCCACATATAAAGTTGCAATCTGCTCTCATGAGATGGCACTTCTATTATCTTATTCAGTTCGTTTCCGGATCATGGGGAGGTGTCATCTAGGTCCTGGATATCTTTACACCGTGTTAAGTTAGCATGGGCTCATTACCGGTTTAAACGCCATTTTTCCTTTTTTGCAACTTCTGCACACGACACTTAGTTGTTGCTTTAGCTTTCAACCTAATAGTTCATCGTGATTTACATGAGAATAATATGTTATTGCTCTACTATCTGCTTTACTTGTTAAACTATATCTGTACAGCGAGTGCTGAAGTTTCAAGAACAACACGATACAGAATTGTTATGAGGTCTGATCTCCACGACTTCATACTCATAACATAAGTGCAGCTTCTGCCAATTCTGGGCATGAGGCGGGTTTTATATTGCTTTGCCGAACACACATACACAACACTTGATGCGGTTCACATGAAGAGAGAGCTGGTGTATGCTGATGTGATTCCTTCAAATCTAAGACACTAAAGTATGGGCACGCCCTAAACCAACACAAAGAGACCTTCTTAGCAAATAATATAATATGTGTATTAGGGAGGGTGAGATATAAGCAGCCGCGGGCCGTGGAGGGAGTTACGATGGGGCAGGGAGGCGGGGAGGGGAGGGGCAGGGTGGAGCCCTCTCCACCCTGCCCCTCCCCCTCCCCGCCTCCCTGCCCCACCGTAACTCCCTCCACGGCCCGTGGCTGCTTATAAGTGTTGATAACTCTTATTCATTTACAGCATGTTAACATACTGTCACCATTCTCTTTTTATGTACTAGTAACTATGCTGGTAATTTTGCTACTGATAATATGTGTACTTGTATTATCTAAGATACTACGCCTGAGAAGACGGCATTAGTAAATAAACATTTCAAATACACATGTGTTCTTCTTAACTCCATGTTCTGGTTTCTAAGAAATATATAACGACCGACTGTTCATGAGTTCCACGTATCCTGAGGTACTATAAGTTCATATTCTGGATTGTCTAAACATTGAGAGTTTTGTTATATCCAATGTGACACTGTACCTAGCTTGCTGCGACAGGGGCACCCCCGACCCTTCCTGGAGCTTCATCACACTTGCGATACAACTCCAGCAATGCGCCACCTTTACGGCACAGTTACATCACGCATCTGTGCTGTTTTTGCCCCATGATGCGCCGCATTGTAAATGCAGCACACCATAGGTGACGGAACAGCGGCACAGAATGACTAACACATCCCTGGTGATGCGCCAGTCATCATAAATCTATCCCTATGCTTCTTATCTTGTTCGAGATGAACCGCCATATGTATCATCAAAGTTTTTTGCATTTCCTAAATAGCAAACTTTAAGGAATAAATAGCGATTCTTTACCATTCCTAGTTTGCGATTAGCTATTTGCTAATTACAAATTACCCATTCATTTCCTTCATTTCCATAGGGCGGTTGGACTCACTTTTAGCTCGAACGGCTGAATGGATTTCCACGAAACTTGGCAAAATTGTAGGGACTGGTAGCCCGATGTGCCTTTGCTATGTCTCAAGATATATGCTCCAGTGGTTTTTACGAAAATTAACTTTGAAAAATATATATTGGGCTACATTGGCCTATATATATGTTGGAGCCCAAATGTAGCCCAATGACGCCCAATGACGCCCAATGAAGCCCAATGTAGCCCAATGTAGCCCAAAGATGGCCGTCAGAGACAAAAAAAACAAATGTAGCCCAAATATCAGCCAGATGTAGCCCAACTATAGCCCAGTGAACAGAATGACCAATCAGCTTCGCAAACCTCCGTTACGCGAAGCGGAGCGCTGTTACAGATATATATCTTTTTTTGAACGTTAATTTCTCAAAATCCACTAGAGCACATATATTGAGACCTAGCAAAGGCACATCGGGCTACCAGTCCCTAATATTTTACCAAGTTTCGTGCAAATCCATTCAGCCGTTCGATTATTATTATTATTATTTTTTTTTGCCCCGCGGGGCCCTTTTAAAACCTCCACATCAAACCTAGGGGGTCAGCGGATCGATCTACTTCCCCCTTAATGGTCATTTGCCCCTTCGCTTTCGCCTCCTCTTGTCTCTCGATCCTACCGAGAGACAAGATGGCGGCCGCTACGGACTGTTTGGAATGTTGACAGACGCCGGAGAACCAATCAGCTTCGCTTCACAAAGCTCCGTTGCGCGAAAAGTACGCGTCCTGGAGCGCTGCCCGGTCCGCTGTTACAGATATATCTTTTTTTAAACGTTAATTTCTCAAAATCCACTGTAGCACATATATTGAGACCTACAAAAGGCACATCGGGCTACCAGTCCCTACACTTTTGCCAAGTTTCGTGCAAATCCATTCAGCCGTTCGGGCTAAAAGTGAGGCCAACCGCCCTATGGAAAACTCAATGTTAAAAACACGTTTTGGGACCCCCCTTTTTTCTCGGCCCCCCCTTGACGAACCCCCCCCAAATTTTCAAGGGCTGCTCAGAAACAAAATGTGCCATTTTCCTGAAAATTTCAGCCAATTCCGTCCACAATCTCCAAAGTTATTAGACATAGAATTTTCAAAAATCCCATAGAGAAAAAATCCTAACTATATATACCTACTGGCGACCGCCAGTAGGTAATATATATATATACAGTGAGGTAAAGAGAGATACCAAGCATGAGTTGCCACCACAATAATGCTTACTCATTCAAGAAAGGGCAACAGAATTGCAGGCATTTTAATGTTTTGTCAGGAACAACCAATGCAAAGCTCTTTGTAAACTTGAGCCAAATGACACTGGTCAAAACAAACCCTTCTGAGTGAAATCCCCGCCCTCCAGACAAACTGCATCAATTGCACTGATTCCTCACTAATACCCACATGACACACAGGCATTTGGCATGCCTTTTCCAGTTAAAGCATCTCTTCAACCATCAATGCTGCAATTCCAAATTGTGAGCCACATCACAAAACCTGTGCAAACAGGAGTTCATGCATGCAGGTTTTGCAGTAAAGCCAGCAAAGCGGCTATGGCATTTCTTTCTAATAGGCAACTGGGTGTGTCACACATTTTCCCCTCAGACACGCCACTAGTAAAAACCTGGCAAATTTTACAGCGGGCAAATGTAAAGGAAAATCTGATAATTGTGGTAATCCGCATGGTTAACACCGATTACGTATGTAGTTCCTAATTTTCCCCAGGGAAAGTTGGTATGGGCGGCATTTACTGCACACTGTAAATACCCCACTCCAAGGTACCAGTATTTACCACTTGAAATATAATCTCCTTTTTAGGTCTCAACCTGCGATGGCTGCCTTTGCAGTCTCGCTGGCGAGACTAATGAAATAGAGAGAACATCACTAGCGAGGTTAAGCCCCGCCCCTCTTCTCCATTGGCTGGCCTCCTAAATGGTGGCCAGCCATTGGAGAAGAGGTCCTTGTGACGTTCTTCTTTCTCTTTAAGCCCGTCCTTTTCAGATTGGGTTCCTTGACTTACTGCTGAAGTAAAAGGTTTCTTATCTTCTTTATGGGTCCAGATGGCCCCATAAAGAAGATAAGGAACCTTTTTCCCTAGCAGGAAGTCCGGGCGCCCAGTCTGAAAAGGACGAGGCTTAGAGACAAATGGCGAGCGCTCGTTTTAATTTAATTTAATTTTGCGGGCCGCCAATGCTTGTTAGTGATCCGAGCCCCAATACCTAGGTTTTGTCAGCCTCAACTGTGGCCTCCTCCCAAGAAAACTCCTGTGGGTTGAATTTGTGAGGCTTAGGAGGGTCAAAGTCCTTGCCTTGGCATGTGTTCACGGTTGCTCAAGTAACATGTTATCACAAATCAACTGCACCAGATCAGACCGAACTGGACTGAAGCAGCACATTTTCCTGGGCTCGTCTAGGCTCTCCCTACCCAACCCATACTGCAGCGACCCCTCCCCTTTCTTTCCAAATGAACCATCCCCTTCGTGGCCAATTGGGGCTTGACAGCTCACGCACACCCTTTTCCCAATCCTAGACAAACGTTTCCCCCACCCCTCTTTCACACACCGCTTCTCTCACCTTCCTGCCAGCGCTAGTCTCACCTAGGCTAGATATGATCTCTGAAGCCCCTACCCCGTCCCACCGTGACCCCGCCTCGCCTTCACGTAGGTCGTTCTCTCAAACCCTTTCTCCTCGGCTTCAGTGCCATCAACTGCTACAGCGGTCAGTCCAAGAATCTTTTTAGCTTAAAAAACAGGCACGAGTCTGCAGAAAACAGTCACAGAAACACTAACAGACCCAGTCACACCTCACACACCCTCTCACACCCCCTCACCCACCCTCTCACCCTCATCCTCTCACCCGCACACCCCCTCAAACCCTCTCATCCTCACACACCCTCACAACATCACCATCACACACCCTCTCACTTCACACACCCTCACCCACCCTCTCACCCTCATCCTCTCACCCGCACACCCCCTCAAACCCTCTCATCCTCACACACCCTCACAACATCACCATCACACACCCTCTCACTTCACACCCCTCACCCTCACACCCTCCCACCCTCACTCACCCCCCTCACCCTCACACCCCCTCACCCTCACACCCCCTCACCCTCACACCCCTCACCCTCTCAGCCCCCTCACCCTCTCAGCCCCCTCACCCTCACACCCCCTCAGCCCTCACCCTCTCACTCTCACACCCTCACACACCCTCACACCCTCACCCCCCCTCACAACTTCACCCTCCCTCACACTCACATTCTCTCTCTCACCCTCACTTACCCTCACACACCTCTCACCCTCACCCTCACATCCCCTCCCCCTCATCCCCCCTCACCCTCACACCCCCTCATCCTCACACCCACACCCTCACCTTCACCCCCTCACCCTCTTACCCTCTCACCCCCTCACCCTCACACCCCCTCACCCTCACACACCCTCTCACCCCTCACACACCCTCACCCTGACACACCCTCACCCTCCCTCACCCTCACTCATCCTCGCACCATCTCACACCCTCACCCTCACTCACCCTCACACACCCTCTCACACCCTCACACCCACCCCCCTCACCCTCACACCCACCCCCTCACCCACCCTCACCCTCACCCTCACAAACCCTCACACACTCTCATCCCCACACACCCTCACACACTCTCATCCTCACACACCCTCACCCCACACCCCCTCAACCCCCTCACACACCCTCACCATCACACACCCACAAACACCCTCACTATCACACCCCTCACCCACCCTCACCCTCACACCTCCTCACCCTCACACCCCCTCACCCACCCTCACCCCCCTCACCCTCTTCCTCTCAACCTCACACACCCTCACATCCTCACCCTCACACATACTCACCCTCACACCCTCACTCACCCTCACACCCCCTCACACACCCTCACTCACCCTTACACCCTCCCCTCACCCTCACACCCCCAATACCTAGGTTTTGTCAGCCTCCACTGTGGCCTCCTCCCAAGAAAACTCCTGTGGGTTGAATTTGTGAGGCTTAGGAGGACCAAGAGGACTCAAAGTCCTTGCCTTTTCATGTGGTTCACAGTTGCAAAAGTAACATGGTATCCACAAGTCAACTGCACCAGATCAGACCAAACTGGACTGAAGCAGCACATTTTCATGGCTCGTCTAGGCTCTCCCTACCCAACCCATACTGCAGCGACGCTCCCCTTTCTTTCCAAATGAACCATCCCCTTCGTGGCCAATTGGGGCTTGACAGCTCACGCACACCCTTTTCCCAATGCTAGACAAACGTTTCCCCCACCCCTCTTTCACACACCGCTTCTCTCACCTCCCTGCCAGCGCCGGTATCACCAGGGCTAGATATCATCTCTGAAGCCCCTACCCCGTCCCACCGTGACCCCGCCTCCCCTTCACGTAGGTCGCTCTCTCAAACCCTTTCTCCTCGGCTTCAGTGCCATCAACTGCTACAGCGGTCAGTCCAAGAATCTTTTTAGCTTAAAAAAGCAGGCGCGAGTCTGCAGAGAACAATCACAGAAACACTAACAGACCCAGTCACACCCTCACCCACCCTCCACCCTCACCCTCACACCCCCTCAGGCCCTCTCCTCACACACCCTCACAACATCACCATCACACACCCTCTCACCTTCACACCCCTCACACCCTCCCTCACCCCCTCACCCTCACACCCCCTCACTCTCACACTCACACCCCCTCACCCTCACACCCCTTCACCCTCACATCCCCTCACCCTCTCAGCCCCTCACCCTCAAAACCTCCCCCTCCCTCACACTCACACCCTCTCTCACCCTCACCCTCACATCCCCTCCCCCTCACACACCCTCACTCACACGCCTCACACACCCTCATCCTCACACCCTCACCCTCACACCCTCACCTTCACCCCCTCACACCCCCTCACCCTCACCACCTCACCCTCTTACCCTCACACCCCCTCACCCCCTCACCCTCACCCTCACAACCCCTCACCCTCACCCATCCTTTCACCCTCCCTCACCCTCACACACCCTCACTCACCCTCGCACCCTCTCACACCCTCACCCTCACACACCCTCTCACCCTCACCCCACACACCCTCACTCACCCTCACACTCCCACACCCACCCCCTCACCCCTCACCCCCCTCACACACCCCACATCACACAACCACAAACACCCTCACCATCACACACCCTCACCCACCCTCACCCTCACCCACCCTCACCCCCTCATTTCACCCTCACACCCCCTCACCCACACCTCCTCACCCTCACACCTCCTCACCCTCACTCCTCCTCACCCTCACTCACCCTCTCACCCCCTCACCCTCACAACCCTGACTCTCAATCACCCTCACCCACACACCCCTCACCCTCACACACCCTCACTCACCATCACACACCCTCTCACACCATCACTCACCCTCACCCACTCTCTCAACCTCACACACCCTCACCCACACCCTCACACCCCCTCACCCTCACACCTCCTCACCCTCACACCCCCTCACCCTCACACCCCCTCACCCCCATCACCCTCTTCCACTCACCCTCACACACCCTCACATCCTGACCCTCACACCCCCTCACCTCACACCCCTCACTCACCCTCACAACACCCTCACTCACCCTCACACACCCTCACCCACCCTCACACACCCTCAGTCACCCTCACACACCTCACCCTCACAACCCTCTCACCATCACTCACCCTTACACCCTCCCTCACCCTCACACACCCTCTCACCCTCACCCTCACACCCCCAATGCCTAGGTTTTGTCAGCCTCCACTGTGACCTCCTCCCAAGAAAACTCCTGTGGTTGAATTTGTGAGGCTTAGGAGGACCAAAGTCCTTGCCTTTTCATGTGTTCACGTTGCACAAGTAACATGTTATCACAAGTCAACTGCACCAGATCAGACCAAACTGAACTGAAGCAGCACATTTTCCTGGCTCGTCTAGGCTCTTCCCTACCCAACCCATACTGCAGCGACGCCTCCCCTTTCTTTCCAAATGAACCATCCCCTTCGTGGCCAATTGGGGCTTGACAGATCACGCACACCCTTTTCCCAATGCTAGACAAACATTTCCCCAACCCCTCTATCACCACCGCTATTCTCACCTCCCTGCCAGCGCCGGTCTCACAAGGCTTGATATGATCTCTGAAGCCCCTACCCCGTCCCACCGTGACCCCACCTCCCCTTCACGTAGGTCGCTCTATCAAAACCTTTCTCCTCGGCTTCAGTGCCATCAACTGCTACAGCGGTCAGTCCAAGAATCTCTTTAGCTTAAAAAAGGAGGCGCGAGTCTGCAGAGAACAATCACAGAAACACTAACAGACCCATTCACACCCTCACACACCCTCTCACCCACCCTCACACCCTCATCCCTCTCACCCTCACACCATCACCATCACACACCCTCTCACCCTCACACCCCTCACCCTCACCTCCTCCCACCCTCACCCACCCCCCTCACCCTCACATCCTCACCCTCACACCCCCTCACCCTCACACACCCCCTCACCCTCTCACACCCTCACCCTCACCTCACACCCCCTCACCCTAACACCCTCACACTCACACCCTCTCACCCTCACCTCCTCTCACCCTCACTTACCCTCACATCCCCTCACCCTCACATCCCCTCACCCCTCACATCCCCTCACCCTCACCCCACATCAAGCTCCCACCCTCACCCTCACCCCCCTCCTCCTCACACCCTCACTCCCCCCACCCTCACACCCCCTCCCCCTCTTACCCTTACACGCCCTCACCCTCACACCCCCTCACCCTTACACCCCCTCACCCTTACACCCCCTCACCCTCACACACCCTCACACCCTCTCAACCCCTGACACACCCACACCCTCACACACCCTCCCACCCTCACCCTCACACCTCCTCACACCCCTCTCACCCTCACACCCTCTCACACCCTCACCCTCACACACCCTCCCACCCTCACACGCCCTCACTTCCCCTCACTCATGCTCACACCCCCTCACCCCCACACCCCCTGACCCACCCCCCTCACCCTCACCCCCACCCCCTCACCGTCACACCCTCACACACCCTCTCACCCTCACACACTCTCATCCTCACACCCCCTCACCCTCTGACCCTCACACCCCCTCACACACCCTCACCCTCACACCCCCTATCACACACCCTCACATCACACCCCATTACCCCCACAACCCTCTGACCCTCACACACCCTCACCCACATACCCTTCACCCTCACACACCCTCACCCACACCTCCTCACCCTCACACCTCCTGACCCTCACACCTCCTCACCCTCACACCCCCTCACCCCCACAACCCTGACTCTCACTCACCCTCACCCACACACCCCTCACCCTCGCACACCCTCACTCACCCTCACACATCCTCTCACACCATCACTCACCCTCACCCACTCTCTCAACCTCACACACCCTCACCCACACCCTCACACCTCCTCACCCTCACACCCCCTCACCCTCACACCCACTCACCCCCATCACCCTTTTCCTCTCACCCTCACACACCCTCCCATCCTGACCCTTACACACCCTCACCCACCCTCACCCTCACACCCTCACTCACCCTTACACACCCTCACACCGCCTCACCCACCCTCACACACCCTCACAACCCTCTCACCCTCACTTTCCCTTACACCCTCCCCTCACCCTCACCCTCACACACCCTCTCACCCTCACACCCCCAATACCCAGGTTTTGTCAGCCTCCACTGTGGCCTCCTCCCAAGAAAACTCCTGTGGGTTGAATTTGTGAGGCTTAGGAGGACCAAAGTCCTTGCCTTTTCATGTGTTCACAGTTGTACAAGTAACATGTTATCACAAGTCAACTGCACCAGATTAGAACAAACTGGACTGAAGCAGCACTTTTTCCTGGGCTCGTCTAGGCTCTCACTACCTAACCCATACTGCAGCGACGCCTCCCCTTTCTTTCCAAATGAACCATCCCCTTCGTGGCCAATTGGGGCTTGACAGCTCACACACACCCTTTTCCCAATGCTAGACGAACATTTCCCCCACCCCTCTTTCACACACCGCTTCTCTCACCTCCCTGCCAGCGCCGGTCTCACCAAGGCTAGATATGATCTCTGAAGCCCCTACCCCGTCCCACCGTGACCCCGCCTCCCCTTCACATAGGTCGCTCTCTCAAACCCTTTCTCCTCGGCTTCAGTGCCATCAACTGTGACAGCGGTCAGTTCAAGAATCTTTTTAGGTTAAAAAAGCAGGCGCGAGTCTGCAGAGAACAATCACAGAAACACTAACAGACACAGTCACACCCTCTCACGCCCTCACCGACCCTCACACCCTCATCCTCTCATCCCCTCTCACCCTCACCCTCACACGCCCTCACACCATCACCATCACACACCCTCTCACCCTCACACCCCTCTCACCCCTCACCCTCACCCCCTCCTCCCCCTCACCCCCTATTACCCTCACCCTCACTCATCCCCCCTCACCCTCACACACCCTCAACCTCACACCCTCACACACCCCCTCACCCTCTCACACCATCACCCTCACCCTCACACCCTCTCACTCTCTCTCACCCTCACCCACCCCTCACCCCCTCTCACCCTCACTTACCCTCACACTCCCTCACCCTCACTAATTGACAGAAGCATTTTTTCCCCCTCCTGAGGCGGAAGCCGGGAGGTTTCTCTTGCCGATCTCTGGGCATCTTTTATTCGAAACAGCGCATTTTTAACTTTACTTGCCCTCGGCTTGACTTAAAGAAGCCGGAGACTTCCTGCTGCCCCCTTGCATCCTGTGTTCCTCCTCCCCACTCCCTCCGCCCGTGGACCGCTCTCGGCTGAGTGTTGACGCCGAGGGTCGGTCTCCCGGGTTTGGCGGCCATATTGGGTGTGGGCCGGGCAGGTGACGCGCTCTAGCAGTGCTTATAAGGAAAGGACCATGACTCCGTGCAGCAGACGCGTACAGCGGACGCGCCGGACCTGCGCCGGAGTCGTGCCAGAGTCCTGCCCGTCTGCGCCCGTCCGCGCACGACCGGGCCCAGGGACCAGTTCCTCTGGTGGGCGATTGACTTACTCTGTGAGTGAGTTACTTCTACTAGACCTAGGTGGGCAGACCATAAACCCCACGACGTTGACCACACTAAAGGAGATTAACATCATACGATCCCCTAGCTGTAAGCCCATCATCCATTCGCCCCCTCTGAAGCTCGCGAGCCTGAATACAAGGTCACTTCAGAAACACCACCTGGAAATATTTACTTTTCTTCAGGATGAGGTTATAGATGTGCTAACCCTTACTGAAACGTGGCTAGGCGACAATTCCTCCCCCGATATTATAGCTGCCCTCCCAAATGGATATGACATGGTTTGGCATAATCGTCCGGTTAATGCTCGGGGGGGGGGTTTGGGGGGGGCAATTATGTTTAAAAAATATCTAACTGTGGTCAAATTATTAGCTGAAACAGTAGATTCAGCAGATATACTTGGAGTAAAGATCACCTCGAACAATAAATGTTTTATTATCTTAACTGTCTATCGCCCACCACAATACACTCCAGTGTTTAATGAACTATTTGCCCCCATCATTTCAGATATCTGTACTCGATATAAAAAAGTCTTGGTGACAGGAGACTTTAATGTCCACTGGGACAGTGCATGCAGAGACTTGCTAACCAGCCAGTTGGAGTCCTCCATGACCTCGTTAGGCTTAGAACAGCTCGTGGAAGCTCCAACGCATATCAAGGGTCATACCCTCGATTTAATCTGGACCTCTGTTCCAGAGGTAATCCTTACTAATATCGTTCCCTGTATTTGGTCCGACCATCACCTACTCCTGTGTGATATTCCTTTAGATAGTGTCCTAGCCAAACCACCTGTTAAAACAAAAAAGGTGCGTCAATGGAAAAAAGTTGATTCGAAAGCCTTAACGGACGTCCTTCCTAAATATATACAATCAATGGTCCCTCATGGTGATTTAGACCAGGACTACAGTACTATAGTGGCAAATCTTAGACAGGCTATTGACCAGATAGCACCTGAAAGGGTACAGAAAATAAAGGGTACTGAAAAAGGGGATCCTTGGTTTACCCCATCTCTAAGGGATCACAAAAGAAAGCTTCGCCATCTTGAGAGATGTTGGAGGAAAACAAAAGACTGTATAGATCGAGAACAGTACAAAATCTCCTTGAATCTATACAAAAAACGTATTGTGTCAGCCAAAGGGAAATATTATGAAACCCGTCTAAACAATGCAGTTAATGTACAGAAAGAAACTTTTAGAATTCTAAAAGAACTGAGTAAGAGAGATGAAAAGGCGGAAATAACAATAGACTGTAACACCTTCCAACGTTACTTCATTGACAAAGTGGCAACTATCCTGTCTGATATTAGGATGGACAGTTCTAATGGTCCCCTTGCACCACAGGCCTCCCAAGACCCCTCGAAAGCCACCATCTCTAGGTTTCCAGGTATGGACTCCATAATCCTTGGCCAGCTCATAAACCGAATCAAATCAGGCTCCCCCGCAGATCCATGCCCTCCCGGAATTTTCTGTCTGGCGCTTCCTGTTCTAGAGGATCAAATCATCTCCCTCTTAAACAACTCGTTAGACACCGGCCTTTTACCAGCTAGTTTTAAAGAGGCACGTGTCAAGCCCCTGATAAAAAAGCCAGGGGCAGACCCGGCTATCCTTAAAAACTATAGGCCAATATCCCAGCTGCCTTTTTTGTCCAAGATCCTGGAACAGCATGTGCTAAAGTCCCTGTCTTCGTTCCTGGAGTCACACCACCTACTCCAGGAGCGTCAAGCGGGGTTCCGCGCACATCACAGCACCGAGTTAGTAATGCTCTCGGTGCTGGATGAGCTTAGAGGCATGGCTGACAGTAAGAAACCAAGCGCCCTGATACTCTTAGATCTTTCAGCGGCGTTTGATACTGTTAGTCATGCCCTGCTTTTGGACAGACTGGCCGTTTTTGGGATAAAGGATCTAGCATTCCAATGGCTAAAATCCTTCCTGTTGGGGAGGACCCAGAGGATTCAATTAGGGGATTGTATATCTGAAGTGGGTGTTCTGGAGTGCGGAGTCCCGCAGGGCTCTGCATTGTCACCACTCTTATTCAATCTTTATCTACAACCACTGATAGACTCCCTGGCTAGCATGGGCTGCAAAATTTTTAACTATGCCGATGACACTCAGTTGTTACTGAGTATTGACAACACGGCATCTGCACAGACCCAGGCTCAGAATATACTCAGATATACGGTTAGCTGGATGACGGCAAACTTGCTGAAAATAAACCCCGAAAAGACGGAGGTTCTAGTGGTTTCAACTGCGGCCTCGCCCTGGAATGATTTGTTTTGGCCCCAAGAGCTTGGCCCCACCCCGAAACCGTGCTCCAATGTAAAAAGCCTTGGCATTAAGATCGACCATGAGCTGACAATGGCTAGCCAGATATCTTCTGTTGTTGGGATGTGCACTAATCTGATCAGGCAGCTACGCAAGGTAGTTCCCCTACTTTCCCTAAATATGCTCCGGACCATCATCTCGGCGACAATAATCTCAAGGATTGACTATGGGAATGCGCTCTACCTAGGCCTGCCAAAAACCTTAATTAACCGCCTGCAGGTCATTTTGAATGATGCAGCGCGGCTGATTTTTAGATTACCCAGACAGACCCATGCCTCCCCATTATTGTGCAAGCTACATTGGCTCCCCATAAAGCAAAGGGTGGACTTCAAGAGTCTATGCATTGCCCATAAGGCAGTCTATGGGCAAGCGCCTGCCTATATAAAAGAACGGCTTGAGGTCTATAACCCTAAACGAGCGCTGAGGTCTTCCAACTCTCAATTGCTGTCCTGCCCACGATTCAAAATGGCAACCAAGGGAGGGAGATCTTTTTCCGTCCAAATCCCACAGATGTGGTACAAACTACCCGAGCCCCTCCGCAAAGAAACAAATCTTCTCCACTTTAGGAAGTCACTGAAAACACTGCTGTTTAGGGAAGCCTTCTGTTCCATCGGAAGTAATGTTCTTATATCTGTACTTTATTTACTCATTCAGCTGTTGTTATTGCTTCTGTCATGAGCGCCTAGAGACCTGACGGTGATTTGGCGCTATATAAATCCCAGACACAATAACAATAACATCCCCTCACCCTCACCCTCATCCCCCCTCACCCTCCCACCCTCATCCCCCCTCACCCTCCCACCCTCACCCTCACCCCCCTCATCCTCACACCCTCACTCCCCCCACCCTCACACCCCCTCACCCTCTTACCCTTACACGTCCTCACCCTCACACCCACTCACCCTTACACCCCCTCACCCTCACACCCCCCTCACCCTCACACACCCTCTCAACCCCTCACACCCTCACACCCCTTCACACACCCTCTCACCCTCACACACCCTCCAACCCTCACCCTCACACACCCTCACTCCCCCTCACTCACGCTCACACCCCCTCACCCTCACACCCCCTCACCCACCCCCTCACACCGCCGCACCCTCACACACCGTCTCACCCTCACACACACTCATCCTCACACACCCTCACCCTCACACCCCCTCACCATCACACACCCTCGCCATCACACCCCTTCACCCACCCTCACACACCCTCACCCCCACCCTCACACACTCACCCTCACACCCCCTCACCCTCACACCCCCTCACCCCTCCTCACCCTCACACCCTCTCACCCTCACCCTCACAACCCTCTGACCCTCACACACCCTCACCCACATACCCCTCAACCTCACACACCCTCTCACCCTCTCACACCCTCACACACCCTCTCTCACCATCACTCACCCTCACACACACTTTCACCCTCACACACCCTTACACCCCCTCACCCTCACACCTCCTCACCATCACCCACCCCCTCACCCTCACACCCTCAGGCACCCTCACACCCCCTCACCCATCCTCACACACCCTCAGTCACCCTCACACCCCGTCACCCTCACAACCCTCTCACCCTCACACACCCTCTCTCACCCTCACACACCCTCACTCGCCCTTACACCCTCCCCCTCAAACACCCTCTCACCCTCACACACCCTCTCACCCTAACACACCCTCTCACCCTCTCACACCCACACCCTTGCATCCCCTCACCTTCGCATCCCCTCACCTTCGCATCCCCTCACCCTCACATCCCTCACCCTCACATACCCTCCCCCTCACACACCCTCCCTCTCACACCCCTCACCCTCACACCCACTCACCCTCACACCCCTTCACTCTCACACCCCCTCATCCTCGCCCTCACACAGCCTCTCACCCTCACACACCCTCTGACCCTCACACACCCTCACTCACCCTCACACACCCTCTCAGACATGGCTTGTCTGGGGTGCCGACTTCCCTTGTAAACTCCTGGCTCGTGAGGGGAAAGTTGGGCTCCCAAAACAGTTTTACCGCTCTCTGAAAATGCTGCGTATTTCACTTGGAGAGCGCGGGGTGTGTTTATGATTTCACTTGGAGAGCGCGGGGTGTGTTTGGTTCCCACAGTCTCTGAAGTCGCATCTAGGCGCTGCGGCTGGTCCATTCTGCAGGGCTGTAGGGGGCGCTGTATAGCGTGCCTTTACTGTTCGCTGTCCCGCCTTCTCGAGGATTATCTCTCACCATCCAGACATATGTCCCGGATAGCACCCCCTCCCGTTGTCAGACGCTGATTGATTCAAAGTCTGATGGTCCTAATTTACACCTTTGCCTTCACATGTACTGACTAATTTGTGCCCCTCTCTCACTGCTAAAGGGAGTACAGCCCCCTCTCACCCTGCAGTGGACGCCTCTCGCCAGTGACCCAGTCACGCCCACTTCCTAATCTGCCGGAAGGCTTTCTCCCACTGAAGCGTGTGCTCTTCCTTTGACACCCCACCTCCACTCTCATATGTTCCAAGTCTTCACCCCTCCCCCCAAAACAGCAACGTGATCGCTATTCACAGAGTCGCAAATATGCAGAAGGTGGTCGACACCTTGTCCCCTCCAAGGTGACCCTGTGGGGTCTCAGCCCCAGACTTATAAAGGGCTCGGGGTCTCCTTCAGTGTAGTGACCACAATACCCCAGGAGGGTAGCGGAGGATGCCAGGATACCAAGAGAATATAACCAGTGATGCTCCCTACCAAAGGGGGGTAACCTTAGACGTCTGTCCTCACAGGGGATAGTGCGAATAGGCCTGTCTCTGAAGGGAATTTAACTAGCGCCTGCCTACAAAGGGAATGTAAGCCTAGATGGCTGCCTGCCAAAGCATTGTTGCTGTAGACGCCTGGATGCCCTGAAAGTACTGTCCCAGATGTCTTAATACAATAGAATGACCGTGGAATGTAACCATACATGTGTACACACTGGAATTACTAGATGATGTAACCTCCACAGCCAGGAAACGTAGGTGTGTAAATGTCCCTTTAGTATGTAGCTGTATATATCCTGTTACGCTTGCTGTGTGACTACCAATGTCAAAGGTTACAAGGAAGCCTAACCGCATAATTCTAGATTCTTTACGGTTGTGGAAATGTCATTAAAGATTGTTACACACCCAGAGAATGTAATTGCAGATGCCTTTTAAGTAGCTATTGTACATTTCTGGCGACCCATTGGGTGTTCGCGCCGCTGTTATGGAATGTGCAGTGCTGCTGTGTTATTTAGTAGATGTGCAGAGGCGGGCAGCGCTGGGAACGAGGTTAGACAACTCGGGCAATGAGTAGGTAAGTAGGTGATTGGCCTAAACTGGGGAATGACTGCCCGAATGCTGACTGACCAGCTTTGGAAATCTCACTGATCATTGATTCAGAGAGCAGAACATGCTGCAGAGAGGAGGGAGGGGCAGGAGGAAGGAGGGGGCAGGCAGTCATGAAAAGGGAATACTGTGTAACCTGGTTCCAATGCTTCGAGCCTTTGCTGGCTCTTGGAATTATGCTCTGGGGCTCTGTGTATGTGTGTGGGGCTCTGTGTATGTGTGTGTGGCTGTGTGTGTGTGTGGCTCTGTGTGTGTGGCGCTCTGTGTGTGGCGCTCTGTGTGTGGCGCTCTGTGTGTGTGGCGCTCTGTGTGTGTGTGGCGCTCTGTGTGTGTGTGTGTGGCGCTCTGTGTGTGTGTGTGGCGCTCTGTGTGTGTGTGTGTGTGTGTGGCGCTCTGTGTGTGTGTGTGGCGCTCTGTGTGTGTGTGTGGCGCTCTGTGTGTGTGTGTGTGGCACTGTGTGTGTGTGTAGCGCTCTGTGTGTGTGTGGCGCTGTGTGTGTGTGTGGCGCTCTGTGTGTGTGGCGCTCAGTGTGTGTGTGTGGCTCTCTGTGTGTGTGTGTGGCGCTCTGTGTGTGTGTGTGTGGGGCGCTCTGTGTTTGTGTGTGTGTGTGGCGCTCTGTGTGTGTGTGGCGCTCTGTGTGTGTGTGTGGCACTCTGTGTGTGTCTGTGTGTGTGTTTGATGCGCTGTCTGTGTGTGTGGCGCTCTGTCTGTGTGTGTGTGGCGCTCTGTGTGTGTGTGGGTACGGTGCTCTGTCTGTGTGTGTGTGTGTGGCGCTCTGTCTAAGTGTGGCGATCTGTCTGAGTGTGGCGCTCTGTGAGTGTGGCGCTCTGTCTGTGTGTGTGTCTGTGTGTGTGGCGCTCTGTGTGTGTGGCGCTCTGTGTGTGTGTGTGTGTGTGGCGCGGCGCTCTGTGTGTGGCTGTGTGTGTGTGGGGGGGGGTTCTGTGTGTGTGTGTGTGGCTCTGTGTGTGTGGCTGTGTGTGTCTCTGTGTGGCTGTGTGTGTGTCTCTGTGTGGCTTTGTGTGTGGCTCTGTGTGTGTGTGGCTCTGTGTATGTGCGGCTCTGTGTGTGTGTGTGGCTCTGTGTATGTGCGACTCTGTGTGTGTGTGGCTCTATGTGTGTGTGGCTCTGTGTGTGTGTGGCTCTGTGTGTATGTGGCTCTGTGTGTATGTGGCTCTGTGTGTGTGTGTGGGTGCAAATGCAATAGGTCTCGCATTTGCGAGAGATTAAGCTATTGGCATTGTAAATGACAATGCCATTTATTTATCTGTTTTCAAAACCAACACATAAATAACAATTTTGTCATTTACAATGCCAATAGCTCTAACTTTTGCAAAGACGAGACCGTTGCATTGTAAATGCTTGTTTTACCTATTTGGAAACAAATCCGAAGTCCCCTAGCTGCTCTCCCTACGAGTAATTGCTTTTAATCCAACACTGCCACCTTTTGCTATCACCATTTTTCAATTCACTCTTCCTCATATTTATATCCTGTCCCTACAGACCATTGGAATGTCACTACTAAAACCAAAACGCTGCAGTAGCTTCCGATTACCGGAAACCCCTTAAAATGCGTGAAGGTTGCCTGGTAAATGCATTTATAACAAACATGTTTTGTTTTTCTGCTACTTCCTTTTCAGAACTGGCTATATCCTCCTTCATCTAGTACAAATACCTCATGTTATCATTTATACAAAAGGGTACAATAAGTCATTGGCTTTCAAGGAGTTTTCCTGGTTTGCCATTACTGGTTTGGCTGTCCTTCAGGGCCATGTCATTATGAGGATAGTTGCGTTGCCCCATGTATGTTCCCACTAGGTTTTAGTGATGGGTAATCAAGTTGTTATTTTGTTAAACTGCAGACGCCACATGACTTGTAGCTTGTAATAAAAATTCAGTGTCTGTTATTTGATGTATTTACTTTGCAGACATGACAACACTGCAACGTTAATTTCAGGCCTTTTTAGGTCTAGCCTAGCGCAGCGCGTATGCGCTGCTCTAGGAAAACGACCTTTTGGAATAGCTCTGGCCTTTTCACACGCTCGTGCATATGAAAACGCCTACGGCTTGCGGTTACGAGCAGCGGCGCTCACCGCTGCATCTGCTTCCACTTTTGCCGCCACACGCCAGCGCTTGTTTGTTTTTTTTCACTGCTCAGAGAGGCTTCTTTGTATCAGCCTGACTGCATGCTTGTCAGACCTTGTTCTGTACCTTTCCTCTGTAACCTTCTTCTGCCGGCGAGCTTACTAACCAGAGTAGGCGTGAGTGGTTCTCTCCACGTGGCATGGTCACTATGTGAACGTGCTCTACCTTTTTTTCTGAGTATGAAGTTAATACTCTGTCAAGGACTCCAAAAAGCTGAACCCTTACTTCGAGAATACAATGCTCTTTTGTAACCACTTGTGTGTCGATTCCTCACCAAGCTCAGCTATGGTACACACGATCAACATGTTTACTTTAGCTCAGGTTTTCGAGAAGAGGGACACGTCATGTAGCAGGGGCATCTTAACACCAGGAGTCGTAAAAAGAATATTAGTTGCCGGATTAGTGACCAACAAGCCTTGGCAATGGTAAACACAGCCAAAAGGTACTGGAACTTCACAGGGTCCCTGGGAGTGAGGTAGAGGCCTGAAACTTCATGGAAGGCAAAATGAAACTCCCACAATGCACTGGAGCACCTGGATTTGGGCAATCCCATCGAGGGCCCGATGGCCAGCGATTCTTCGGATCCAGTGAGTGTTGTTACCTACAGTTTGCAGGGGACTAGTGCCACTAGTCAAGGGGAGTCTGAGGGTGCTTCTGGCTTCAACAAGGAGCCCTCTCCCGGGAGTGACTAGTTTTACTCATGGACAAGGCTCGTTCACTCAGTTCCAAGTCTGTTGCCACCAGTGCTTAATTTGTGCCGGTGCTTGCTGGTGCTTAGCACCGGCACCTTTTTATCAGGTCCGGGTCTACACTGGCAACTCACTTCACCAACACGACTGCACCGCAGCCTGCAGGTCATGGTTAAAGTAAATTAAATATAGTTGCCTTACTGCCATGTTGTTCACTTCACAGACAGTCTCCAGAGTCCTCTCCTCGGTGAAGAAGAGTGTTTCTCTGCAGTGCTGCTGTGTGAGAGAGCCCGATAACTTCATTTACATGATGCAAATAATTTACCTTCAGTTTTACTGGAAATGGGCAGGCCCCATATTGGGCTGTATTTAGTTCTATTGGGTAGGGGGCTGCGTCAGCATGCCATGCGTGCGTAACCTTTTTTCATTCCAGGGATGGTGGACCACACGTACACACCCCAGCACACGTGTACTGGACGAGTCACCGGAACCCGTTAGCACAACATGGAGGCGGGAACTTTGAAGCAGCAGCTCCTTTTACTGGTGTGTGGGGCCAGTCACCGGAACAGAGTCAGAGGTGCCAGGAATTGCCCCTGGCATAAGGCGGGGCACCTTGTGAATTGCTATGCTACCAGGCGGCCGGAAGGGCAGGGCGTTGCCCAGAAATTAACCCTGGCTACTCTAAATGGTATAATCTCTACTATGACATACTTACTTTTACTTGGCTGGCAGTGTTCAAAACAAATGAAAACATCCATTAAAGCTAAAGGGATAAAACAAAAAAAGTGCGATAATCTTTCTGAAATATGATTTGCCCTGTGTTTGAAGAGCCTCCAGCAGTAACCTTGGCGCAGACAGTCCGTAAATAATAAAAAAACAATGCTGCTTTTACTGGCTCGTGGTGACGGTCACTTGAACCGAGTCAGAGAGGCCCCAGCAATCATGCCAACGGCATCAGGCGGGGCTCCGTGTGTATTGATATGACACAGCGCAAAGAATCTTTCTGGTGACATAGCACTGATGTGACACAAACAGTGTGCAGCCAAATCACGTCTCACTCATCCCTAATTTCCGATTTCCTATGTCCCCAATGAACTTTTCTATGTACAACACTGCCTGGTCGAGATGACCTCTTGAAAAAAAGAATAATCCCTGCACAGCCCCCTGCAGCTGGCTGTAAATCCATTGTGCCACATCAAATACAGTAAAGAACACTGTTAAGCACCAGTGCACATTTGCTAACTGACATATTATGAGAACGGTGCTGTGGATAAAAGACACAACATTTTCCTGACTCCATTAAATCATTTTCGTTTCTTTAGCACCGTGTTGGTACAAATTCAGTTCAAGGAACAGAATGACCATTAGAGCTATAATTAAGGCAGACTGACTAGCACACTGACATTCTGCACGCACCACTAGTGTTCTCTTCTTTCAGCAGCACCCTTTTCAAGGTATCTTTTCCTACTTTATTTTATTTCTGTAGAGAGTAGTTTCACTGTCTTTGTGTAACCTGTTCCAAATCATCTTCCCAGAAGCTGTAGGATTATCTCATGGACAAATGTCTAAACTTTCTAATCACTCTGCACCCTTTTGTTTGCACAAGCAGCTTATTCATAATTATTTTCGAACAATATTGCTTGCACAAAATACCGAAATGTACAGTCTAACGTGTACATTTTCAAACCTAAGTGGCGATAATCAAGTTGCAAGGAAGGCAAAAGAAATAAACCTAAATATGCCATCAACTGAACTTTTCACAAGCATACATCCTACATCAATAGTGTGCACAGGGTCAGGAGGGCTAGCCATGCAAGATTGTTCCTCGCACAATATTTAAGCTAAAGAACAGTGCAAGAATCACAAGGCCTCAGCCCCCCAGGGAAGTTTGAGGGGTGGTAGGGGTGAAAGGTTTGTTGGCAGGCATGTTCTGGTAAATGTTTGACGTACTTTACTTTTATTTGGCTGGGCTAAAAAAAAATTAAATCCATGAAAGGAATAAAAGGTGTGATAATCTTTTTGTTAAGGCGATTTCCACGATGTGGGAGGAGTGAAGAACAGTGCAAGAATCACGAGGCCTCAGTCCAAGGACCTGGCTGCAGCCTCACAGGGAGTTTGAGGGTCGGTAGGGGTGAAAGGTTTGTTGGCAGGCATGGCCTGGTATATGATGTACTTGCTTGAGAGTGATTAGTCTGTGGAATGAGGCAGTGACTTGACGTGACATTGGGGTACCTCCCTGCCGGGGGTATGCAGTCCATTCCTAGATAAGGTTGAAAAACAGGTGTGGGGCCGGACTGGAGAACGCCCCCAGCATGGACAGAGGTGAGAGCGGTAGAGATGGTGGTTTGGAAGCCGGCCTGGAGAGGGCTGAGGAGCGGCAGTGATGTCTGCCTAGAGAAGTGTACATAAGGGCGTGTGGGGTTGGTCCGTGTCAGTCTAGGACAGGAGACTGGATACCAGAAGGGAGGGGGGACAGCCCTGTAGGAGCGAGCAGAAAAGAGGGGTGAGTCTAATGTAATGTAATGTAATGTAATGTAATGTAAATGACATTTGTACCGCGCAGCTTCCACTCCAAGGAGTATCTTGGCGCTCACCAACTTAGATGGACCGGTTGGAAACGGAAAAGAATGTCCTAGTTTCTCCACACACATTACACTAAGGTCTTGCAAAAGGCGTCAGGCAGAGAAAAGATCCAAGTTTTCAGTGCTTTCCTGAAAAGGGCTTCTTGTGGAATAGATCGCAAGGAGAGGGGAAGTTTATTCCAGGCTTTGGTTCCCAGTACAAAGATGGATTTGCCACCCTTAGTGACGAGTTTGAAGTGGGGTAAAGTGAGTAGGTTCTGATTTGCAGATCTCAGACAGCGCGCTGGATGGTATCTTTTAAACCCATTTTGAAGATAGGATGGGCCACGTTTGTAGAAAGCCCTAAAAGTGATTAAAAGAAGTTTGAATAAGACTCTTTTCCCTATTGGGAACCAATGTAAGGTGTTCAAGGCTGCTGAGGCTGACGATTTACGAGGCAGGCGTAGTACGAGACGTGCTCCCGTATTTTGGACCATCTGTAGTTTATGAAGGACGATTTTATTTGCCCCGACATAGAGTCCATTACAGTAGTCCAGCCTAGAATTGATTAAGGCTACAGCGACAGTTTTTCTTGCCGATAAAGGCAGAAGGTCAAAAAACTTTCTGAGTGCTTTAATAATTTGAAAGCACATGCCTGCTACTGCTACAGCCTGGGGTTTAAAAGATAGATGGTCATCAAATTTAACGCCCAAATTGCGGGCGGATGCAATTGTGTTGGGTGGCACTTCAGCATCTGATGGCCAGCATGCTGTAGGGGAGAAAAGGTTGAGATTACCCATTGGTAGAATTTCCGTTTTTCCGGCGTTGCACTTCAAATGGTTGTTGTTCATCCATTTGAATATTGCTGCAAGACAATCCCTAAGATCTTCTTCGGCACCTGGTCGTTCCCTATCCAACACCAAAATCAACTGGGTATCGTCAGCGTAAGAGATCGAGCTGATCTTGAATGACGCGATCAAACTCATCAGAGGTGCCATATAAAGATTGAAGAGAACAGGGCTCAAACTGGAGCCCTGTGGCACTCCTGAGCTGACGTTTTTAGCCTCAGATTGGTATGGGCCTAACACAGTTATTTGGCGCCTGTCGGTAAGGAAGTTTCTACACCAAGCCAACACCTGTCCTCCTACTCCTGCGGCAGCCAACCGGTCCATTAAGATGTTAAGGGACACGGTATCAAAGGCTGCCGACAGGTCAAGTAGAATGAGGACGGCCTGCTTTCCTTGATCCATTGCTGCCCTTAAGGTTTCAGCGGTGAATAATAGGGCTGATTCGGTAGAGTGTTCTGACCGAAATCCTGACTGGTTGGGGTGGAGAACGTTATTCTTCTCCAGAAAGTTAGTCAGTTGGCTATTGACAAACTTTTCAGTCAGCTTAGAAAGAATGGGTAACAAGGAAATCGGGCGTAGGTTGGAGAGGGTAGTAGGATCAGCGATGGCCTTCTTTTGAAGTGGCTTCACAGCTGCCAATTTCCAATCATTAGGTCTATGTTTAGAAAGCAGAAGAGAGACTAAGTGCAGGCCTGCAGGAGGAAGGGGATCAGAAGGGCGTGTAGGATGGGGAGGTGTCAGGCATAGCAAAAAGACCCGAAGGAAAATAGGGAACAGCTGGGTGAGAACTTGACATGGGGTAGGGGGTTCATGCTCATGGCTGAGAGGGGAGGAGGCCTCAAGGAGAGATCAGAAGAAATTGGGACTGGCAGCAGAAGACAGTGAGTTTACATGCCTTGGAGACATCAGAAGGGGATGGGGGGTAAAAGTGTGCCTAAATAGAGGCTGAGCGCAAGAGCGGCGGAAAGTGCACATGTGTGTGGGGGCAGCAGGAGGGAGGGAGGTGTAAGGGCATTTGCAGGTCTGGTGGATGGAACGAATGGGGTATGGAGAGGTAAGGGCCCACTGTGGAGGAAGTGGGTGGAGCCAGGGAGAAGTGGGTGTGGCCTCCGACAAATATTTAAGCACCTGGACTTCATATTTTACAAATTAGGCACTGGTTGCCACAGGGACAAAGTATTCCTCTTTTGCTTTGGTGCTGTGGGAAAAGTCCTGTTGTCGGCGACAAAGGTCTCCTCCTGGTCCTTCCTTGATGCAAGTTGCTCAGATCTGTGATTCTGGTGTGAGGGGGTCCCTAACATCCTAGATTTAGGGGAGTTAGTAGACAATGGTCAGCTAATCTGTGCAGCTAGTCTGCCCTTGAGGTGACCACTTCTGGGGGTGTAGGTCACTTTTTTTACCTAGAACCCTATATACTGCTAATTTCTCGCCCGCCTGGGTGCAAATGTACCTGGTGCAGGGGAAAGGCTTTTTCTTCCCCTGGGAGTCAGCCCTGGCGCATATCAAAGGCAGTGCAGCCTTTGAAGCTTCTCACCTTAATGTGCCACTTCACTAGACTGCTTGGGCGGAGGGACATGTAACCTCATTCCTGCCCAAGCCTTTGTTTTTGACTCCCAGGAGTGATCATGCTGCCTGGCAGGAGGTCAGAATTGTGTCTTGGCAGCAGCAGGCACAGGAAATTGCGGGCTGTCCAGCGACAGCACTGAGAAACTGGGGCAACCAAGTGAGCAAACTCTAGTGGCCACCTGGGTGCATGCTACACCTCCCAGTGGACTACATTTTAAAGACCTGTGGAGCACTCAAGTGTGGCTGTGTGTGTGCCCAGGAAGCTGTCTCAGCTGGGCTGACACACGCCGGGGGGGTGGGGGTGGGTGGGATGAAATCCTTTGAGCCCAATGGGTGTTGCGCGCCTGCATCCGACCATTGTCTATTTTTCTACTGCTTAGGCCAACATACGTCATCCTACCATTTAAACACGTTTAGCTCAAACCACAACAGCATTTTCGGCTATAAAACCTATGTTTACAGACGAAAATGCCTTCATTTACATCTACGAGGAAGTCACAAAATAATTCTGTACAGGCGTAAATGGTTTTACTACCACGAATTTCTCCACCACGGTTGCGGATAAAGCTGTTGTACAAAAAACCCACGCAAGGGGTAGGACGTGATGGGAACCAGATATGGTTGGCTGTGCAGGTTTCTGAACACCCAAAACACGTATGTTTGTAATCATTAAAAACGAATATCTTTGCACTGTGGCAATGATCGCAGCACCTCTGCTTTAGGAACCAGGCCAATGTGTTCGAACACAGCTGGGAGAGTCATGCAAGGCAAATATTTGTTGTTATCCGAGACTTTCTGCGCTTTTCTTAAGCGGTTCAAATGTCAGATCCATATTTAGAAATCTAACAATAATGTTTTACCGTTTGATTCCTCCCTGGTTGAGGAAAGTTCTTGTTTAGCTTGTGATTTGTTCGGCAGTTGTTCCGCGTTGCTTTTTCCTGCATTTGTATCATCTGTTTTACAAGTACATGTTTCAGCTCTGCATACCAAATGCTATTTCTTAACTTACTAGTGTAACTAGGATTGATTTTTTTTTGTATTCATTGAGTTCCATTAAGTAGTTTGATACACTATGGTGTTACTAGGATGGAATTTTTTTTTTGGGTTGTGAGCTCCAGTGAGTAGTCTGATACACTCTAGTGAGTAGTTTGATAAATCATTTACAAATGCCATCCTTGCAAAAAAGTCTGGAAGTACTAAACCCACGCAATTATTTTAAACCCGGCTCAATGAGATCTCAAGAGGCATGTTTTCAACCAGCACTGGTTTTCAGATAGATCTCATTCTGTATAGATTTATTTTTTAGTTCTTGAGTGACTATTTTCAAATTAGCATGTTTTGTATTACATGGGAGGAATGGCTTGTTTTCATACTGGTCCTTATTGCGGTTTCGTCGATTGCCGAATATTGGAAGAAACATGTACTTGAGCACAAACATCAACTTGTGCACAGAGCATGGTGATGAACAGGTCTCAGAGACGCCATCAAGTGATGAACCCTAGAAGGAAAAGCTGCCTGTTGCCCAGTGGTACGTGGAAATTGATCCGTACGTGTAAACGGCAAGAAGCGATTCTCATCTGTGGGGTAGTCTAATAAGGGAAAACTGATGGTGACATCGCCAGCGATGAACTGAAAGATTCTTCACATAAATTGGCAATTATCGACCGAATGCTTTATTGACAAACTGCTTTGCGCAACAGCTCTGTTTGTGAAGGGTCTTATTTCATTTCCTTAATTATTCTAGAATACGTTGAAAGCAATAAATGCAATTGCACTGTTACATAATGATCAATAATCTGGGCGATGGATATAGATGGTGCTGCAGTCTCTGGCGTAACAGTAATGCAATAATACACAATAAAGCTGCTGTTTACAGGTGGTAGATTATTCACAGCCTCAAGTGATATATAGAATCAAACTACCCCAGCGGATCGATTTCTCATACAGAAGACATTGCCAGCTGTCAGTAAGGCCCATCTTTTCAAAATTAAATGCAGTTGCTCTTGTCTACCTTATTTTCTCTCTTATTGTAAATGTGAGTTTGTTTTCTTGTCTATTATCAAGATATATTCCTTGTTCCTTTTAATCCTGGAGAAAGGCGACCTTTGCATGAAACGTGTATGGTGTTTGGCACTGCAGCTCCGAGAACTCTAACTGAAGGTTATGTAAGCCAGAATACCAATTTGGCCTAGGGTTTCACTCTCTGAACAGGAAAGGCGGAAGGAGGACTGGAGATGTCATTCTTGACTGTTAAGGACTTCCTGAACAAATCCCCTATTTGCAGCTCTAATCACACATAACCACTCTCCTCTATTCCAAAGGCACCATTATGGGCCTAATAATCTCAGCCTTAACCTCGTCTCATATGCTTTAACCCAGCCATCCTGGACTGGTCACTATGCCACTGCCTTTACATATACTAATTCAAACCTGCACACAAAGGCTACCTAGGCCAGAATGAAGTATCTGAGCATTCAATTGAGAAATTCCCCATCAATCAACTCACAAGCTTTGATCTGATTTCCTCCATTTATATCTGAATCCATTGCACATTGTGCTATTCACATCTGTACACTTCGATACCAATAAAACTGCATATACAGTGGCAAGAATTCCCAGCTATCGACAAAATAAGACAAAGAGAACCCAACAGTACCAAAGGTTAAATCGCCAAACTCATCATAAACACCAGGAGAAGTGTGGCTCAATGGTTAGAGCGGCAGACCCTGATGCAGAGGTCTGGCCCGGGACCAGGGTTCAATTCCTGCCTCGGCGGGTCTTGGGCTCAATTTCCTCGGACCTGATAATTCTCGCCTCGGTGCCTAATCTAATCATGGGTCCCACTCTGCAAGTCTGGGCAATAGCTTGCTTAATCTCCACAACGGCCCCCACAATGCTAAGGATGCCTGGCTTCACCTTGGGGGTGCCCAGGAGTGGGCATTTCACAGGGAAAAGCCAGGAAGGGTTCCACAGCGGTATGCGTACAGCGCCAAGACACCTCAGGGTATAAGTGCACAATACAAGTACAAATTAATTTCATTTCATTTCAATCACAGTCGATGACACCCAAAAGGAACTTGTTGTGGTGACCCTGAGACAGAAGTAAGCCAGTCAGAAACGATACTCCAGGTGCTCATGTGAGATAAAGGGTTGTTAGTTTCAAAGGGTGCAACCTCTGAAACTAACGACCTTTTCAGCAGCTGCTCCTATTAATCAATGACGTTAAGCTTGCCTTTGACCATATACAGGGCTCCAAATAAGTTTTGGCTAATTCGCTCTATAGAAATACCATACACATACATACATACATACTTGATGGTAATCTTAACGTCAAGCTCATCGACATCAAAGTTCGTACTGCACACCCCATGTTTATACTTTACTCTTCTACTATTCAGATACAAATGCTGCATATTAAACAGATGATCCTCTATACAAACACATTTTTGAGATTTTTTTAAACCCAATCATGACTCAGTAAATGATGAGGAAATAATATGGTTAAATCTCAAGGCCTATTTTCGAGGGATATGTATTGATCAAGAAGCTGTCGCCCATACGGCACTAAGGTGTGACGTTGATTAGATACGTGTAGTTACGTTTCAGATTGTTGTTTCCACCGAAAAGGCACTTTTTGATTGCCTACAACTTTTGCCACTGTGGGCGGATTTTCATGAAACTTACTAAGTCAGCTATGTTTCGTGACGATCCGTCGACAGGAGAAAGTTTTAAATGTGTGTTTGTGGGAGGGGGGGGGGAGGGGTATCATTTTTGTTTTTATCTCCCAAAGAAAATTTTGGCATACGATAAAGGAAAAACAGCTGAATAGACTAACACCAAAGTTGGGATGAACACAGGACTTTACCCAGAAAACTTGCTTCTTAGGTTGCGCCTACGAAACAGCGCAAGCAGTCTGACTGCAAAATACCTAATATGAACTTAGTGCGGGTTTGCAGCCCACTCATTGTATACTATTTGCTCTATTGGGACTCCCATTATTTTGCTTCTTATCCAATGGCTTACCTTCCTCTTCTTTGGGTTGTTTATCCCCTGGAGCCTATCCTCAATACAATTCTTTGATTGGCTGACCTGTATTCTTCCACTATTCACATTAGGGGAACCAAGTTATTCTTTTTAATTCTATGTCAGGACCAGGAGAAGAGGATTAGGCTTTACTTTCTTCATTTACTCTCCGCAGCACCCAAGTTAAACATACGTAACAACAACATCAAACTACATTTCCCAGAAACACTAGGGAAAGGTAAGATCAGAGTTCAAAAAGGCCATCCAATCATGGCAAAGGACTGTCCATATCCTTGCTAGCCCGCTCTTGCTTTCCCTCTTTCTTTGCTGCTCAACAGCCGTCTGAAACCTGTGTGGGGACTCCGGCCCCCTTTGTATATTTAGTACTCATTGTGCAGTGTGTTGCTGTATTTCCCACCTTAAACAGCTTTGGGACTCCGGTCTCCTTGCAGGTTGTTTTTACTGCTTATTGTTAACTACTGACTTTGTTTTTCAGGGAGGCCATTGCATCTCGTAACAGCAGCCACGGAAACGTTTGATCACTCCTAAGCGGCGGCTTCCAGTCAGTTAGTCTCTCTGCGCGGGCATGCAGCGGCCCTCCAACTGCAAGAGGGGGTACACCTTGCGCACTTTTCGCTATGGCCCGAAAATCAGAGTGCGTTTTGGCATTTCATCACAGATCCTCCAATCGTGGTGAGCTGACCACAGTCCCTTTAAATAGCCCCCTCCTGCATGGAGTCTGAACGACCAAAATGGGTAAGTACCAGTTATAAATCGGAGTGTTATCTCCTGCTTTGGCAGGCACGACTCAGGCAGTGACTTCAGCCTTTGTGTACCATTCCGGCGATTGGTTTCTGCATAGGCTTACGGCCGCTAGTGTGCCCATAATAGCAAACTGTAGCTACCCATCTATTTCTGGGTCCCCCCAGTTTCAAATACCCTCTTACCCATGCCCCCGACCTATGTATGAGTTTCTTGTGAGAGGTCCCCCCATACTTAACTCATGGAGAAGTACGATCCCTGCTACACGGAGATCTCCTATTTTACGGTCGCTGACGACTTCTGTGACACAGTGGATGCTTCAATCCAGAGCGGTCTCAGACACAGTGGCGCTCTTGAAGATGAAACTCCTTGAATAAACACAGACAGAGGTGCCTAAAAACAGGTTAAGTGCGCACTCTGTTATGGGATGGTAAGGCCCTAAGGATAGCGTTACCAAAATTAATGAAGGGGTGGTACGATGGAGGTATCGCATTGCCCGACATACGACTATATTATTGGGCCTCGCAAGTGGCAATTGTAAATAGATGGAGATATGCCCTGCCGGATGACCCGGCGTGTGCTCTAGATAGATATCAGATGGGAAGAGCTGGCTACCTCGGGGCGCTATATGCTGTCTCACGAAGAACGCAGATCATAGGGCCCGCAAAATACACACTGCAGATATGGAGACTAACTAACTCTAGACTGGGTTGGACGGGCAGACTTACCAGAATGACGCCTTTTCTTCTTGATCTACCCAGTGGTCCGCAATCAAACTACCATGCAGGAAAATTGCCAAATTCCGGCACAAGATATACAGAACACTTTCCAAATTGGAAACCTCCCTGCGTCGGTTTGCCAGGGTGGTTGGCTTCCTTTCCTCTTCGATGATTCAGGTAACATTTCCAGGCCCTACAGGGTCTGAAGGCTTCTCATTTATGCCACGGTCTCACATACCCTCTGTTCATCCTCCTTTCACAGAAGCCCAGGCAAGTTGCATTGGTGGACTGGAACGGGAGAGCCATCTTTGGCTTCCAACCGGATCTCGTTATCAAGTCCGATGTCAGCAGCTTTGGCTGAGGAGATCGCTGCAGAGAATTTAAGACGGACAGTGAAGGCCTCTAATCAATCAATCAATCAATCAATCAATCATAGCATTTGTATAGCGCGCTACTCACCCGGAAGGGTCTCAAGGCGCTTGGGGGAGGGGTCCGCTACTGCTCGAACAGCGAGGTCTTGAGTTGTTTCCTGAAGGCGAGATGGTCCTGTGTCAGCCGGAGGTGGATGGGGAGGGAGTTCCATGTCTTGGCTGCCAGGTAGGAGAAGGATCTTCCTCTGGCGGTGGCTCTTCTGATGCGTTGTACGGCGGCAAGGGCGAGGCTTGTAGAACGTAGCTGGCGGGTGGGCGTGTAGAAGGTCAGGCGGTCGTTGAGGTACTTGGGGCCCAGGTCGTGGAGAGACTTGTGTGCGTGGGTAAGGAGCCTGAACGTGATCCTTTTGCTGACGGGGAGCCAGTGCAGGTCCCTCAGGTGGCCGGAGATGTGGCTGCGTCGGGGGATGTCCAAGATGAGTCGAGCGGAGGCGTTCTGTATGCGCTGGAGTCTTTTCTGTAGTTTGGCTGCGGTTCCCGCGTAGAGGGTGTTCCCGTAGTCCAGTCGGCTGGTGACGAGTGCCTGGGTGACCGTCTTCCTGGTTTCGGTCGGGATCCAGCGGAAGATCTTTCGGAGCATACGCAGGTTGTTGAAGCACGATGAGGAGACGCCGTTGATTTGTCTGGTCATCGAGAGGGAAGAGTCCAGGATGAAGCCCAGGTTGTGTGCATGGTCTGTTGGCTTGGGAGCGGTGCCCAGGGCGGGAGGCCACCAGGAGTCATCCCAGGCGGAGGGCGATGGCCCCAGGATGAGGACTTCCGTCTTGTCTGAGTTCAGTTTCAGGCGGCTGTTCTTCATCCACTCGGTGACGTCTTTCATCCCTTCATGTAGGCTCGTTTTGGCGGTGGCAGGGTCGTTGGTGAGGGAGAGGATCAGCTGGGTGTCGTCAGCGTAGGAGATGATGTTGAGGTTGTGTTGGCGTGCGATGGCTGCGAGAGGGCTCATGTAGACGTTGAAGAGGGTTGGGCTGACCGATGATCCTTGAGGTACGCCGCAGATGACTTCGGTGGCCTCGGATCGGACGGGGGGAGGCGGACTCTTTGTGTTCTTCCGGCGAGGAACGAGATGATCCACTCCAGTGCCTTTTCTTGGATACCGATGTTGCTGAGGCGTTGAACTAGGGTGCGGTGGCAGACGGTGTCGAACGCTGCAGAGAGGTCCAGGAGGATGAGGGCCGCTGTTTCCCTGTTGTCGAGCAGGGCTCGGATGTCGTTGGTTGCTGCGATGAGGGCGGTCTCGGTGCTGTGGTTGGCTCGGAAACCGGACTGCGAGGGGTTGAGGGATCCATTTGTCTAGAGGAAGGCTGCAAGCTGTCTGTTGACGGTCTTCTCGATGACTTTGGCAGGAAAAGGGAGGAGCGAGATGGGGCGGAAGTTCTGGAGGTCGGTGGGGTCCGCTGTTGGTTTCTTCAGTAGGGCGTTGAGCTCGGCATGCTTCCAGCTCTCCGGGAAGGTGGCGGTGTTGAAGGAGGAGTTGATGACGTCCCGGAGTTGGGGTGCGATGATGGAGTCGGCCTTGTTGAAGACGTGGTGGGGGCAGGGGTCGGTCGGAGATCCGGGGTGGATGGTGTTCATCGTGCGGGCTGTGTCTTCGGTGGTCACCGTGGTCCAGGTGCGGAGGGGGGCGTTGGTTCGACGGTCGAATGCGTGGAAGGTAGCCCGAAGCTGTTGTGGATGTCGGCGATCTTGCGGTGGAAGTACGAGGCGAGAGAGTCACAGAAATCTTGTGAAGGAGTGATGTCGTTGTTGCCGGTGCTGGGATTGGAGAACTCCTTGACGATGCTGAAGAGTTCCTTGCTGTCGTGGGCGTTGTTGTCCAGTCGTTCCTTCAGAGATTTTTTCTTGGTGGTGCGGATGAGCTGGTGGTGCTTGTGGGTGGCGTCAGGGCGGTCATGTTGTCTGTGGTCTGGTTGAGGAGCCAGGCTTTCTCGAGGGTGCGGCAGTTCTTCTTGGAGTCTTTGAGTTCGTCGGTGAACCAGGAGGCTTTCTTGCTTCTGGGTCTGCTGGGCGGGTTCTTTAGTGGCGCGAGGTCGTCGGCGCAGGCGGTCTGCCCCTGCGTGAGGTTGCGTGCTGCTTCGTTGGGGTTTGTTGTGCTGGCGGGTGGGTTCTGGCTGAGGGAGGCGGTGAGCTGCTCGGCGGTGATCTTGCTCCAGCTCCTGCGAGGAACCTGTTGCGGGTGGTGGTGGGTCGTAGTTCTTCTGAAGCTGAAGTGGACGCAGCTGTGGTCGGTCCAGTGAAGTCCGGTGGAGTGGCTGAAGGTGATGTGCTTGCTGGATGAGAAGACGGGATCAAGCGTGTGGCCGGCGTAGTGGGTGGGGGTGTTGACCAGTTCCTTGAGTCCGAGGTTGGCGAGGTTGTCCAGCAGGGCGGCGGTGTTGCGGTCCTTGTTGTTCTCCAGGTGGAAGTTGAGGTCCCCTAGGAGGATGTAGTCAGCGGATCGGAGGGCGTGCGGGCTGACGAAGTCCGTGATGTCTTCGCTGAATTGTGTACGTGGTCCCGGGGGTCTGTAGACGAGGGTGCCTTTGAGGGTCGTCTTTGGGTCGGTGTGTATCTGGAAGTGGAGATACTCGGCGGCGGCGAAGGTGTCGTTGGAGTCGGTCGTGATGCGGATGGTGTTCTTGTGTACGATGGCGATGCCTCCTCCAGTCTGGTTGACGCGGTCTCTCCGGATGATCTTGTATCCGTCTGGGATGGCGATGGCGATGTCGGGTGCTGAGGAGGCGTTCATCCAGGTTTCTGTGAGGAAGGCGACGTCTGGTGAGGTTGTGTCGAGCAGGTTCCAAAGTTCGACGGCGTGTCTGTGGATGGAGCGGGTGTTGAGCAGGATGCACTTGAGGTGGCTGTTGTGGGTGCTCGGCTTGGTAGCTGTGGTGCAGGTCCGGAGGCAGGTGAACTTGCAGGCTTGACAGGTGAAGGGTCCGTGGGTGCGTCTCGGGGTGGCTCGGTGGCAGGCTCTTGTTCGGTCGGGTTTGAGTGCGATGAGGGCGGGGGCGTCGTAGGTCCGTCATGTGGGCTGGCATCGTCGGGGGCCAGGGGTCCTGGCACTGGGCGCGGTCCAGGCGCGGATGGGCGCAGACGGGCTTACCTTTGGCGCGCCTTCGGCGCACAATCGGCGCGCCCGCTGCGCGTCAACGCTGCGCGTGCGTGGGGTCGTCATAAGTAGGCAGCCGGGAGGAGGGTCAGCGGCGGGGCGGCGAATGGGCTGGCGGGGGGCGGGGCCGCAGGGAGGCAGCGGCGGGAAAGTCTGGTGCGGGCGGGCGGCTCAGTGACGGCTGGGTCGCCCGGGCAGCAGCAGGAAAATAAGGCGGCAAAACAGCGGGGCTCAGGAGCAGCAGCAGGAGGAGCGTGGGGGTGACCAGGCCACAGGTGCAGGCACAGTGAACGATCTATATAAACCAACTACCTGGAACTAATGGCAGGTGCGTTCACTGTGAAATGTTGGACCTGGGAATGGGCGGAGTGATGTGAACTTCTCAAGATGGACAATGTGGCGGAGGGGGCACTCGCTCCATAACCCTTTCAGATCTGGCCAAGAACTTTTGGGAATATTGCCTCTAGTACCAGATCTTGGTCATGGCGGAACATCTCTCAGGATCGTCCAACCAGGATGAGGACTGGCAATCTCGCCATCTTCTAGACATGAGCTTGTGAAAGCTGCTCCCGTTCATTTTTCTGGGGTCCATTCAAGGTCGACCTCTTTGCGACCCACCTTGATCGCCAAACTCCCTGGTACATCATATTGAGACCGGATCCAGAGCATTAGCGACAGACGTGTTTCTCCAGGACTGGTTGAAGGAGAACAGGTATGCCTTTCCCCCTTCACCATGATAATGAGAACAGGGGCTCAAACCAGATGAAAGACCTGGTGGTGGTGGTGATGCCGATATGGAAGTTGTAAGTTTGGTTTCTGGTTGTGATGAAAATTACTTGGGATTTTCCAATACGACTACCCCTCGAAATAGCGCTCTTCTTTGGAAATCCCCATCGTCTTGTGATGAACAGGTCGCTCCAACTTATGGCCTGCAGGATTACTGGCCTTGATGGCAAGTCCCAGCACATTTGAGAAACGCTGTGGTCCTCTTCTCCCGCGCCTGGGTAGACGGTACGGTCAAAGCTACCGGTCACCATGGGGCCGATGACTGGGTTGGTGACAGCAACAGAATTTGGATTCCGTGGGGGTTGAGGATGTTCACAATCTACATGTTTTAAGCCTCTTTGGCCAAGGAATGGATGGCTTACAGATCGATTAATACCTTCCGGTCTGCGATTTCGGCCAGACAAACTTGGTGGCGAGGCCCCCGGTGGGCGAGCACTATCTGGTACGGAAGTTGCTTCAGGGGCATCCGTTTATCTACCCCCCCAACCGGAGCCCCGGTACTCAGTCCTTTGGTGTCAATCACTGGAGGGTAACTGTTCCTAGAAAAGTAGCTTGCCTATTTGGCCGCTTGAAGTACAAGTTAAAGAAAGCCTAACTAAGTTTAAGGTTACTGGTTGGATATAAAAGGAAAAAGGGGGGAATTCCACCTTGTTAGAGAAGTTCCCTCACACACCCATAAGAGTGTCATGCTTCATCATTTGGCGTTGCTCCTCGTGTGGTGGTATGGCTGTTCACCACGGGCCCCACGAGAAGGCTCTTTATCGGAGATCTTTTCAGAGGAACGCTGCAGTGGTGCGTGTGGGTGTGTGGGGAGTAGGGTGCGTGAGTTAAAAATATTGTGCTGGTACCCTAAAAAGTTATATTCAGGGTGTGTGAGGGCACTTCTCTAACAAGGAGGTATTCCCCCCCCCCCCTTTTTCTTTTTATAGCCAACCAGTAACCTTTAAATGAGTTAGGCTTTCTTTAACTTGTACTTCAAATGGCCAAATAGGCAAGCTCCTTTTCTAGGACCAGTTACCCCCCAATGATTGACATGTTGACCTTGGGAGCACAGGTACTGGACCTCTCTCCATTAGCTCCCAGTCCCCCTTCTCGTGTGTTTCTGACTTGGTGTTTTGGGACATAAATCAGGTACTGAACCTTTTTACATCATGACCTGGCAACAAGTACCTTTCATGTAAACAATTGTCAGTCAAATTGGCCACCCTTTTATGTTTGGTTTCATGCAGAAGGGTCTCAGATGTCTGAGACTTGGACCTTACTGGCAGAACTTTTACCCCAGATGGGGGTCACGTTCCAGAAGCACAAAGTGCAATTTCAGTTTAATCTCCTATACGGTCTTCCCAGATTCCCCAAAACTGTGTATCAAGCTAATGAGGCTTTGACTGCTGATCTACAACCCCAGGGGGAACGACAAATGCTCATTGCTCTGCAAAAACCATTCAGGGCAGTCTCTTCTCCCACCATTGCAAGATGGGTCATGCAGGAGGCAGGTGACCGGTGCACATTCTACCCGAGGCGCTATGCCTTCGTCCTCAGTGCTCGCTTGGAGGATATCATGAGTGCAGCAGACTGATCTTCAAATTCAACCTTCAAAAGGCTCTATTTCAACCCTAATCCTCATCTCGGGGTTCTGATATAGGGTGAAACTTTTTTCTAGCTATTTTAAAGGAAAGTTTTAACTCTATAAAGGACTTGGAGGCGAGGATTAGCCCACCCAATGCTATACCATTGTCCACCCCGACTTGTGGGTCTGTTATGAGATGTAAGGAATATATTTACGTTCAATACATGTGCATGGTTAAATATGCATTTAGGTATGTTTATGTTCTGAGACGGAACGGAATGTTTTTCCTTTAATCGTTCTGTCTGAATTTCTAGTTGTATGCTATAAGCTGGCTATACCTGCAGGTTACATTCTTTACCTGTTGTTAATTGCAGGTTTGGAGTCTTAAAAGGAGTAACATCTGCCAAGTCCTGCTTCTGTTGCAGGAAGAAAGAGGGAAAGCAAGACGGGACTAGCAAGGATATAGACAGTCCTATGCCATGATTGGATGACTTTTTGAACTCTGATCGTACCTTTCCCTAGTGTTTCTGTGATATGTAGTTTGATGTTTTTGTTACATATGTTTAACTTGACTGGAGCATAGATTAAATGAAGAAAGTAAAGCCTGATCCTCACCTCCGAATCCTTAATAGCATTTAAACTTTCCTTTAAGATAGCTAGGAACATTTTCATTCAGCACTCCATGAGAGTGCATGTATTTTTTAGCGTTCTCCTTTGTGAACTGCTCCCTTCAAGTCCCTCCCTCGCCCTGAATGTTGTATTTCTCCCCACTCCTCTCAGTTGGTCTGCAAAAGCACAGCACTAGGGGTATTTTTGCTGGGGTAAAACTGAACAGCAGACTTTAAGGGTTGTTTTTGTTTTATCTCCTGCATTCCACATATTGCATAAAAGCACAAGCTTAGACACATAAGGGCTCTTATGGCACAGGATGAAGAGCCATCTGCTGCACCCATCATCATCATCATCGGAGGCCGAATGTGTACTTAGCATGACACTTCTTCTGGAGGCTCATACACCTACTCCCTGGGCTATTACAGAAGACAAATAACTGAATCCTGTGGAAAGTTACTTAGGACTTGTCAATCCGTCCCTTTTACATTCTAACACTTCCTTATTCTATTTGCATTCTGTTCAGAGTTTCCTGAGTGAAAAGTATTTGGAAAATAAACGACACCATTTATTAAGATTAAAAACATTTACTTCAATGTACAGTTTTGATATACCATAGTACATGTTTGCATTTCCTCCAGTAATTAGATTTTTTTTCTTTTACCTTTTTAAACCATATTTGAACAGAAGAAAATTGGCAAAGCCAACAGCTAAGTACTCCTGTTATAAATATGAGACCTACTATCTTTGCTAATGCTTGGTGAGGGCTTAAAAGGGTTAACATTTTTGTATATCTTATCAGTTGACCAGCCACATGTTCATTTTCTTATAAATGTGGCACAGTTTGATGAATATGCCTGATATAGGGCAGACACTTAGGACCTGATTACAAGTTTGGCGGTGCGGCGTCAGGTCCGCCCCACCGCCAAAACCCGTGGTCAGACTGGCCCCAGATTACGAGTATTTCTCAGGTCTGACAGGCTTTTTGTTTACGTTCCCACGTCAGTGCCCTGAAAATGGGCACTGCAATGTAAACGCCTAAAACAGTTCCTACACGGCATGGACTTAAAAGTCCATTCCGTGCAAGAACTGTGGTGTATGCACACAGGGAGGCAATGTTTTGCCCCACTGCATGCACCCCAGGGTGCAAAGACAACACCCCTTTGTTTCCTCTCTGCCACGGTGTTCATGGAGGAGGAACCGTCATGAAAACTGTGGCAGAGGAAACTTGTAATATGCTTGGCAGGATCGCTGCAGTCCGACCAAGCATACTGGTGCCTCCTGACCGCCGCAACACGCCTCGGGATGACAGTTCCTTGACGGCCGCAATGGGGTAACGGCGGTTCAACCGCCCTAATTGTAATAGGACAGTTGGAAACCAACCACTGCCGCGCCCCCATGAGTCTGGTGGTTCGTGGACCGCCAGACTCGCAATAGAGCCCTAAATATGTTCAGATTACCATCTGTTTTTTTTTTAGATGGTATTCACATTTATGGGTAATTCAATCAATGCTTTACAATAATGTTGCAAAAGGAGAAGACTTCGGGGATCAGTTCTCCCCCAGGGCTTTCTGAAGGATAAATTTATCTTCCACATGGTATGGAAGAGTCACCCTAAGTCCACTGTTCCATGGTTCGTCGAATGGTTTCATGTGCGTTCACGTTACCAGACCAGCAGCGTCTTGCTACCCCATTGGAGACATCCCAGCCAAGCATCATCTTTGCCCTCTCCTCCGCCTCTTCCGAGCCGTCTAAAACGAGGCCGAATCCTCCATTTATTACTTCGCCCCAGCCTACACCACCACCATTGTGTAAAGCGACCCACGTGGCTCCCCGAAACGCATCACCCACAAAGTTCTGCACCGCCATATCTGCACAGAAGGCGGATCCATCATAAATGTTGGACGTCTCTCTGTAGGGGCTATCGGTCCCACTCACGTCATGGTGATCTCTGCTAATCACCACCGGAGCCTTCAGCCGACCATCAGCAACTGCCCGGTTAATAGCTACAGCAATGCATACCCGACCTTTCTGATCAGAATAGAGAATACGCGCCTGGGAACCAACAACCAAGTCATGCCTTCCAGCTTCCCGGATCCAGCGGATGTTGTCATTGTATTGTTGCTGGACTGCATCGCCCACTCCTTGATTAATGATGTTTTCCAGCTCGGAAGCAGCAATAAGGTCTGTGACCGACAAGTCATCGGAGGTACAGACCCATCGGAAAGGCCCGAACCCCAGAGAAAAAATGTCACCCATTATGTGCTGCACATATGAAGGATTGTGAAATTCAGTTTTTCCTACACCTGTCTTCTCTACTTCAGCACCAGCTCTCTTTGCTTCCAGCAAAAACGCATTTCCATAGTCCCAGAAAAACAGAGCTTTCTCAGACAGTGTATTTATGGCTGCCACTTGCCTTCTCAAGCTTTCTTTCACGAGTTCCCGGAACCTCTCTGGATTGGTGGCAAGGAGCTTGTTTGCTTCTTCGAAGGAGAGTTGAACCGGGTAGTAACCACCACTGAAAGGATTGTGGCAGGAGGTCCGATCGGATCCTAGGTCTACAAGCAGATCTCCAGTGGCTTCATATTCAGATACAAGCCGTTCCCTTATTCAGGCCACACACTAATCCACGCTGTTGGTAACTTCCATGTTACAACGTCCGTCCTCCGCCTGTCCGAGAGGTGTCCGTCCTCTGCATGTCCGAAGACAATGTCCAGCCTGAAGGAGCTGTGCGCGGGCCTGCCCCTCACTCCCCATGCCCCCTGCAGGACCCCTGCACTGTCTGCGGAGGAGCGCAAGCTGGCCCTGCAGAATTCCCTGTGTTACTTCCCTCCTTCCTTGCACCAGGAGCTGGCTCAGGAGTTTGCGCATGAACTTCGGCTGTACGGCCACATCTACATGTACAGGTTCTGCCCTAGGATTAAGATGAGAGAGTACCCCATCCATGAGTACCCTTGCAAGACCAAGAAGGCGGCGGCGGTAATGCACATAATCATGAACAACCTGGATCCAGCTGTGGCACAGTTCCCGCAGGAGTTGGTAACTTATGGAGGAAATGGACAGGTCTTCAGCAACTGGGCTCAGTTCTGGCTGGTGATGAACTATTTGGCCGAGATGACCGAGGCCCAGACGCTTGTGATGTATAGTGGCCATCCATTGGGCCTCTTCCCCAGCCACCCCAATGCTCCTCGTTTGGTCATCACCAACGGGATTGTTATTTCAAACTACTCTTCGAGGGAAGAGTATGAGAAGCTCTTTACAATGGGCGTGACAATGTACGGGTAGATGACTGCAGGCAGCTACTGTTACATTGGGCCGCAGGGGATAGTCCACGGTACAGTGCTCACCGTGTTGAATGCAGGGCGCCGCTACCTTGGCCTCGACGACCTGGCAGGGAAGGTCTTCGTCACATCGGGTCTCAGGGGCATGAGCTGTGCCCAAGCCAAAGCCGCAGTCATTGCTGGATGTGTTGGCGTCATTTCGGAGGTGGACAAAGCGGCATTATCAGATTACCATCTGTATTTTAAAATTTGTGCCTATTCATAACGAGGGAGCCCAGTTGAATATGAGGGTTTGGAAATGTGTTCATTTGCTAATAAGTTTGGCACTGTGTGATGAATCTGCACAAATTTTGGAAGAACATAAGAAAGATGTGTTTTTCTACTGTTATGCCAAGTTTTGTGCTATTCATAATGCGGTGGAACTAAAATGAAATTTTCTTATCCTTATAACTTTGGCGTTTAATGGATCTGCACAACATTTGGCAGGTACTTAGTACGTTTAACTTTCTTTTAGTTTTTGTTTTACGTTCTCTACATTTCCTTCTCCACATCTCTAATCATATATATCTCTAACTCACTCTAAAACTGTATTTCTCTGCTTCTCTGTCTATATTTCTCTTTTAACCTCTCTTTATCTTTTTCTTTCTGGTTACCTCACCTTTCTCCAAATATGTTATGTCCCTCACTACCTCAAATATGTTTCTATTTCATTTCTATCCCTATCTGCTTCTATTGCATATGTCTCATTATGATCTTGTCTTAATGTCTTTGCCCTTATCCTGGATCATCCAATGTCCAATTTCCCTTACTCAGGATGATTGCAGGTAACGTGTATCTTTGGAAGTGCACACAGAATAGAAGAGTGACAAGGCAGGGGAAGAGAAAATTGGTGAAAATTATCATATTTTAACCAATGGAAAGATGGAAAGCCTCCCAGCAACACTTTGATAATTACAGTGTGCAGCAAGAATACCAGCAATGAAGGGGATATATTTGTGATTACAAACCTTCAGCAATGAAAGCTACAATTTCAAGTGCGAAGTGGATATGTCTTATTTTAATTATGTACTAGTCTACTATACATTTACCAAGCCACCTTTAGCATGTTTTCCTACAAAGGAAGTAACAAGCTGGTAAACACTGAACAACAAATACAACTTTATTGTAAGTAAAACAGATCTAAATCCAAGCTCAAAGAGAAATGGCTTCATCGATGCTTGTTCAAGCTTGAGCTTTCTGCTGTTAGTGCGACACGTTTTGGAAGATTTAACATATGATACAATATTGTTGAGCATCACGAGGCCTCAAAGGAGCCAAAAAGTAATAATACATTCTAAGTTGTTCCATATGGGGTTGGGGAGAGAGCAACATATATCTTGCCTGGGCCCCACAAATCCTTAAGATGTCACTGCTTAGGACAGCAGCTGAGTACTACTCAATTGTACTGTTCCTGAGACTAATTCTTTACACCACACGAGTACTTTCCCCAACATTTTTCATTTAGACTGAGATCTTTGTAACAATTCTGCAGATTACAACTTTAATTTTAACTGCTGGCTGACTGCTTACACTGCTAGGGAAAACAAAATACTCCCAAGACACCAAGGAGGAGGCCAGAAGATTGTCTTCAAATTCTCTTAGAAACTGAAGAATTTGTCTGGCTGGGTTAAGGCCCCTGCTGCACCTCCTCCCACACACGGGTGGAAAAAAGGGAAATTGAATAAAGCATTTTGAACATTGATACCGTACTCTGCAAGACCAAACAACAGCTAGTCATAAATGAAAACAAGTTACTTACCTGTAACTTTAGTTCTCCAGTATTGGAATCTTTCATAGATTCACATGCCTGAATCATTCCCCGTCGTCGAGACGGGAGTCTCCGGTATATAAAAAAGCAGTGCTTAGTAGTGTAGCAAACTGAAAAGAGGCCTAGGCCCATTTCCCTTTTGCAACCCATAGCCTTTGTTATGTCAAAAAGGCCCAAACTTTTCCCTGCACCAATCAGAGCTCCTTACCCTCTAGAACACTCCTGAGAGAACCTTCTGCCCCTCAGATTTTTCGCGCACTTCTGCATATAACACACTTCTTGTGCTAAATCTGAGGTGAGCCTTTCAGGGGAGGATGGTGGGTGCATGTGAATCTTTGAAAGATTCCAATACTGGAGAACTAAAGTTACAGGTAAGTAACTTGTTTTCTTACTCCAGTATTGGAACTTTCATAGATTCACATGCCTGAATCAGAATAGCGAGCAGTGAAAAAACAAAGCACATTTTTCTGATACATTACATAATCATGCAATACCATTGGAAAATGAAGCATAATCTCATATACATATATACATACTTATATAAAATGTGACTTTGTAAACAAAAGAAATTATGGATGGAGGGATGCAAGAAAGGCTCACTGTTACTGGATGATATTCCGCAGTACCGCCTCTCCCACCGCCGCATCCGATTCTGTGGCTGCCTCCAAGCAGTAGTCCTGGTGAAGGTGTGCGTAGATGCCCAGGTTGCTGCTCTGCAGATATCCTGGATTGGCAATCCTCCAAACAATGCAGTGGATGTGGCCACTGCCCTCGTGGAATGGGCACGGACTCGTGCATTCAAAGGCTTTCCAGCAGCTTGATGACAGTAGACAATTGCACTGGAAATCCATCTGGCAATTCCCCTCTTTGACAGCGGGAAACCTTTCCTGGGTGCGCAAGGCGACTAATAACTGGGAAGACTTGTGAAACGCCTTAGTTTCTTTCAAGTAAAATTTCAAACATCTCTGAACGTCCAGCAAGTGTAATACTCTTTCTGCCGCTGTTGATGGATGAGGAAAGAAACGCTTCAGCACCAATGGTTCGTTCAAATGAAAATCAGTTGGCACCTTCGGAATGAACTTCGGGTTTGTCCTGAGAATCATTTTATCCTCTTGAAATTGCAAGAAAGGCTCCTGAATCGTGAGCGCTTGTAGTTCACCTACTCTTCTCGCTGAAGTCAATTCAATAAGAAGAGCCACTTTCCAGGACAAGAACTTCAGGTCTGCCCTGTGTATCGGTTCAAATGTTGGCTTCATCAATTGAGAGAGTACAATATTCAGATTCCACAAAGGAGGTGGAGGCTTTACTGGTGGAAAGACTCTGAATATCCCTTTCATGAATTGTTTGATAATCCTTGAGGACCATAAAGATGGGCCTGACGATGACCTCCTGTAGCGGGATAACGCAGCCAAATGCACCTTGATGGAGGCGTGTGCTAATCCTGACTTTGCTAACAGCAGAATGTAAGGTATAATTTGATGAGGTGCAGCAGTAAGAGGGTGAACATCATGTCTCTTACACCACAGACAAAACCTCTTCCATTTCATTCTGTAGGTTTTGTTGGTACTCTCCGCTCTGGCCTTGGACAGGATCTCCCTACATTCATGTGAGATGTTCAGATGGATAAACTCACAGTGTTCAGGAGAAAGGCTGCTAATCGCAAGGATTTCGGGTCCGGATGGCGCACCAGCCCCTTGGACATTGTCAGAGGCGATGGAATCAGGCACAACCGAATTGGACGGTCTTCCGACAGTAGCAGCAGTTCCGTGAACCAGTGTTGTCTGGGACACCACGGGGCTACTAGGATCATCCTGCACGGCTCTTTCTTGATCTTCACCAGTACACGGGGGAGAAGAGGAATTGGAGGAAAACCGTAGGCAGAGATGCCTGACCATGCCATGGAAAACGCATTCCCCCAAGATCCCCTCTGGGGAAGTCAGCTTGCGAAGTACTGGCATTTTCTGTTTTCCCTCGTAGCAAAGAGGTCCACCATCGGTGTTCCCATCTCCGAAAGATGCTGTCCAGGATCTCCTGGTCTAGCTTCCATTCGTGGCAGGACGATTTTAGCCTGCTGAGAGTATCTGCTTTGACGTTTTGATCCCCCGGGAGGTGTTCTGCTGTCAATGATATTCCCTGCTGAATAGCCCATTCCCATATCTCCTGGGCTTCCTGAGACAAGGAGAGAGATCTTGTTCCCCCTTGCTTGTTTACATAATGCATCGCCGTGGTGTTGTCTGTTCTTATCAACACCGGCGCACCTTTTATCCTTGGCAGAAAAGCCAGTAATGCCAAGCGGATCGCCCTGAGCTCCAGCAGATTTATATGTAATTGCTGCTCCTCTGCCTTCCAACGGCCGCTGACCTGAAGGTCCTGAAGGAAAGCTCCCCATCCTTCTAACGACGCATCCGTCGTTACCACTAGCGGAGCTGCTCTTGCTAGAAACGTCAGTCCTTGAGACACATTTGCCTTTTGCGTCCACCACTTTGCTGCCTGCAGCATGACTGGTGTCACCTGTATTGTATCGTCGAAGGATCCCTCCGCCTGACGCCATTGGAGATCGATCTGTTCCTGCCATGGTCTCATCCTTAGCCTGCAGCAAGGCACCAGTGGAATACAAGAGGACATTGTGCCCAGCAAGGATTTGTACCTACGGACTGAAAGAGACTTTCTTTTTCCCAAGTCTTGGAAGAAGAACACAATCCTCAGTTGTCTTTCCTCGGAGGGAAACGCTTTGTTGCATTCCGTGTCCAATATTGCCCCCAGAAATGTGATCACTCTTGCTCGGTGGAGGTTTGACTTTCCCTCGTTTACAGTCAATCCTAAATTGGCGAATAAGTCTATGCAAGCTTGCATCGACGCTCTGGCCTGTGTCTTTGATGGTGCTTTGACTAACCAGTCGTCGAGGTACGGAAATATTTGATGTCTTTGCTTCCTCAACACAGCCGCCACTGGAGCCAGGCATTTCGTGAAAACTCTTGGCGCTGAGTTCAAGCCGAATGGCAGTACCCTGAATTGGTAATGTCTTCCGGCTACCCAGAACCGAAGGTACTGCCTGTGTACAGGATGTATCGGCACGTGGAAATACGCGTCTTTTAGGTCCAATGTGGTCATATGATCTCCTGGGTTTAATAACGGAAGGATGTCCTGTAGGGATACCATCCTGAAAGATTGTTTCTTGAGATAGGTGTTTAAGGATCTGAGATCCAGAATGGGGCGCCACTGGAGCTTGTTTTTCTTGATAAGAAAAAAACGGGAGTAAAACCCCTTGTTTTCCTGGGATTTTGGTACCGGTTCTATTGCTCCCTTTCAGAGCATTGTCCGAATCTCCTGCCGGAGTTGATGCAGATGATTGGCTCTTTGGTGCATCAGTGGCGTACAAGGGGGCGTCTGAAGAAATTCTAGGGTGTGACCGAATTGAACTATTTTGAGGACCCATTGGTCCGTTGTTATTTTCCGCCAATTGTGAAGATAGTGAGCAATCTTTCCACCCAGGGGAGCATCTGACAGAGCCGGAAGATGGAGGTTGTCATTGCCGACGGGTGTTGTCCTTTCCTCGGCCACCACGTCCTCTTGGAGTTGATTTTGTGTAACCTCCTGACTGACGCTGGTTATATTGCTGACGGTACGGCTGCGATGAGGACTGATAAGAAGATGAATATCTCCCTTGTTGGTATCCTCCTCTATACGAGGATTGTCCTCTACCCCTGGAGCCACGAAAAGGGGTTTTCCTGTACTGCAGTGTTTCCAGAGCCTTTGCCGTATCAGTATCCTTCTTGATACTTTCCAGCGTATCATCTATATGTTTTCCAAATAATTCTTCTCCATTGAAAGGGAGGTCTAAGATTTTGTTTTGCACCTCCGGCCTAAATGCTGTTGCTCGCAGCCAACCTTGCCTGCGCAGGACCGCAGCTCCTTCCAGGGACCTAAATGCCGTGGTCGCTATATCCATAGCGCAGTCTATGACTTCAGCCGAAGTCCTCTCTCCTTCCATGAGAATTTTCTTCGCCTCCTGCTTTTCTGGATCTGGCACCAGGTTAACGTATGGAGACAGGTCGCACCACATCTGCCTGTCATACCTCCCCAATATAGCAAGGGCATTAGCGGCTCTTACAAGCAGAGCAGACATTAATGAAAAACGCTTCCCTGCGTTATCCAACCTTCTGCCCTCTTTGTCTGGAGGTGTTGCAATCGGAGCAGATGGGTTCCTGGATTTCTGTTGTGCCGCCTGCGTGATAACAGAATCCGGTTTGGGATGACCCAAAAGGAAAGATAGAGCATCGACCGGTGTTTTATACTTTTTATCCAGTCTGGCCAGAACCGGTGTTACCGTCGCTGGCGTCTCCATGACCTTCAATCCTTCTTTCCAGATATGAGACACTATAGGTAAAGATCGTACAGATCTCCGATACGAGTCTTTAAAGTCATATAGAAAACATTCCGTTTTCTCCTCTGTCATGGTCAGTGCAAACCTCTTAGTGGCTCTCTCCATCAAATTATGAAATCCACCAATGTCCTCCGGTGGAGAGTCCACTGGTCTCTGCGGAGGAGTTGCAAGTGATGGGGCGATATAGTCATGCCATTCTGCACTTGTGTCTGCAATCTCACCATCCTCCTGATCCTCATCCGAGGTATTGTGGTGTGTTGTCGGTGGTGGGGACCTAACAGTAGGTTCCGGCACAATCTCTCTCCTACGAATCGGAGTCCCTGGAACCGATCGTGGACGTGGAGTAGCCTCTATGGCCTGTTGAGCGACTGGAGTCGCTGGGTATCTTTTCCTATAATCCTCCAACATTCCTTGGAGATCCTTCAACAAAGAGGATGGTACACTGGTCATCTCCTCTCGTTGCTGTTGTCGATATCGGTGTTGTTCCTGGGGTTGTTCTTGATAACCCCCATATTCTTCCTCAGAATCATCTTCTTGGTACTTGACCTGTAATTGCGAAGGGCTACTGGCAATACCATACTCATCATCTTCCTCCGAATCTTCCTCCTCCAGTAAGTGAGACGGTAGCAATGGGGAGACCTTGCTTGGAGATGTAACCTAAGGTGTTATAGGTTTTTTCCAAGGCACCAACCTTTTTTCTGGTGTGTTTCCCCTCGTCGACGAGCCCGTCGACGAGATTCCCATCGCCGTCATCGACCAAGTCATTGTTGTCGACGCTACCGTCGACGTTGTAGTGACCGTCGACGCTGTCCTCGTCGATGTCGTCGTCCTCGTCGACGCTGCCGTCGTCGACACAGTCCTCGTCGACGTTGCCGTCCTCGACGCTGCTGTCGTCGACACCGCCGTTGACACAATCGTCGACGCCTTCGTCGACGGTGAAACCGTCGACGATATAGTCGTTGACGGTGAAATTGTCGACGCTGTTTTGTCACCAGCCTTATCCTTCTTCGTCGACGACGGAGGTGTTTTCGTCGTCGTCGATGGTCCCTTTTTAGTCGACGGTCCCGTCGACGGAGTTGATTTCTCCTCAGAAGGCGCAGAAGAAGATCGTTTGATGGTAATCTTGATCTTCTGAGGTGACTGTGGTGGATCTGAGGTGAATTTTGCTACTTTCACCTCACCCTTCTTCCCCTTAGATGAGACTGAAGGGGATTTTGAGGGACTGCGCCCTGAAGACCCTGGAGTGGTCTTTTTTGGGGCCTTCTCAGGTCTTTCCCCTGAGGAATGTGTCTGAGGAGATCTACTTCTCTTCTGAGATCTCTTAGACGCCACAGATTCCTCCTCACTCTCACTTGAGAGGATTTCCTTCCTGGCTTTGACTTTCTGAAGCCAGATCAGTAGCCTTCCCTCACGATCTCTCAAGGTCTTATTTGAAAAGGTACGACATACCTTACAATCTGCTGCCTTATGGTCTGGATAGAGACAGTAGATGCAGTCCTTGTGAGGGTCATCTGTAAACAGCCTTTTCTTGGAGCAGGTAGAACAAGCTCTAAATAATCCTTTTTTCTCTTTCTCAGACATGGTTGATGTAGAAAACATCAAATCCAAGAAGTAAAGAGTTTGAGCAGAGCTCAAAGGAGACTCCCTAGCACAACGTGCGGTAGAAAAATCTGAGGGGCAGAAGGTTCTCTCAGGAGTGTTCTAGAGGGTGAGGAGCTCTGATTGGTTCAGGGAAAAGTTTGGGCTTTTTTACATAACAAAGGCTATGGGTTGCAAAAGGTAAATGGGCCTAGGCCTCTTTTCAGTTTGCTACACTACTAAGCACTGCTTTTTTATATACCGGAGACTCCTGTCTCGACGACGGGGAATGATTCAGGCATGTGAATCTATGAAAGTTCCAATATTGGAGTAATAAGTATTTCTCTGTATGGTGAAATGAAGTAGCCTCAGAAGAAGACAAAAAGACAAAACAAGTGCCAGGCCACAATGAATTGCATATAATAAATGTACTTGATTGTAGCAGAATAGTTCACAAGTTATGATTCATTTATACAAGAACGTTATGGCTATACCTTATGTGAAACACCTGTAGTTCTGTAGTTAATATAGACACGAAGCCTACCAGTTAAACTATTTAACCATCTTATGCTGTTTCTCTCTATTTACTCTATCTGAGGACAACATAATTGGCAATGCAACGCAACAAAACGAGATTGCTTCTCTGTTTGGCAAGAAATATGAGTATTCAAGAAAATTTAAACAAAGATGTTCGGGAATAACAGTTAAACCGGAGTATTGTACCTAATTGAAGAAGAATTACTTAGTTTAGCACAACTGTACTGTCTTTCTTCATAATATTAACTCACCTTCTTTCCATATGAACTTTAATGAGAAAAGGCTGGAGCTGTTACCAATATGAACATTAACTTTGGTAATGTGCAAATGAAGATACAGTGCATTATTTTCCTACCTAAAACAATATTATTAGTGAACATAAGATGACATTAGGTGTACATTATATTGTGCATTCTGAAATTGCCAGGTCATCCTTTTGATTTGTTCCAAGATCAGAACTGGGCAGAGTGACTCATCGTTACTAATAGGACTGTGTTATAAAGAGAGGATATAGCAGGGTTTTGTTAAGGGACAGATTAGATGGTCTGGGAGAAGATTAAAAGAGCAATCATTCTGGTTCATATGCTAATGGCTACACCATTAATGCTAGTTTTTAGATGTTATATCGATTTCAGAATCTTCTTTAGGTTTCGCTGGTATTTTACTGTACTGTTTGGCAGCATTTATATAGAGTTTACCTCTCCTATGTGGAGCGCTGAAGCAATTGCCTACATGAGTAACATGCTAGACCATGTAGGGTGTGTGGTTGAAAGGATGTTGTTTTTGTTTTGATCCTATGTAGAAAGTATTGCCTTATGATGTGTGATGACCACCAAGGTGCATTTATTGTGTTATGGGATGCAGCGTGTAGCAGTGTGTTTGATGATGAAGTGTAAGAGATCGACGTGCAGTTGTATGGTTTTCGGCTTGATGGTGGCTTTGAACAGCTCTGCAGGTATCTTTATGGTATTTGATACAATGTGCTTATCTGGGTTACTGCACTGGATTGTCCGATCTGAAATTTTGTGCATAGTTGTGGTACTGAGCTAGCATGGTTGGATGGAGAAAGAAGTGGAGAGATCTGTTAGGATGGACATCTTTTATTATTATCCCACATAGGAGTGTCTATGTGAGATGTATAGAAGTGATCAGATTATATAGGTATTTGGAACCTACAGGGAATGGACTTTACTAAAGTCCTCCAAAATTGCCCAGTAAGGTGTGACAGATCTCTTCAGTTAGTCCATGCCTGTTCATTTGGTAATGTTTGGCTGTACAGTGCAGGTGATGCACAACCACCATAGCAGATATGTCTTATGTGGAATTAATATGTATAAGTTGCAATTTGTTTTTCACCGCTTCATATTGTGGTTTTAGTATTATTGTGGACCATAATTCGCATATATGGAAGTACATAATTATATAATGCCAGGGCGAACCATAGGTCAGCCATATTTTTGCTTACCTGCATAATAAAAGCAGTTTGCTGAGAAACAAGTCTATCCTACGGAGTTCTTATTGTATAATGGTGGCGTGATAATAAGTGAGGCAGGCTTGGAGCGCAGTGTTCTGTTTGGTTTGTATGGCTTGAATTTAGCTAATAGATATAGTGCGTTTTCCTTAAGAGGCTCTTTGGAGATTGCAGAATACCTTGCACATTGCCCATCTATCTATAGGTAGCCCGTGGAACGATTGCAGAACTGATGTGGACTTGGGTGAAGGCAGAGAAGAAGCCTTGCGGCAGCATTTTGGATGGGTTTTACTTTGCATATAATGGATGTTTGTGTATAATGGGTGAAGGTGAGCCAAGGTATAAGCTGGTGACATATGAAAAGCTTGGGGATTACGAGTCTGAGGATGGCTTGCAGTTTATGTTGGAACACGAGATGACATTCTAAACAATAAACCATTCCATACTTTCTATGGAACTAAATAGCTAAGGCTTACACATATTTACAGAAATATGCGGCTCAGTGGCACTCATTGTTCATGAAAGGAAGCTAAAGGGTTGCAGGCGATGTCAATAGCTTAAGTAAAGTCTTATGGTAAGCATGCCCCTACCCCCCCCCAGAACAGTCAAGGATATTGTTGCCCCAGATGGTTCCTCCTAGACAAGTCAAAGCCATGATGAACCACACGAGTATCCCCTTAGGCGAATGAGCTTCAAGATGCAACTCAGGAGATCCCCATCAGCCATTCAAGTTAAAACACAATAAGCACTAGCCATACCCAGTCATAGGCCAGTCGAACCTATGATGTATGTCAGATTTCTCCAACAGAGCCATATCAAAGCCATAAAGTAACACAAATGTTCCACTATGCCAATCAATTCAATTATACATGTGTCATTCAATGCTATGATGGGCCACAAGCACGAACTGCACGCCAGCCATTCCATGAGATATGCATCAGATATTACTACAAATGAGAGTTAATGCCTATATGGGAATATCATGCACGGTGTGACCCAGCTATATTTCACTGGCTATAGAATGGCCTATTTTACCCCATGAACCCTGCACAGACCCATCGGCGTCATGATGTGCCTGTGGCATCATGCTTCAAGGGCTAGCCACTGGAATGATGCACCGCCAGATGGGCCTTTCACCGGGAAGACATGCCTCATGCTCTCTCCGCATAAGCCACTCAATGGCATGATATGTCCAAAGGAACCCCATAATAGGTGAGTAAACAACAAGTGGCCAGTGCACTTGCCTTTACACAAGTCTAGTTCACTACCATCAGTGCAAGCTTGGATCAAAGGTGTATATGGAGGTTGTTCTCTTGTCAGCAGCTTGAACACATCAGTTGTGTGAGTCAGGAGAAATTTATGGAGATGTGTAGTCTGTAGATATCCCTCCCTTTCTAACGTGACTCAGCACTTACACAGACATTGTGAGGAACAATGTGAGCTGCAACGCTAGTGCTTTAAATAGGCAGATACTGGTGAATAATGAGTACCTGTACTTCTTTCATTTGAATGGGAGAGGTCTAGCACTTCTCAGCAGGGGTGCAAAACTTTTAATAACAGAGTACCTGCAGTTCTCCTTACCGAGCAAGTACTATAGTATAGTGAGTATCTCACATGTACATTCCTATTTCAGCACTATGCAAAACACATCCTATTAATACAGTGCTTGAACTAAGCAGCACTTTCGTAATAGCACTCCAAATCTTCAAATCAGTGACATTTGTACAGCGCACACATCACTCGGAAGTTGTCAAACAGCCATGACTTCAGCTTCTTGCGAAAGCAGTTGTGATCGGTAATTGTGCTTAAATTTAAGGGAATTTTGTTCCAGGGTGTCGGGGCAAGAAAAGAAAAGGATCTACGCCCTTTTCTGGTAGTACGAATTCTGAGAGGAGTAAGCAGTGATTCGTTACTGGATCTTAACAACCTACGAGGCTGGTACCAACATAGTTTTTTGGACCCGTATCCCGGACCTTTGCCATACATATGTTCATGTGTCAGACAAAGGATCTTGAAGTAAGTTTGTTTTCTAAACGGGAGCCAGTGTAAGGATTTTAAACACGGGGCGGAGGGAGATCTAGGTTAAAGATTTAGGACCAGCCTGGCCGCGGTGTTCTGCAAAATTTGAAGTCGGTTTAGATGACATTCATTAATTGAGAACAACAGGGCATTTCCGTAGTCCATCCGATTTATTATTAGGCCCTGAACTAATGGTTTCCTGGGCTCAACAGGGATCCATTTGTAGACCTTTGGTAAACTGCGCAACACTCCGAAACATGTATCGATGATATGGTTGGTTTGACTTTTCATGGACAATTGGTCGTCCATACAGAATCCCAGATTTCGTACATTTGGTTTGGGAGTTGGACAAAGGCCAAGGCTAGTGGGCCACCAGTCTTTGGACCAGTGCTCCTGCGCCTTGCCAAAAAGCATTATCTCCGATTTGGCTCTGTTCAATTGAAGATGGATGGAACTCATCCATCTGTCAATGTGGGACATGCATTCTTTAAAGCGCTGCTTTGTTTCTACAGCGTATAGGCCAAGAGTGACCAACATCTGCGTGTCATCAGCATAAGATATGACATCAGAGCCATAAGATCTGATCACCTTGGCCTGCGGCGTCATATAAAGATAGAGAAGAGTCGGGCTCAAAATAGAGCCCGTAGCACTCTCATCTTGACCGGTCTTTCACATGAAACAACTTTACCCATTTGTACAGTAGTGATTCGCTCAGTAAGGTAACTCTTGAACCACTTGAGGGCGTATTTACATGATAACGTCACTTACAAATTCAACAAGCCTAAAAGTGGAAATGGTGTTTATTTGAGCATTGGCTTAAAAATAAAAGGTACTTACCTCCAGTAGCACTCTTTCTGTTGGATTCTCTCTCTAACCAATGATTCCTCAAGGTTTAAATGCTCCCAGGTGTCAGACTGGATCCAGAATACTTTCTACAACAGCTTCAGTGCGCTACGAGGAGGTGCCATCAGATTCCAACACAGCTCTGTCCCATTTCAGGAAGTGATGTAACAGAGCCACATATAGGTGCCACCCCTGCTCACTGAGTTTATCACAGATAATTTCCATGCCCTCAGATGCACAGCGACTGATAAATTAAAAAGTAGACAGCATGTAAAATAAAACTTGGGACTATACAACTTACAAGAACTTTACACATTAGAATGGAAAGGTGAACGGGGAGTGAGTAATCTACCATCAGAGTATTCACCAGAAAGCATGCTAACCAAAGGTTAGTATCTTGTTATTGTGATCAATACTTTTAATCGCATAATTCTCATCTATTAAACTGATAACAAAAGCCATACCCATCAAAGATGGTCAATCAGAGGAGTACACCTGGAAGTCACGTAGGAACAAGCAAGTAAAATTGAACTTCCTGTGGACCTCGATACAGTACAGACAGACACACATCTAGCAGCTTCAAAGATATCCAACATCAGAAGGTTTTTAGAGAGGACCAAAGTCGCAGCCTTTGCCCTGGTGGAATGAGATTAAAGGACCACAGGAAGTTGCAATGGTAATCCATTTAAATAATGTCAATTACTGGACTGGCTTCCCTTTTATTGCACCAACAAAGGGTTGATCGGCCACACAATGCTCCGTAGTCCTATCATTGTAGAGACTGAGAGCCCAACAGGTACAGCTACTTATCCTCCTAAGTGGGATGTGGGGAAGAGAAGAACGCTGGGAGCAAGAAGGACTTACCAACATAAAAAGGAGATATAATTTTTCGAAAGGATGTCCAAAACCAAAGCGCCAACCTGAAGAGGGGAAAAGTGGTATAGGGCAGCTTAAGAGATAACACCTGCAATTCACTGAAACAATGAGCAGAAATGATGGCAGGAAAGAGCGAATGATCTTGAAGCATCAGGATCGTTGCTGGAATGTCCCAAACTCATTATGGAGGCAGGGGCCTTTAAAGCCACCAAGCCCAAGATGGCCCTTAAAAAAGGGAACATGGGATTTCAGCTCACTGATGTGGAGAATTCCAGGGTGGACAGTACCAAAACTGTGGCTTCCAAGGGGTTCAAGACCAATCGAAGTAAGCCCGCCTTTAGCAGCCAGTTATTAAGGTATGTCAATGCATGTATTCCTACATTTATAAGGAATAAAGGATTCATTCCCTTGTAGACAAAGGATCGTGAGTACCACTGACCACAAGAATAAGCACCTCTCAAGTTACCCACACCTGCAGGGGTTCTCCATACCAGCTTAACTCCTTCATCGCTCTGCGACTTCCATAAATTCTACATGCTCACACCTTGTTTGTCCTGATGATGATCTCCATTATTTGAGATCGAACCGCCGTCGACCATTACAACCTTAACTCCCTAATGTTTAATAATTTAATTTGGAGTTTTGTTTCTCTGTTTTCAATGCAATGTTAATTTTAACTGTCACCAACACCTTCACGCACTTTTCACGTACCTGTGTGAGCACCAGAACTATTTAAAATAACGAATGATACTCCATTTATGATGTGAATAAATGTGATGTCATTCAAAAACCTTGTCTCTTCATACATTGTTCTACAAGCCCCGCCTGAACTTGTTACGCCGCTATAACTGATTAACCCTGCTCCTAATGAACTGTAGCCTAGGCTACCAGTCTACCATATTGGCCTCACACAGACCTTCGTTCTCCTTAACCACGTTAACCCACCCCCAGCTCAAAATACCGGGGTTCCCTTGTTCTCTAAATACATATCTTTATAAGTAAGCCATGATTTTTGTGAATACCCTGGGGGTTGAAGTAGGGTCAAAGGGCTGGACAGTGAACTGGAAATGTTCTAATCCCACAACAAACTGGAGAAAACACTTGTAGGACTGCAGGATCAGAAAATGAAAGGTAACCATCCTGCATGTCCAAGACAACCATCAAGTCTTCTTGATCCATGCCCAACAGGATATGAGCCAATATCAAATTATATGGAACTTGTCCTTCCATGTTGAAGGTATTCAGAACCCTGAGATCCAGATTCACCCTCAGACTCAGATCCTTCTGAGGACCAAGAAGTATTGGGAGTACCAACATGTGTTTCTCTCCGTCTAGACTACAATTCGATTGCACGCTTGGCAAACAAATGTCTGAACTCCTCTGGATAAGATGGTGGCATACTCAGCCAATGTTTGCCCACAAACTGGTGGAATATGAGTTAGGTGTAGAATAAAAGGCATAACCAAATTGAACAACCTGAAGAACCCACCGGTTGGAAGTAATTGCATGCCAGCCAGAGAGGCAAAAATCGAACTCTGCTCCCTGCTGCTCCCTTATGACCAGTGAAGAGGAAACTAAAAGTGGTTTGGCAGAGGCTGCAGCTGATGAGGTAGACGATAAAGGGACTCCTGCATCCACTAGTGGCCATAGCCTCTGCTACCCCAACTCCCACTGGAGCCACAAAGAAGCTGGACAGGTGGTGAGCCTATCAGTAGGCAAAGAGACTCAAGTACCCCTGGAAAAAACAGTATTGTTGGTCGAACTGACAGGTGGGGAAGGGAAACCGAGGACTAGGCAGTAGCCCACCTGACTTTATGTTATGTTATGTTATGTTGTCTTGTAAAGCGCATGGCTACCCCAGCAATGGGGCGTCCCAGCGCTGTAGACCACTGGGGAACCCGTCCTGGCTTTCCCTGTGAGATGATCCCTGCTGGGTATCTCCAAGGTGGAACCAGGCATCCCCGGTGTATGTGGGGGGCCGTTGTGGAGATGAGGCAAGCTAGTGCCCAGAGTTGCCGAGTGTGATCCCTGGTTAGAGTAGGCACCGAAGCGAGAATTATCGAGTCTGCTGACCCTGGTCCACGACCCTGCCGCGTCGGGAATTGAACCCTGGTCCCGGGCCGTCCTCTGCTTCCGGGTCTGCCGCCTCTAACCAGTGAGCCACACCACTCCACCGGTCTACTGTAATGCAGCAATGATATCCTATTCTGGGGTACCTCTGAGCATCATGTTCATGAGTGGGGGCACCTCCTCTGTAGTCACACAGTCGTCAAAGGGTAGATTCAGCCTGCCAAACCTATTAAAGGGCACTTTTGCTGAATCTGCTTTCACTCTGATCAGTTTGACTCAATCACATGGCATATTCATCACCAATGCCTTGAGATCTCAGATTAACATATTAGCATGCATCTCAGCTGATACAGACTCTAGTGTCCATATTGTGTCTATATTTGTATCTTGAAGCATCCTGGCTGTCATGAACAGTTTGATCACAGGAATCTCAAAAATCATCAGGAAGAGCAGGCAAGATCTTGCTCACCATATCCCAAAGTGCATGTTCCTAGCAGGGTTCAAAGAACTTGCGGCCAAACTCTTGGAAGAAAAATATTTAGCAGAAAGCGTTGCACTCCACTATGCAGCAGATTGGTTGCTGAATAGGTTTGGCAGGCTGAATCTACCCTTTGACGACTGTGTGATTACAGAGGAGGTGTCCCCACTCTTGAACATGATGCACAGAGGTACCCCAGAATAGGATATCATTGCTGCATTACAGTAGACAGGTATGAGAGCCCTATGCTTTGTATATTGCATGAGATATATGCATTAATCAGTCAGGGAGGAGTTCTCAAGTCCTGAAGAAGACTGTAGGCCTGTACAGACCCAATAATCAGAAGAGACATGTTGGCGGTCACATGTGGTTAAGTGAACCATTATTACTTACCTTTGAACAAGAAGATGTGTTTTTCAGATATACTAAGATCACCTACAAATAAAAGAAAATATTTTAGGTATTCCCTTAGGTATTTTTAAATAAGACCTTTGAATCCCTCAATTGTCCTGGATAAAAAAATATTTAAGGACCTCATTTTTGGTCTAGCCCACCAGAGTGGTATTATCCTACTCCGGTGTGGGGGTGTCACCAAGAGTGAAACATGCCACGATAAGTTGTGAGTGAGGAGATCTCTCAAATGTATTTTTTGATCCCTTTAAGTTAGGTTTTATTGGCTCGGGTGTAAATGTCACCATAGTCCATTTAGCACTCAAGCATTTGTTTGTGATTTCTTTGTTTAATTAGAAGGATGTGCTTGGGCTCTCATCATTTGTCTCTCCTAGTATGAATGTGTAAGGCCCAACCAGTTCAGCCGACAGTGAGGGTAACCAGCAGAAATCCAACTGGAGATAATGGCCGATCAAAATGGGCTTATGGTGCGCTAGAGGGACCCAGAACAAACTGGAATAAATGCAGTATTGCTTCCTTAAAGGCCTCCATCTGCTGTGGAAACTTTGAATTGGGTTCAACTCTGAATGTCAGCTGCACAACTTCTACCTAGAATGGGAACAGTAGGACAGAGCGGAGTTCTCCCTGTCTTTTTATCGCTTGTGTAGGAACTTGTCTGTTCACTTTGTCCTACATTTACCAGAAGCGGGGGCGGCTCCACCGCAATGGCGGAGGAGCAGTGCACCACTCGTCCGATTCAGTCACAGCAAATTAAATGATAATAAAACAATATCCTTTTATTTTTCTGTGACTTGCTCTGACACACGTGTAGGGTGGGGCCAGGCCATGACAGGCAGGTGGTGAGCACTTAGAAGTGCGCATGTACTTTTGACCAGCCATCCTAGGCTAGCCAAATAGACAGGCACACTTCTATTTCTTCAACCCAGCTGTGTGATCACAGCGGGGTGGTTGAAAAGACACAGGTTACAAATCAGTGTCTGAGCAGCAGATCAGGCCGGTCAGACCAATTCTGGTGCGACTCTCTTGCATGAGAAGAGCGTCTGGATTGGCTGGGCAGCCTCTACCTTCCCAGAGACTGCTGGGAGAGCACTGAGGCAGCCGTCGGAGTAGGGGGCAGCAGCGAAAGGTAAGTTAAAAAAATATATTATTCCCATCCCTTCCCCGTCTCTCTCCTTCCGCCCTCCCCCCACCACTTTGTGTTGTGGCGGCCGCCACTGACCAGAGGACTGCAACTAGAATGAGTTTTGAGGTCTCAACCAGGAATAACCCAGCTTCATTTACTCTGTGACATACAGCATGGCTGCACACTCTCAGATGGCCTTCGGATGCATTAGGGATCCTTTGTCACAGATCTTAAAGTTGCGTTTGGAGTCTTCAAATTATGTTTGTAAACGAAGAGCCAAAGACAGACACTGGTCCATGACTTCCAGATGTTTCCTTACAGGCATGGTACAAATTAAAACCTGTGATTTGAGGGGGGTGCATCCTTGTACACCATGAAAAAAACAATTTTTGTAAACAGAAAAAAGTTTAAAGCAAAACTTCATCAGCACGTACGGGTGGCATATATATGTGGATCGGTGTCATGTCAAAAGATCGGACGGAGTCCTAAGAGAGTCCGATGGTGCCACTTGCCAGCACGAGGAGTTACAGCAGCGAGATTTCCAGATTCATTCTGACGCTTGGTAGATTCAAAAGGTGAGTAATCTGGATTTAAAAGTATCTATCAGAAAAGTGATCTACTCTAAATTAGCTTAAGCATTTCCAACGAATGAACAGGTTCGTCAAAGCTCATTTACCATTTGTGGAATGCTTAGGCTGTGGGGAATGGTAACAAGAAAAGGAGAAATGTAACATAGCAAAAGAAAGTCATACTATATGAAGGAGAACAAAAATCAACGTCACCTAGGTAAAAAGGAAGTGAAAGATGTAATGTCAATCCGAAGGCGAAACTCAGCTAGTTAAAAGAGAAAAGAAGAGGGAAGACTGGGAGTTGAAGGGCACTGAAAGGATATGATATTAATTGTCAACTCTTTGGAGAGGCAAGTGGATGCATCTGGTGCTGCATTCGAAGAAAGGGCAATTATTTAATCATTTGAAGGAAAGCAAATCAATTTTGCTATACAAGTATCCAATAATACTGAGCCCCGGTCCCTTGACAGTAGAACAAAAGCATGTTTAATCAATGAGTATCTACCTGTGCAAAGTCTGCAGCCAGTCGCATTTTTCCACCTTCGCCAAGGGGCCTCAATAGACTGGCATTGCGAATGAACACTTCGATTGCTCTCTGGGCAATGGCTTCGGTGTTGTCATAGACAAAGTCGAAACACTCGAAGTGTCTGAAGTAGTCACTCATAACTCTGGCTATGAAACCCTGCAGCTCTTTCATATACAAGGAACAAGGCACATCGGGCCTTCCCGAATTGGACAGCTGTCTGCAAAACATAAAAGAAACAAAGCGAAATGTCATGTAAGGCATACCTGCAAGTAACAGCATTACACAGCACACAGGAAGGCCAAGTAAGAGAAGAGGCTAATTATTACATTACAGAAGGCCCTGCTGGGCCCAATATTGTCGCCACTATTGAAAATTGTTAGCGCAGAGCTCTTTCCAACAATCTCATATGGGTGCATACCCCTTTGTGGCTTGGAAACAAAGATATTAGACATTCTCAATCTGAACACCTACAGGCAACTTTTCTGTCTACCGAGCAACGCTTCTCCATCAAAACAAGGGGCCTTCTTAAAACTTGGTTTTAAGTTAAAAGCTGCCCAGGAGGGCTGCTCGACCACTTACTATGGAAAGAATTGGCCAATGGCTTTAAGAAATCAGTGCGGAGTACTTAAGGAAGTGCATAAGGAACTTGCAAATTAACCACCTGTGGGATCAGCAGACTACATTTGCAGTCTCCGACAAGTATGTTAAACGCTCCATGCGGACGTTAGCCCATTTCCAAAGCAAAACCGTCCTTTCAAAGGGCTCACTCGTGTGGATTGTTATAAGGTCTTATCAAGGTCTTAGACAACAGTCTTACCTAGGCACTTATTATGCTAACACCATGACTCTGAGAATCTTAAAACAGCGTCTAGGAGGCCTCCCAACCTTAGCTCATTGCCCAAACTGGATAGCGACAGGACATGACAGCATTTGCAGATGGGGTCCCCAAGCGCAAGAAACCATTGTGCACATCTGCTTTGCTCTTCTCCGTCAACGTTGGCGCCTACAACAGCACCATTTAAATGTTTGGGAGTAGGAACTTGTCGCCAAGCCTTTATAGAATGCTACAGTGGACACAAAAATGTAAGACCTAATGCGCAAACTGTAACATTTTCAACCTTGCAGAGAGGAAACTACAAGATCATTTATCTACTTTTTAATAACTGCTGCACTTTAACCTTTTCTTGTTTCCTTCTTTATTAATTTTATAGATAGGTAAAGTTTCAAGTGATGATAACAAATGAAATATCACATTGAAGCATAACTTACAATTTTATAGCAATTTTAAACAAATCATGGAAAAACATTTTAATGTGATAAATGTTTTATGAATCTATTTATGTAATGTTTTTTTAATAACCAAGCATTAATACATTTGACTTTGATTAATTATTAGCACCTTGGCCCAGTGTGTCTCCCCTGCAAACGGCCAATATTGGAACGTAGAGACGGGCACCAAATCAGGCATTCTGGAACCTGATGGCCTTACCAGTGCATGAGCACCAGGCGGGAATCAAGCCCAGCACCACACATCATCCCTTTTTTTTTAAAAGTAAAGAACAACTTTATTAAACCTAAAGAAGTAAAACAAAGCAATGCACTGGTAAGAAATCAAAATTTTACGCAGGTATAGGTTAATAATGAAATTAAAGATGTCAATTAGTAAGACATAACCTTTCCAAAATGCTGCCTTGTTCTGCACTTATTTTCCTCCTGCAAGTCCTGCCCGCCTGGTTCTATCTTCCATACTATTACCTTCTCCTGTTCTGTGTCATTCCTTTCAGAAGAAGAAACATCTCTCTCTAAAGCACCATTCCATTACGCCAGGGCCAGCATATTTTAGTATAGCTGTCAGAATTGTAAGGGCACAGTACCAGCAATTATCTAAAGGTAGAAGATATTTACTGCACGTGTACCCCCATTTATGGTACCTTGGGTGCACCAACAAGTATGTGCACATCAACATACTTAAATATAATATAAAAATATATATATAATATGTCATGGCTCAAAGCTTGAGAGGTCAAGTCATGCAAAGCTAAAGAGTTTTTTTTTAAGTCAAACTGCATTTGGTTGTATTTGACATTTTTGCAATGACCGCTAGAGACCGAAATTGAGAGCTTCTCTTACCCCCATACCCTACTTAGCAACCACTCCTTTTCTAGGAGGAAATGAACCCAACACGTTTATGTTCTACAAACCAAGCGTTTGGACCTTATAATGCTAATGGACGTTGAACCTCATAAAAATCTTTAAAAAAATAAAAAACAATAGAAATACCCCCAAAGCAATCATCTCGTTTTTATGAAATCTAAGAATAATGCTAAGAAACTTTCCAAGGCGATAACTCAACACATAATTCTCTTACTATTATTAAGACCTTCTTTTGACAAATATAATACAATTAAGGCAAACTATCGTCTGTGTATAAATTAAGTATTCAAAATGTGTGGCACCGCTGAAATTGCAGAAAAGCCATCTCCAATGAGCAGAAAGAGAGCACTTTGTGAAGAGGTTCCGACCATCAATATTATTAATTACTCGTTTCTTTATCCTGGCTACATCATTGCAATCCAAAATGCATGTTCTTTGTAATGTTCAGGTCCAAAGATTCTTTTTTTATGTTTTTTTATTTTGATTTATCATTTTCAGTAAAAAGGAACCACAATACAAACAACAGTGCATGGCTCACAGATTACATTTTTCCACTGTTCCTCCCCCTGCAGTTATACACAGGTGCAAAGATTCTTTATGTACGGTCAAATACGACAGGTTCAGTAGGTCAAACAGGATTCTCTATGTTTTCCTTAACATGCTGGACTACATCACGTACACATTCAAAGATCCTTAGAAATACATGAAAATACCATAAAGGCAAAAAATGTGGTACTGATCATCAGTACAAAAACTAAAAGGAGAGTGACATCCTCTGCAGCAGTGTCGAATCTTACAGCCACCATGATGGCAAATGTATGAGCACATTAAGCAATATTTCTTGATGTAACACCATTTCAGCTTTTATTTCTACACGCTTTAAAATAAGAGGCGCTAGCCCCAAAGGTACTAACATCGGATCGAACAGCACTGCTCGGCTGCTCTCCAAACCTATCAGCATATAATCCAAGTCCTTTTCCACTTGTGCTTTGTCGCTACGTTACTGGAATGTAAACCCCCTTTGTGTTAATTCAATTAAAACGAATCAATCAAGTTAAACTTTCAAATAAAAATATGTTGTAGGGTCTCTAACAAAGCCTCCTCCCCAAAGGCCAGAAGGTATGAAAGCCCTAGACTAGGGATCTTATCACAATGCAGACCAGTTGAGGTACACGTGAGAGTGTCTGCGAGAGGAATCAGAAATCCAGTAATGCTTCTTCGATGGACCATGGTTTAGCCAGTCGGTCCTTGTGGGCGTTGCCGTGGACTAAAAGGAGTGGAAGAGCAGGAGCAGTGCTAAGGTCTGTGGTTTTTGATGCAACTCATAGTCTAGGATGCAACCAGTAAGAGGAAGAGTTTGATGTGTCTTGCTAACTTCATCTCTCCTCTCTTTGGGAACTCATTTCCAGCCCGGATGGCATTCCGACAATACAGGAGAAAGTGAACGGTAGCAGGACACATAGTTGCGCCACGGGGCATCACATCACTATATCAAGTCAGGGTCCTAAAGAGGCTTGGCTGCGTTTGAAGAACTCCCACAAACAATAAATATAGACAAACATTTGGTATCCAAAGTGTGCCTGGCCTTGAGCGCAGCAGAAGGTATCCCTAAACTGAATTTCCAGAGCTCCTGGGAGAGTAAACTGAGCATCCCTTTAGTGACATAGACTGGGCCAATATCTATGACTGTATGTCAAGGTGAGGAACTAACATCGATAGAGGGAGGCCTGGAGCTACTGTACAGGGGAAACTATTCTCTGGTCTGGTGTCATGCATTCGATAATGGTAGATCGCATGCTTTTAGAGGGGATGTGGGGACAGAGGTTTGATACCTCATAATATGTGGTGATGCCCTAAAATAATCAGCTCTGAGCAGGAGGTCCTAGATGACGCCACCCATATCACTGGTGTTAGGGTTGCATCTGTGGCTCCTAATATATTGCGGGTTGGTAGCCCAAAGTGAACTGAGGACCTGTGAAAGGCACCAGGAATCTGGTATGTGTGCTGTTGCTGGAGGCGACCACACACTGCGGCGATGAAGCTAGACTAGCTTTTTTTGGAAATGGAAAAGATTTCCTATAATACGGCTGGCAATGAGGACTGTGGTAAACAATGGAGCTCATTGTTGGCGCTCCTCTCAGGTGACTCTAGATTACTATGCCAAGGAATCTGAAAGCCCTCAAGATTGTCCCGATAGTGAGATGGGGACAATAAAGGGAGACCGCCTGGGAATGCCACAAGGCCATTCATTGGCCCATGAAACCGTGCTGCAATATGCACTCTAAGAAAATGCCTGGCACTGGAGATTTACTCTGGAAGTGGAGAAGGATTGGGGGAATTTTTGTTTCTATGTTTTTTGATGGATTAAAATTAAAATGTTCTGAACCTGCAGCAGAATATTTCAGTTCAACAGGTCGGAACCCGCCCCCCAAAAAAAAGTGACCACCATCTTTGGGTCTAGATTACAGCTCATTGGCTGATCAGTTCAGTAATGCAATGCCAAAGCAATGCTTAACACCTAAAGGCATTTCTGCAGATGAGTACATTAGGCAATGACAGTGTAGAGGGGAGACCATGCAAGCAGTTTTCCCCTTTGGTCTCACGACTAACTGGACTAAAGCATCTTCTGCAGTGAAATGTGTCCGACCCAACAGTCACAGGTTCGAATTTCAACTTTACATTTTCTGAAGTCGATACAATGAGTACAACGGAATTGCGTGACAACAAACACCTTTCATAAAGCACCAAGGCACGCTTTCAGGTGAAATCTTGCTTTACAAACACACATGTAATGTTCCATGTCGGATGCCAGGGTTCTTCACCGCCCAAAGAATTCCAAGTATTAAAAAAAAAAAAGAAGAAATGCCACAACTAGTTAATTATTTACACAAGATAACAACTGATTCTGATTATTTATTTATTTTAAACCAGGGCCCAGTTTGTATGATACACACACTGCAATAATTTCATATTCTGGGCTTGAGACTGGGAACGACCTCGAGTTAAGGAAGAAACAACACTTACCTGCTAGTCGCTGTTCGTTCAATATTCCACGTGTTTTTCTCAGACTCTAACACAACATTCTCCACTGAGGTGTCCCCTTTTGCACTAAAACCTATAGAATACCTCCAGCGTGGAAGAGCGGGTAAGCGCTACGTGATCTTGGATTTCAGTAGGAGTGCACGGGATAATAACACATTTGATTTTGATATAGTGCTTAAAATACCACAACTTCAGCCGTTTCGCAGCGCTGTAAACAACACATCCTATTGCCCTATCAAATGTAGTTCAATTTATCAACCTCGGAAAGGCTTAGGTGGCCTTGCTAAGGATTGAATTGGTGACCCGAAGTTCACAGCACATACCCTCAGAAGTGCTTAGCCATTTCGCTGGCATATGCTTCACTGGTACTGCTGCAGTGTTAAAATTTTGTATTACTCTTAGGGCGAGGGCAAACATGGAGAGCCCGACAGGGACCAGTCTCAGCAACTGCTTTTTAGAATTGCTGGTGCTGAGCACTGCCAGGACCCGGCCCACTTAAAGCTCTGGGCTTCATTATATTTTCCAAATACCTCAGGGCCTGCATCTGTACAAATATTGCCCAGAAACGGTTTCAAAATCTACAGAACACTGGCAGTCCTCCTAAAATGACCCACTTTGGAACTGGGAAACAGAGGTCGAGTCTCGGCGTCGGCTCAATAGCCTGTGATTCTGGGCAGGTCACTTAATCTCCCCGTGTCTAAAAAGACAACCCACAAAAAATGAGCGTGTAGTGTAACTGGTGCTCATGTAAACCACTCCACTGCCTTCGAATCGATTCTCGCTTTATAAACTGTAGAATAAGGAGAAAAAAGATGCTATATTTTATTATAGAACCTACATTCCCCAAGGTACAAAATCGGACAGGTGGCACACTCATGACAGCTTTTGCTGGGTTCACTAGTTCCTCACATTTCTCTAAGAGAGAATGTCTGTAAAGAGCTCTCAACGCGAGATAATCCCATAATCCTGAGAGACGGACAGGTTGCTCCCACGGAGATGCGCTGCATCACTCCACGGGTAAGAGATGTGCTGTGGGAATAGAAGCTCCCGCCTGCGGACCCCTCTGCAGAAAGGCTTGCTATCACCCCCGCATTTGGTATTCCTCTGCTTACGGTGAATCACATCTTCAGCAGGTCTGCCAGTGACTCGACCAGGCTTTTCCAAACATTAACCGCTTTGCAATAGCAAGGACTATTCTAAATCCCCAATCGTGAGTCGTACAGAATAGTATTATCTTTTATTTCCATGCGTTAATATAGCTTTATAGCCCACTGCCGAGGAGTATACCAGTTGTTAAAGGCCATGAACCCAAACTATAGCTGCAAGGGCCAATGAAGTCTTTAACAACTGGTATAATCTGAGGCAGAAGGGTTAGAAGGCTATTAGAACATCCCATGCACTGATGTTAGAATGTTCCAAATTAAAAAGGGAGAAAGAGGAAGACAAATACTGGAACCAGCCCGCTGCCGAGGGCTAAACCAGTTGTTAAGGCCCTGAACTCAAACTATAGCGGTGATGGCCTTAAAACAACTGGTATAGTCTGAGGCAGAAGGGCACTAAGGTTATTAGACCATTCCACCCACTGAGGGCAGAATGCTCTAAATTAACAAGCACTGGCATTGCCAATAGGTCTCGCCTTTGGAACTTTATAAAATGTTTAGCCATGCACAACATTATCCTGGGTGCTACAACATCTACTGTTAAGGTGACGTGACAAAGCTATGTACAACAAGCACAACATAAAGTTGCTGCTTGTGCTGGAGGAAGATGCTTACGTTAAGAGACTTGGCCCACATGCTCTCCAATTCAATCCACCTCGCCTCGGTTTTTCACAAGCATGAACCAGTGCTGCAGGTATTCACTGAATCTATTGGAAAGCCTTGTTAACCATTTCCTATTAGGATGTAAATGGACTTTTAAAGACCTATGGAATGCTCTGGTGAGTCTGAGATAAGACCTGAGACACTGCCCATGGAGCACACAGCAGTTCTTGTGTGTGTGTGTGTGTGTGTGGTTTTTCCCATAGAAACTGCATCAGTCCGGGCTGAGACACACGGGGGATGGGCTGCTAAAGCCTGCTATGGTTATATATCATAATCCCTAAATGGCAGACAGCCAGAGACAAGAGCAGACGGGGTCATGGAGGAGCAGGGACACAATACAATGGGTTGAAATAATGAACTATAGGGAGTGGAAAAGGGAATTGGAGGAGGACGGGCAGCATGGCATGTGAATTACAGCACATTAGCTGTGAACATTTGAAATTAATGAGAGGTATGTGAATCAGCATCAAGGCAAATTAGCACAACACAATCAATAACCTTACACAGTAAATGGGGAATGGTAATAGTGAGCTTCTAGGGCGGTGGTGCAGATAATTTTGAATACGCCAGGTGTGCCATTAAGCGAGGGGCCCGGTAGACGCAGTAACATAAACATTTGTTTAGGTCCCCTGTGCGTTTGTTTTTGGAGGGTGGGCAGAGGACTCCTAACACAAAGCGGGAGGGCAAAAAAATAACAAGCATTTACAATGCAACGGTTTCGCCTTTGCAAAAGTTAGAGCTATTTGCATTGTAAATGACAACATTTTTATTTATGTGTTGGTTTGGAAAACAGATAAATAGATGGCATTGTCATTTACAATGCCAATAGCTTAATCTCTCGCAAATGCCACACACACACACACACACACACCCACAGAGAGCCCCCACACACAGAGCCCCCCCCACACACACCCACAGAGCCCCCCCACACACACCCACACAGAGCCCCCCCTCATGCACCCACACAGAGCCCCCCTCACACACCCACACAGAGTCCCCCCCCACACGCTGCGCTGGGGCAAGCAAGGGAGACAACTCTCGGATGCAAGTATCTTCAGAGAATAGTTACTGCTTGTGCACAAGGCGCTGAGGCAAGGAGATACACCGATGTACACTCACCTGAGAGCATCGCTAGTGTTTGTCCTTGCACTGTAATCTCAAGGCGCTGGAGCGAGGATTAGATCAGTATCAAGCCTCCTGCAAGGATTGCTAGTGACTGTCCCTTTCGCACGAACCTCAAGACGCTGGACAAGAAGATGCGACGAGAACCAGCCTCTAGAGAGGACCGCTCGTGCTTGTCCTCGAGGGTGTTCTGAGGTCGCTGTAGCAAGGCAGCCCGCTCGCAGACACAAGTTCTTGAAAGGATCAACGCTGTTTGTTTGTCCTTGCGCAGTGTCCTCAAGGCGCTGGACTCTGTCGCACGGGAAGCAGCATTCAGACACCAGACACTTGAGAGAATCACTCGTGTCTGTCCTCTGAGAGTGTTCTCAAGGCGCTGGAGCATGGGAACTGCTCGTAGACACAAGCTCTTGAAAGGATCGATATTGCGTGTCCTTGCAGTGCCCTCAATGCGCTGAAGCACAGCACACAGCGCTCTGACACAAGCCTCCTGGGAGGATCGACACTGCTTGTTGTTTACAGTGACCTCAAGGCGCTGGAGCAAGGAGACTGCACTGAGGCACAAACCTCCCGAGTCGGACGCTAGTGCGTCTCTTCGCACAGTTTCCGCAAGAAACTGGATCAAGGGAGTCAGCACTCAGGTATAATCGTTTTGTGGGGATTTCTACTGCTCGTCCTCGCACGGTGACCCCCAGGCGTGGGGGTACGGGTGACAGGACCAGAGCAAAGGAGACAGCAGCACCACACGACTCCTAAAACTGTGTCTACCTCTTGTCCTTCCACCGTGACCTCCTGCGCTGGGGCGTGAGAGGTAGCACTAACACACACGCCCCCTGACATGATCTCTACTGCTTGTTCTTGCAGGGAGACCTCGCGGCGCTGTAGCACGGTGACAGCAGTGGCATGCAAGCATTTCAAGATGATTGCTACGGCTTGTCCTTGCACAGTGACCTCCAGGCGCTACAGCATGGCTGCAGCGGTCAGGCACAATATTCTTGATAGGGTCGGAACTGGTTGTTCTTGCACATTGTCTTCAAGGCGCTGGAGCGGGGAGATTGTACTAAATCACAAGCCGTCTTAGAGGATCACTACTGCTTGTCCTGGCAATGCTCAAGGCATTGAAGCATTAGAGGCATTCCTAAGACACAAGCCGCCTCAGAGAATCGCTACTCGATCTGCTTGCACAGTGACCTCAGGGCGCTACAGCATTGGGACGGGAGAGGGAAACACTCCTTTCACAATGACCTCAAGGCGCTGGACTAAGGAGACTGCACTAAGACACAAGCCGCCTCAGGGGATCGCTACTGCTTGACCTTGTGCAATATCCTCGGGGGCGGGAATGGACAGCGGGAGGGGGGGCGGACAGCGGGTGGGGGTGCGGGGGAAGACAGGACAGCAAGCCTTCTTAGAGGATCACTACTGCTTGTCCTGGCAATGCTCAAGGCATTGAAGCATTAGAGGCATTCCTAAGACACAAGCCGCCTCAGAGAGTCGCTACTGCTTCTCCTTGCACAGTGACCTCAGGGCGCTACAGCATTGGGACGGGAGAGGGAAACACTCTCTTAAGAGGATCGATACTGTTTGTCCTTTCACAATGACCTCAAGGCGCTGGACTAAGGAGACTGCACTAAGGCACAAGCCGCCTCAGGGGATCGCTACTGCTTGACCTTGTGCAATATCCTCGGGGGGGGTCGAACGGACAGCGGTCGGGGGGGGGCGGGAACGGACAGCGGGGGTATGATTAGGGATGGACAATGCAAGCCCAAGCATAGACATGGCTCACCATACATCCACTGCAATAAGCAAACTGATTAAGAGCCTAGACACCGCCGGGTATATGTAGCGCTATACAAATTTTCTCTAGCATGGGTCACAGCATCACTTTCTTGCTTCGCCAACCTCTAGTAAAGAGTACATAACATTAAGAGTAAATAAATAAAATCTTAACGGTAAAAATGTATTTTGTATTTCAGCAGCCAGTGCAGTAGTATGTCGTAGTGCAGGCCACACGACAAAGAAGGCCAGTAGCTGATCAGAGACGCTACCACACTTGGCCCGCTCATGGTGCGCCGCCATGCTGCAAACTTCTCGCCCGTGCACACACCGTGGTCTGACGCCTTCCCTCCCCGGCATCTGAGAGAACACTCCGGTCAGCATAAAAGTTGGTCCACACTCAAAGACACACTACTCGACCCTTAGCATGCGCAACACCATCAAAATAAAAGCGCCCTTACGTTCCCCGATGCCTTCATGATGCCTCGTCCACAGCCAGCGAGGAAAAGGAAGCGCGAGGCCCGACGCAGGAGTCAAGAGGGGGGGCGAACAAAGACACGGACAGCGGGAGGGGGGACGGACAGCGGGATACAACCATGCGGGACCAGGACGATCGAAGAAATGAGGGAAAACAGCCATGAAAAGAAAAAAAAAAGTACGCGCCCACAGTGGACACGTCTTCATGACGTGAACAGAAAGCGAAAAATTCTCGGGAACGCCCACGAATCTGCTCCATGAATGACGGACAGATCTCTCTTCCAATGGCTAGCCTCCATTTATGGAGCTAGCTAATGGAAGAGAGGGGCGGGATTAGGCCAACTATCTGTTCTCAAAAGATTTCGCCTTGCGCGAAACGCTGCTTGCGCAGCTTTTCGCCAGGTCGAAACCTAAAAACGTGAAGTACACGATTGTCTCTACCTAAAATAAACTTATTTTGACTTGTACTTAAGTGGTTGTCTATTTACTTACTTATATACTATTGCGCGACCATCTGATGTGTCTGTAAGACTTACCTTTTGTCCCGAAATGTTGTCCTGAATTTTGATCTCCTGTCCTGAATTTTTGTCCTGAATTTTGACCCTTTGTCCTGAATTTTTACACTCACCTTCCTGAATTTGCACCCATGCCAGTTGGTCACCCTAACTGGCCTTACACTCACCGCTAACCGACTTCCTGAACTCCTACTTGGTCACTGTGTGCCACTCAGAGCATGGCCGTCCGAGAACCCCTTGTACGCACTGCAGGTGGCTGAATGCAGCCAATCAGCGGCTAGCAGTAGCCTAGCTAACCTATCAGCTCTGCCTCCTACCCTCCCTTCCTGGCCTATTTTGGGGATGGACAGCGAATTGGATCATGTGACAAATAGAGGAGTAATCCATCCCACGGGGCTCTTCCACATGTAGAACCGAGAGGATCTTCCGCATGTCGAACTGTGCACGGGCGATGCTTAGCATGGGGAAGGGCACATGAACTACAAGAACGTAACGTGAGCTATATGCAAATAAGCGGTGTGCGCAGGCGGTGCTGAGGGAACAGCTCATCACCTCTGGAGGTGTGTGTTGCATGCACAGCCGCTTGGGATTTGCACTGATCAAAGGCGCCAAGTGGGCATAATCTGGACACGTGCACTCCACACAAGAGTTGTGTGCAGAGGAGTTGGATATATGTGCTGTAGCAAGGGGTCACTAGCTTTCGTATGTGCACAGGGACAGGACCTGTGCACTGATATTAACAGGATCCGGGCATCAGCCCAGATCGCAAGAACTGTGTGCACCGGACCGGACCCCTCCTTCTGTGCTGCTCCAAGAAGCGGGAGTAGAGGACGACGTTGGACACCCGTACAGGCGAAAAAGCGGTATGCACAGGAGCTGCACGTCTGTACCGATCACGGGCTCTGTACTGTTCACGCGAGCTGTGTGCACAGGACGCGCGTGCTGGCATGATGTGTGTACAAAGAAGCTCTTCATCACCGCGGATCACTGGAGCTTTGTGCCCTGAGCTGTAGATGTGCCCTGATCCAAAGACGGCTGCGCGCAGGAGCTGAGACCAACCGAGCTGCGTGCACGAGCTGAGACCAACCGAGCTGCGTGCACGAGCTGAGACCAACCGAGCTGCGTGCAAGGATTAGCGGCGCAGGAAATGTGGAGCGGTGCTGGGGAAGAGAAGTCGTGCAGGACAAGCGAAAGGGTGCTCGGAAGTGGAGCATGAGAAATTAAGTGGTGCTCGGGGAGGCAGTGGTGCAGGAGAAGCGACTTGGTGCATCAGAAGTGAAGTGGTGCATTAAAAGCGAAGCGACGCGGCAAAGTGGTGCGGCTGAAGTGAAGCGGAGCATCTGAAATGAAGTGGTGCTGTGAGAAGGAATAGTGCAGGAGTAGTGACTCGGTGCATTAGTACTGAAGCGGGGCATAAAGAAGAAGCCAGGGTGAAGTCTGAAACAGAAGTGCAGCATAAGTGCAGCATTGCAGGAGAAGACAAGCGGTGCTGAGAAACGGCGTACGGCGATGAGTTCGGAGATGCTTATGGCTGTCAGAAGGTCCACACTCAAAGACACACTACTCGACCCTTAGCATGCGCAACACCATCAAAATAAAAGCGCCCTTACGTTCCCCGATGCCTTCATGATGCCTCGTCCACAGCCAGCGAGGAAAAGGAAGCGCGAGGCCCGACGCGGGAGTCAAGAGGGGGGGGGGGGCGAACAAAGACACGGACAGCGGGATACAACCATGCGGGACCAGGACGATCGAAGAAATGAAGGAAAACAGCCATGAAAAGGAAAAAAAAAGTACACGCCCACAGTGGACACGTCTTCATGACGTGAGCAGAAAGCGAACAATTCTCGGGAACGCCCACGAATCTGCTCAGTGAATGACGGACAGATCTCTCTTCCAATGGCTAGCCTCCATTTATGGAGCTAGCCAATGGAAGAGAGGGGCGGGATTAGGCCAACTATCTGTTCTCAAAAGATTTCGCCTTGCGCAAAACGCTGCTTGCACAGCTTTTCGCCAGGTCGAAACCTAAAAAGCACCAACGGAAGGGAAACACTGCCTTTCTACTCATCTCACTTGGAACTATAATAACAAGCAGGAAACAATAAAAACAAGGAATTCTTTTCTGATATAATTTATATCAATAAGCATTTTATACGGGGCATGTATCTGCAGGCTACTTTTATTAAACGGTAGTATAAAAACTGCTGTGACAAAGCCGGAGGCATGGAAATCGGCATCATAGCAATAACTACGGCAAATTAGCACAAAGTATCAATAACACAATAGGAGTGGTACTGCCAGTAACTGTGACCAAGACGAGCAGGCAGGTAGACGAGGTAGCGTACCCATTTGTTTAGGTACCCCATGCTTTTGTTCTCGGTTGGTGGGGGTGGGTGGGCTCAGAATGCAAAGTGGGAGGGGTGAAGCAAAAAATAAACAAGCAGTGATGAAAGGGAAACGGGTTTGTACTGTTATCGTTTACAAATATTTCAAAACAAGCCCGGCAGTGGTGCGTGCGCAGTCTGCTCTTTTTGGAAGCACATACACTTGCTTGTGGCACGCCCCCTGCTCACTCCCGCAAGGTGGATGCCACCACAAGCACGAGTATGTGCTTCCAAAAAGAGCAGAGCGACGGCTAAAGGTCCTTCTATGCAGCTTAGGCGAGACCTAAAAAGGGAGAACAGAAAGACAAACATTGGAATGCTGGAGCAGAAGGCTTATTCGCCCCATTATAAGCCCAGATCCAATTCGTTGTCTTTGATGGAGCTCTCAACATTCCAATGTTCAATACCACTTCAGGCACTCACAAGTGGATACTCATGTGGTGATACTAGTTTAAAAGGCCCTATATCTCTGCATGCGACAGTACCGCATGCAGCAAAAGGACCCCCAAAATTAGAAACTTCATGAGACATCACATGGGAATTGACACCGATTTTATCCTCCACACAGGATTTGGGTGATACATTTTGTAAATGACCCTGGAATAAAATTGAAATCATACATTTAAAGCGTAGAATGTCAACAGACACAACAGCCAACACCGACGAAACACTCGAATGGGGAGAGGAAAATTGTTAAAAGGAACCAGATTGTCCACAAAACAACATCCTACATAAAAAGACCAGGCCCCATCCCAACTCACAAATGAAGAAAACTGGCCACCATTGGGCAAGTACACTTTCATCAATGCAGCAGGCCACATCATTTCCACATTTTGACCTTACAAATTCTATTACAACCTCTGTAGCAGTATGTTGTGCAGCCTTCAAGGGCCTTGCCACACAGGATGTGGATAAGAAGGCCCACAACATATGGAGATACACAAACCCCTCTACATGTGATCTGCTTACATTCTAACCAGGGCCGGCTTTTGGCATTGACGAGCTGGGCCCGGGCCCAGGCTGCCAATCTACAGGGGGGAGCAAAAGGCTGTCAGTATTAAAAACCTGTGGACAGCAGAGTCGCTCTTGACACCAATGAGGCAGACTAAACTACTTTTAATCTTTTTTATTTGACTCAGTGATGTTCAACACCCCATAAATGCTCTTACTTCCCCTCCTATCTCCGTCTCAACCCCCACATGCAGACCAACACCGCCATTGGCACCCCCAACAAGCTGGCTCTATCGTGATCAAGCTACCGATGTGAGTGAATCGAAATATTTGAGGAAGGTGCCAAGAATTTTGCCTGAGATGCCAGTCACTGCGTTGGTGTGTGACTGAACTGTGATATAAATTGGACCCCAAGCTGCTCCATGTTATTCACCAGCTGCAGCCAGGGCGCCAAATGTCTTTCTGCCTAGGACGTTATCGGAGCAAGAGCCAGCTCTGATTCCAACTATAGATTGGCACATGGACCCATCATTCCTGGAAGGACATGACTGGTCTGCCTGAGCAGATTAATTGGGACACTTCTACACTGTGTAGGCTGAACATACTACAAAGTACAGACCCAACAGAGGGTCTGGATGCAGTATAGACAGACACCGATATGTGCCAAAACAGAAACACAATGACAGCACATTACTCTCAAATCAGTGACAGGTTGTTTTAAAACTACACTAACTGGCAGGCATCCAACAATACCACAGTTGCATCATTTGAACAGCACAAATACCACAGGACTGACGATGGTCGCAAGTTGTACAAAGCGTTAGAAGGATGACATGCAAACAATGGGACATTAAAATCTTCAATTAATTACCGAACACTGTTACCCAAATCATTCGCTTGCGTGTCCCTCCTCTAAGAGACTCTGGGTATCCACTACATCCCTGAATGATGATACATAAACCTTCAATTGCACTAAAATGGGCCAATAACTTCACGCGACAGGACGCACAACACTACTAAGCATTAAGTTGGACTGCGGGAAGAACTGCCTTTGTCAACACAGCAATAGTGGTGCCTTGGAATATGCACCAGGTTCCATCGACATGTCACATTCCTCTATTATAAGCTAGATAATATTGTAGTTATGCAAAAAGTGCCAATGCCAGGCGAGGTGATGAGGCAAATGAAAACTGCTGCGATTATGCAGAAGATGTACATGTGGTACATGGCCAACTGCATCACGATGTCAGTAAAAATGGCATTAGGGACTACACCATGTGCCTTTACACTTTGACTCATTGTAATAACTAATGAACACGTTACTTACCTTCGGATACAATCTTTCTGGCTGATACTCTAACTGCAGCTGTTTCACCCCTAGAATATTCCCAGTCACCACACTGGATCAGGAGATCTTTTAAGTAATAGCTTCAGAACACTGCTAGGTGGTGCCGTCTAACTTTGAGACAAACTCGCGACATGGAGCGGAGCCATATATGGGACACACCCCTGCACACGAACTTCAATTTCTGTGGTGTTGTTCTTCTGCACCCTCAAACACTGGTCAACTCAGACAAATTGCAGGTGACCTTTTAAGAATGAGCAGCTCTCCATTTCACGGAGTGGGGAAGCAGAGCGGCAGTAGGAATCTGCATTTAGAGTAGCCACCGAAAGTGAGTTACTAAAGGTAAGCAACATGCTCTTCTCCTGGATATTTCTAATTGCAGAATCTTCACCTTTAAAATAGATACCCAAGCAGTAACTCTGGCAAGGTGGAAGGGCATGACGAGTGGTCTTAAACCAAAACATCCTGTTAGACTGAGCGGGCAAAATGATAGTGAACATGTGCACAGGGGTCCATGTGGTAGTCTGAAAGATGTCCAAAACAGGAACCCCTTTGCTAATGCCACTGTAGTGGCTTTAGCTCTGGTGGATTGAGCTACTAGGCTTTCAGGGGTCTCTCTTTTGGCTAGACCATAGCACATCTTTATGCACAGGACTATCCACATCAATAGAGTGCTCCTATGCACTGCCATGGTCTTTTTGGCACTGGGAAAACCCACAAAGAGTTCATGATTACGCAATGCCCCTTTGAGTGTCTGATGTAGAAGCTTAGGGCTGTTTTGGGATCAAACTGATGAAGCTGCTCCTCCTCCTTCAAGGAATGTGGGAGAGAGAACAATGACAGTAGAGTGATGGTTTGTCCAATGTGAGAAGGCAAAAAAACTGTAGGCAGAAAGGTTGTACGGGTCCTCAGCACCACTTAGTCAGGGAAGAAAGTGGTGTATCGAGGTTTCACTGGCAGCACTTCGAGCTCACTGACACAGCGCATAGAGGGCATTGCGATAAGGAAGATTGTTTCAATAGTTAAGAGGTGCAAGGCACAATTATGAATGAGTTCAAACAGCATGCACTAGAGAAATGTGAGCACCAAGTTAAGGTCACATTAAGGCATAATAAACGGTTTGGAGGAACATATGCGTCAAATCTTTCAAGAAAACTCAGCACAAGCGGTGACTTAAAGAGGGAAAGTGGTCGGCTAAAAATAAAGAGGAAAACATGGAACATATGCAACCTTTAACTGTGCCCACTGCAAAGCCTTGCTGGGACAATTACAAAATGAATAATATATCTGATAATTTAGCCTGTAAAGGATCAAGGAGGCAAATACTCAGTCTCATGAGACTGAGGTGCAGCCCTCTGATGGCTTAATCCGGAGATATCAAAATGATTTGGGCCCAGTCTATCCTGATTTTCTTCATGACATGAGGCAGTTGGGATGGTGGTTGGAAAGGGTGCAGAAGACATAGAGACCCTGCCAGGTGATTGGTCAGCAGAAAAGTCCCCTGCGGATCCAACCAGCTCCAAAGGCACTAGGTCTCCCGGTACAAGGACCAAGAATGCATTCCACTCTGCTTGTTACAGTAGAAACTGAGCCAGCCTTCCTTCAATGATTGGTAGGAAAGTTGAGCCCTCTGTCATTTATGGACATCAGATATTAGTGGAAGTAACACCCCTCGTCTATTTTCGAGATTGATGCCCTCTTGCTCGATCCAACTGTCAGAAACTGAACCAGCCTTCCTTCAATGATCGATGGGAACCTTTTCAAGGACAGACGGATGGTTCAAAGCTTAATTAGGAACAGGCCTCTGATTCCAACCTCTCCCAGACAACCCACCTCCCTGTCTCCCAACATCAGAGATGTCACTACTGTGAACTCTGAGTGGAACAGAGAGGATCCTTCCACAAGCAGCGTTGGAGTCCTCTTGCCACCTCTGAAGGTCTCGGTCCATGTCCTCCAAGATACAGATTTGTTGCACAGCGGTGCTGAACTCACCTGAAACTGAAGGGTCTCCTGCAGTGTATGCATGTGTGATTAGGCACACAAGACAAGGAAAATGAACACGTCTAGAAGTCCAAGAAGGCTCAGAACTATCCTCACTGGATGACTAGGGTCATATCCTGAATATCTGGGCACTGACTGAAACAGCCAAACTTCTTTGAACCTCACTGTATCCAGGACAGTCTCAATACAGGGAATCCTCTTTACAGGTGTCAGGTGGGGTTTTATTGCGCAGATGCAAAAGCCCTGGAATGACTGAAGAGCCACCATCATTCAGATGTGGTCCGCGACTGTGGCGTGCCCAGCTTGAGCAATCAGTAATCAAGGTAGGGGAATAAATGCACCCATGACCTGCGAAGATAAGCTATGACCATCATCATCACCTTTGTGATCACCGGAGGGGCTGAGATGAGGCCATAGGGTAGAAAAGAAAATTGCAAGTGGTCCATTCCCACTGTGAACCATAGGCAGCATTTGTGGTACTGCAGGACAAGTATATGAAAATACACATCTTGCAAGTCCAAGGATACCATTCAATGAGCTGTATTCAGAGCAGAAAAAACTTGAGGCAAAATGAGCATTATGAATTTACACTTCTGTAAGGAGGCATTCAGTGGTCAAAGATCTTAAATCAGCCTGAGCCCTCCATCATTCTTGGACACCAGGTTTAGTGGAAGGAACAACCTCATGTCCATTTTCGAGATTGGTACCCTCTTGGCGGGTCCATTTGACCAAAAGCAACTTGACTTTCTGCAGAAGAATGGTAGCATGAGCTGCCAAAACTTAAATAGGGAGGAGGGAGAGGGGGAGGAACATGGCGGCGGCAGGCTGACGGCTGCTGCGGAGCTCCGTGCTCTGAAACGCCACAAGCACCCAACTGGGTGATTTTCCCCTATTTTAGACCCTACTCTTAAAAATTATGCGGTGAGGACTTGAGGCTCTTCTTTTGCTTTATTACTTTTCGACCTTTTGAAGTCTCCCCTCTTGTGTTTTTCTCCGTTCGGAGTTTCAGAGATTGGGCGGCCCGAGCGGAGCATCGCCTAGAAGTGGAAGACGAGGGGGCCGAGTCGCGGTCTGAGCTGTGGGCCGCGGGAAGCTGCTGCGGGGGTTAAGGACGTCAGACACCGCCTTGTGGAGAGTCTGGACAGCCGAAAGAGTGTCCAAAGTCTTTGGCACCGCTCAAGGGGAGCACTCATCTTTCGTATTAGAGGACCGGTGTGTTGGTGCCCTCCTCCAGTTTGGGCTATAAAAGACTGCGGTAAGGAGGTTCCAGGGGAGGCCTGTATGGAGGCAGATACGTCGAGGGCAGCTCTAACCGTATCCTGCCAGAGTGTTGTAGTTAGAAAACAGGCCTGTGATGCAAAAGATTGTAGTGGAAGGGAGGGAGAGTCACTTAATCAGGGAGTTTTCACCGCTGTTCCCAACCGATCCGAACCCCCTGCATCCAAAGGGAAGGTGGGAGAGACAAGGAGCAGGTATCAGCTCAGGTCCAGGGAGGGTGTCTGGGATCTAGCTGAGAAAGGAGGGCCAACGCCTTTATCTCCCCACAAACAATAGAAGAAGGGGGGAGTGAGGAAAGAAGTTGCAGTAAAGGCAGTTAAACACTCCCAGGTTTATAAAAATACCCCCTCACTTAAAAGCTACTTTAAAATAATGGAGCAAGCAGTAAAGTCTAAGGAGGGTATAGGAGGCCAATCAGGAGCAATGCTTGGAGTAAAAGTTGTAAATGCCGAGGCTGCAGAAAAAGGGGGGGGAGGGGTTGGAAGAGGTAGAGGCAGAGGCCATAGAAGCTGAAGCTGAAGCAGGGGGAACTTACCAAACTGACAGCGTGATAATCCCCCCTCCCCACTTTACCCCTGAAGAACAGGTATGCAGTGCTCGTACCACCCCCTGATGAGGAGGGTGTAGAGGCCATGATACATTTGGATCTTGGACATAACCCTACTCCTAGCTTTCCATCATTAGATGTTCAGGCCCTGAATGCCCCTACAACCTTAGAGACCCAAACTCCGGGCCTACCTGCAGACCAGGACTCTCTGTGCTCAGCAACTCATTCTACCTCGCTAATCCCCCCTGCTGCTCCAACCGCGCCTCCTTTCCAGTCCTTTCCTATCTCCACTATCTCTACTATTTCCACTACCTCCTCCACTGTCATGCACAATCCGGTCCCACAAACCATAGGCTTGCTGGTTGTGGCCGAGATTGAGGGGGATAGATTGGGTCTCCTATTCCAGTCCTTGAGGGGAGACTTACTTGATAAGTTTGAGATTTCCGAGAGCAATCAGAGGGGATTGCACGATAGGTTTGATGCACTAGAGGCTAGATTGGAGGGATTAGCGACTAGAACTAGCCTGCTGGAGAGTAAAGTCACCATGCTTGTGGAAACGTCGATAGGGAACTCCAAGGACATTGACGCTCTTAAGGCACAAAATCATACTCTTACTATGGATGTGGAGAGGTTGGAAATGCAAAGCCGGCGGAACAATCTTAGGATCCTCAAAATACCAGAGGGAGCAGAAGTTGAGGACATTAAGGGATTTGTGTGCAGGCTGTTACGAGAAGACTTACTTAAGGATAGGTCAGATATTGACCTAGAAGCTTAGATTCAGTGGGTGCATAGAGATCCTTTTAAGTTGCATCCAGACCGTAAGGCTCCTAGAAAGATCTCGGTCTATTTTCAAACTTACACGATCAAGGAGCTTATTCTCAGTAGAAGTCTTGCACGTTCCTCTCTCCACTATCGCGCCAACCCCTATCAAATTAGATCTGACATAGGGGGAAAGACCGCTCACAGGCAATGGGAACTGGGCTCTAGGATGCCAGAACTTCGTTCCTTGGGAGCTCAAGTCCAGATGAAATTCCCTGCTTTGCTCAAGATAATGTGGAACAATAAGATGTTCAACTGTAGCCACCCAGAGGAAGTGGATGAACCGCTTTTAAAAATGAGGAAATAGTCATTTCCAGGATGTAATCAGTTGCCAGTCCAAGGGTAAATGATCACTAATTAGTACATGCCGCTATCGACTGGGGGGTAACAGAATGGGATAGTCTTGTTTTCTTCTTTTCGATTTGTTTGATGATAGGGGTAAAGAGGGGGGAGGAAAGGAAAGGAGAAAAAAAAAACAATAAACCAATAATAGGATTGATGAATGAAGGAAATGTAAAAAAAAAAAAAGAGAATGTAACAAGTTGGACTTTAGCACTGAGTGGGGGAAAAAAGGGGAAAATAAAATTGTTTTCTGGTGGTGTTTCACGGTATGGGGCCCCCTAAGGCGTCCTTACGCCGGATAGAAGGGGAGGGTTCCTCGGGGGGAGGGATGGGAGGGGCCACAGGGGAGCGGGTAAAAAACACTTAAAAAAGTCCTCATATGCCATAAGTCCTCATGTTGTAAAACTATTATGCGAACACAGGTCACCACTAGTTGTAGGTGTGGTTAGGTTACCTAATGGCTCTTAATATGATATCTAGCAATAAATTCCTCTCTTGGAACTTAAATGGTATTGGAAGCCGCAAGAAACAACATAGAGTGCGCGAATTCTTAAAAAATATTGAGGCACATGTATATCTTTTACAAGAGACCCATCTTGAAGCAGAGGCATGTGGTCAAGTATTTGCGAAACTCAGTTGGGTTCAGGAAATTCTATGTTCTAGGAAAAGAGGTTCCACCAGAGGAGTAGCCATAATTGTGCGTGCTAATAAGGGAATAAGGGTTCATAATTGGGAAACCGATCAGTCTGGGCGATGGTTGGTGGCAGTCCTCTCCATTGGTAGTTCTATTTTCCAATGTGCTGTCTATTACGGCCCTAATGATGACAACCCGGGCTTCCTCAAAAAGTTGGAGGAGTATATGATACAGAACTCAGCCCCAGTCATACTAGGAGGTGACTTTAACCTTATCTTGGACCCCCAGCTAGATCGTACTTCAAATGCCAAATATAATACACCGAATAAATCTCTTTTAGCCTTGAGGAACATCATGAAGGACTTTACCTTACAGGATGCCTGGAGAGTCAAGCATGGTAGCCTCAGGGAGTACTCATTTTTCAGCAAAAAGCATAAACAATACTCCAGATTAGACTATTTCCTTTTAGACCGAGCTTTTCTGCGTGATATTGTATTAATTTCACATATTCCTACAGGATTGTCAGATCATTCTGTTGTTGAATTAAAAATTTACTTTAAGGCTAACCCCTCAGAATACAGGTGGACTCTAGATAGAACTATCCTTCTAGATGCTGAGATTAAAATTAAAATTAGAGGGAGTCTGTCGGAGTTTTTCTTATTTAATGTTGGTACTGCCTCAGAACAGACAGTTTGGGACACCCTCAAGTCTTACTTGAGGGGTATCCTTGGTTCACACATGGCTCTAAAAAGAAAACTTGGGAAAGAACAAGATATTAAAGACTTAGACCTGATTAAAAAGAAGTAACAACAGCTTCAGTTAGCGGTAATGGAAGACAGAAGCAGGATCCCGGCCCTTGAAAAAGAGCTCCTGCAGTTACAGACAGGCTTTAAAGCACGAGTGGACAAGATAAATAAGGATAAGTGGGAAGTAAGTAAGCTCCATAATTTTGAATATGGAGAGAAGTGTGGCTCACTCCTGGCATGGAAAGCCAGGATCGAGAGGAACAGGAACAACATTAGTTCACTGATCCGGCGAGATTCCGGGCTGCCCATAACAGAAGACCTTGAGATCAGGAGAGAGGCTAGAGGATTCATGGAAGATCTATATTGTGAAGAAAACAGGTGTGGGGTGGAGGAGCTGGAAAAATGGTGGGTCCTGAGAGAGTTACCCTGGTTGAGTGAATCCGATAAAGCCTTCTTAGTCACGGAGATTACGGAGGGGGAGATACGGGCCCAGATAAAAAAAGATGTCCAGGAATAAGTCCTCTGGTCCAGATGGCCTGCCAGCGGAGGTGTACAAGGATAACTTGGATGTAGTTATAGCCCCATTATTGGTACTTTTTAATAAAATTTTCTTGGAAGGGGGCATACCCCAACCTCTTGGTCAGAAGCTACCATCACTTTGATAGCAAAACCCAATAAAGACCCTAAAAAAATAGAGTCATATAGACCTATTTCTCTTCTCAATTCCGACCTGAAAATCTACTCTGGCATACTTACATCTAGGCTGGCAAAAATAATTAAATCAATAATCCATCCTGACCAGAGGGGGTTCATCCCAGGCCGTCAACTTAACGAACTTACGTTCCAAGTTGTAGGAGCAGTAGACATGGCAATGGACAGAGGACTGCCGCTCACCATCGTTGCAATCGATGCAGCAAAAGCCTTCGATCAAGTTAACTGGCTATTTCTATGGAAAACCATGGCAAAGTTCGGGTTTCCAGATAAGTTCATCAAAGAGATTGCGACATTGTATAGGGGTCCCCGGGCCAAAGTTTTGGTTAATGGCTGCCTAACCGAATGGTTTAACATCTCAAGGGGAACAAGGCAGGGTTGCCCCCTGTCCCCTCTTCTCTTTGATATATATATCGAGCCCTTTGTCTGCTCCCTGAGATCAGATCCGGTAATCTTACCGTTCAAAATGGGTGACCTGGTGCTTAAGACAGCATTATATGCTGATGACCTTCTCCTCTACACGTCCAACCCAGCAGAGGCCATCCCCAGATTATTCGAATTGGCTGAAGATTTTGGTACAGTGTCTGGGTATAGAATTAATAAAGATAAAACAGACATTATGACTTGGAACAGCTTAACCCAGATACCAGAAGCCAAATTAAAAATCAGATACCTGGGAATTTTCCTTACCCAAAACTTGGAAGACATTCCGAAAGTAAGTTGGCAGAAGGTGGTAAAGGAAGTAAGGAATCTACTGACTAGATGGAACACTCTACCCCTTAACATCTACGGTAGAGGGAACCTAGTCAAGATGATAATCCTGCCAAAAATTACTTTTTTATCTAACTCCATCCCCCTAATCTTTAATAAAAAGGACATTTCAAACCTTCAAGGAAGGATCGGCTCTTTCATCTGAGCGACTAAGTCACCAAGGATCGCCTGGAGGAAATTAAGAAGGGGACTGAAATTAGGCGGACTGGCTCTTCCCGATTTACTTTTTTATTGTTATGCTTTTCAGTTCAAGAACTTTAGACTTCTGGCAAATGAGTTGGACTCTTCATCCCATGGTAGACTTTTTCAGGCTATGCTATCGGACTTGCCGCATGGTTTAGACTTCTTTCTCTATAAATATGGGGATCAGAAGTTTTTTAAAAAGGTTTGTTTGAAGCTTTTAAGGACAGCACTCAATACTTGGCAGTCAATGCGTAAAACTTTTGACATACCCTACTACCACTCACAAGCCCCAATATGGGATTCCCCTGGTACACCGGATTGCTTGTTAGATAGACTGGCTCTCCTTTTGAGAGCGGCAGGCCTTACGAAATGGGGGGACCTGTGTAACAACTCGGCATTGTTAAGTTGGGAATCCTTATCGAACATAACAGGGGGCTCCATTACAAGATTCAAATATTATCAGTTGTCTTATTGGTGGGGGAGGCAGCGTTGGGTTAACGAAGAGGAGATCCCACTTTTGGTATTTATCAATAGGGTGGGGGGATGGAAAGGGGAAGTTGCGCTCTGGTACAACATATTTGTGAGAGCAAACGACAATCTAGGAGCTGAAACTATCAAGCTTTGGGATAATCTTACATTGCAAAATCCAGGGGAGCTACTGAAGGTGTGGACGGACTCATTTACACTTTCTCAAAATATCATAAAGCCGTCCAACCTTAGAAGGAACCACCTGTTCACGCTCTACAGTGTTTATTGGACTCCAGCGAAGCTCTCAGCAGAAGTATACCTTTGTCCAAGATGTAAGTTTCCAGCTGCAGACGACAGACACATCTTTGTCGACTGCCCTGGAATTACGAGTTACTGGAGTGAGGTGTGTGAGTTCCTAGAAGTGGTTACACTATCGCCAATTACTTGTAGCCCCAGGGAGTGGAAGTCTGTAAATCCCCCCAGATTCGTAGACTGCTTAAGAAACATCATGGCGGTTTGTCATTTAGACATGTTATGTGGTGGGGAAAGCGCCATTAAGATCTGGTCTGCCTTAAATGCATGGTCTGAGAGATAACCTCCAATGAGTCCAATGATTATGCCAGAGGTTAGTGGTCCTGTCCTCCCTAAGTGGCAAGATACATCGTGAATGGGAGTTGGATAAGGTAACAACCTACCTCTGGGCAATCTCCACTGGCTATCCACAGACTCCAGGGTGGGATCGGCTGGTCTGTGATAGTGGCCTGGAGAAAGCCCATCTAGAGTTGATATTTTCTGGTGGCATTTATGAGGACAAAAAAAAAAAAAAAAAAAAACTTAAATAGGAACGAGTGGCTACAGAGGGAGTTGAAATGAATGGCAGGGTATAATGTTGTATCCTGACCAATCGGATTGTATGGAATCTGGTGGCAGAACCTGGTAGTACCAGATTCCATACAATGGCAGATGGCTCAGGCTTTTCCTCCATAGAGACATGGGTCCCTGTTTATCCTGTTATACTTTTATTCTACAATAAATCCTCTTCCACACCACCACCACGCGTAACAGTCTACTTAATAAGGTAGAACTTTACACTGGCGACGATCGGAATGAAGCGTATTTAGAAGCCATTGGTGGTGAGGTATATACTGACAAGAGGAAATTAGCCATTCTAAAGCACTGTTTGGGGACGGAAGGTAGGCGTGTGTTAAGCCATGGAGATGAAGATGATGAGGAGCATATTGATGTTTATGATACAGCTATGTTACAATTGGATACTTTATACATCAAAAAGGTTAATGAAGTTGTTACTAGACACAAATTTTTGAGTAGAGCTCAATTGCCCAATGAGTCCATAGATTCTTTTGTTAATGACCTAAGAATTCTTGCAGCCAAATGTAAATATGATTTCTGTAGCAGGCTAGTGAGAGCACGCCTATGGAATGGGCCATAATACAGCAGTCTTTAAGGGATTCTAGCACCGAATCACCTTTTCTACAAAACAGCCTGGATTCTAGATGCCTGGATGTCGCAGAAAAACCCAGTAGCGCATCCAGCCGTTTCATCACAATTCTGGTGCCTTTGATACAGCACACACAATCAGTTTAATCAAGGCCTGTAAGTAGCATGTCTTTGGCAGTGTTTTGTCTGCCCTGAATCGTTTGGGCAAAGGCTGATCTGACTTAATCAGGGTCAAAAGCACAATCTCAATGGAATTGCCCCAGAGGGTGTAGGTCTACCGGCCTAGTAGCCAGCCCACAGTGAGAGATCGAAGGGCAAAACTGGCGAAAGAGAATACCTCAACACGCTTCGAATCCCCATCTGGCAGAGCAGAGGGGAATTCATTTGGGTTGATCATGCTCATGTACGCCGGTACCACTGAGCTTTCAGAGTTAGATGTTGAGTGAAAGACTGGGTCATTAGTGGCAGGTCTATATCATCTAGTCACTGAGTGAATGACTGTGGGAGCTAAGCATCGCTAAATCCAAGCAAGCAAAAAGGCTCACTGAAAGGCAGTAATTACTCTAACGTGGTTGGCCTGACTGCAAGATGTCTGTCAGCAAATTAGCTTTTGTTTCTACTGTACGCAACAGTAAGTCGAGAACGTTGGTTGTCCTGCAGAAAACCACCGCAAAATAGGCACTTTTTTTGTCAGGAGACCTGGTGGAGATTCTTACTGAGTCCAGGAGGAGAAGTGTTCCACCCAATAGCATTTTGGAGGTCCGGGTATATTCCAGCATCAGTGTAATGAGGGTGAGTAAACTGTCTGCCTCCTCATCGTCTGGTATATTCTGAAGCTCTACGTCCCAATCGGAGCCAAACAGGCCTTCCAGACACCTATTGCATAAACATCAAGAAAGAGGCTGGGAATCACTTTCTAAGGTGGGTGGGTCTGGGCTTTAGTTGATCTTGCAGCATGACATAGGTCTGGCACAGGCAGACGCTGGCGATTGGCATCAGGGACGGACACATCAGAGACGTTCCTGAAGTCTTGGTTGGCATGGGTGCAACCAGGAATAGCATTGTCCCCAGGCTGAAGTGGAGCTATGGGCCAGCACTAGCAAGGAACAGGAAGGATGCCCAATGTGGATGACACTACAGGGAGGGGCTGGATGGCAGAAGTGTGACTGTCCCCCAAGGCTCTGTGGGCTCCGGAGACACTCCAAAAGTAGATGGCATTGCTTTGAAAAGTTGCAACATGTCCTTCTTAAAGGTCTCTATTTGCTGGCGGGTCGACACAGAGCGAGAAATTCTGGGTGCACCAGGACCAGCCTCGGACAGGCTCAGAAGATGCAGGTGGGATATTTCCATTTTGCCTTCCTGCGCTTGTGGTGTGATTTGGCCTTAGACTTACCCAAGGACTTGGATTGCAAACAAGTTTTGGGATTGGAGCGGTTCCTCTACATGCATTACTACCACATTATGTACAAATCTGTAAGACCTGCTCAAGTATGGAAGCCTTACTACTCTAACAAGTATAAATAAGGGTCAGTATGTTAAATGTCTTAATCAGCTGAGAGTAATAACCAGTTAAGAGTAACAGTTTAGAGTAACAGGGATCAACTCCGAAGATAGCAGCAGTTTTAGACGCATGAGCCCGCACACAGAGGGTCATTTTAGAGTAGCTCAGTAGAATTAACCAACTCGGTTAATTTTTTTTTTTTTAATAGTTGTATAAAGTGTAAATCACACAAAATTGTATACTATAAACATGCACATAGATGTTCAGTAAACAAAAATAAATGTAAAAACATTAAAAAATGTGCATGAAAACAACAAGTGACACTGACGAAAACCTCTACTAAACCCCGTAACCTGCAATGTGGCTGTCCCTCAGTCCGATTTCCTAAATGCAAAGCAGTTCATTCCCTTCACAGATAGCTGATCCCTAGTGGGGGCATCATCACCTGTGAGGAGTGGCGTGTGCCTGCATTTGCTATACGCCTATGGGAAGCTCTAACAAGAGTGATACACATGTCAGCAGGTGGGAATGGGTGACATGTCAGCAGAATGTATGTGTAAATAACCTTCCTGGAATGGGGTTTGTAAAAGTCACTTCCTGGTTTTGCAAGTACAGTAATGTGTTCACCTAAATTCTTGAGACTGCCAAGAAGCAGGCGCTTGAGCAGGTAATTTAGAATTTCTATGTTGGATTATTATCAAGGTTTAATGTGGATAATTCCACCTGCGCTAGAAACATTCAGGAGTTCTTTTCTTTGTTCTGTTTTCCTTGAGAATGTGGAGGCCTGTAATTTAGCTCTTCTTTACCTTGCATATCTCTACTGCAAAATACATGTTAATGGCCTCTCCCCTCCTCTTGTGGAGCTGAAAATAAGGGAGACTGTGCATACCCCTCTTTATACATGAACTTTCTAGAATTAAGTCCGTCCCTTTAAATCTTGTTGGGGCTAGGGCAAATTATTATTTCACAAAACAAGTTGCCCCGGCCGACCTCGAATCAAACATTTATTTTTTCTTGATTGGGCTATTTTATTCAGCTCAACAGCTGCATATTTTTCAAAGAGTGATGCGCATTACATTACCATCTGAAAATGAGCTCATAAAAACAGTACACCATATTTCATTCTTTGTGCGCACATTCCACCCTGTGCTCATATACTTCAACCTATGAACTGAGTATTGTGGTGTACATTATGACATACCACAAGTATCATTAATTAAAATTTAAACCATGAAGCATATATTGTACTTAATTTTGACATACACAGTCAATGATGCACTTCATATGCAATGCGGATCAGAATTGAGGCTAAGTTATGGCTTGGTTTGCTTTCAGAGGTGTGATATTGGACCCTCCATATAAGTCTTTTTTAAGGGTGACAAGTGCTGAATACTTTCTTTATATCTAATGTGCGTTCCAGGAAAAATCAGTTGACTCTTTTCGACGTCTGTTTGTCGTTGTAAGTAAAACTATGCAGGTCTTCATCAGGGCAGAAATGGATCCTTCGCATTGAGATATCTCCACTCGTCTGGAGTCCTATATAGTGCCATAACAGTGTTCCTCTTCCAAACACCAAGTGTTTTCGAGCTTGAGATGCTCTGAACCATCCTATGTTTTTTCCTAATTGATTTTCAGGGAAGGTGGGTGAATCCTGCCCAACAGGGTCATTGCTCTGACTTGTTTGTGCCCCTTCCCTTCTGGCTCTCATCTTCCAGGCCCTCTACAGTGTCTGCTCCAGTCTTGCTAAGACATGTGTTGTGTCTTTACACTCTATATGTTCTCATCTTTATACCATAGGCAGTTCATTTGAATTAGCAGTATGCAGTCAGTGGGAGCCTGCGTAAATGACAGTGGTTGGTTGAAGAGGTCATAAACGCTGGCACCTGCGTCCAAATGACATCAAGGTGAAAAGGAGCCTGCCTTGCTCTCATGCATCACTACAGGCTGCAGGTAGGGAGCACACATGCGCTCTGGCACATCTGCTGGTACTGTATTAGTTATTTCCCATGTGGCGTGAGAAGATCTCGCCACGAGGAACGTCAGGTTACATCTTCTTAATGCAAAACTTGCAGAAAAAAACTTGCATTCCATCTACTCAGTCATTTTAGACTCCCTTCTAGATGTATCACATAAAATACAAAGGGCATGTTTTTGCTGAAAACACTTCATCAATAATCTTTTTGGTGCAGGGAGCGAGGAATTATGGGCTACTCAGGGTAGAGCCATTTGCCTCCCTGTCAGCAGACTGCATATGTTGATTTTGGTTTCTCATACACGAATGTGATCGCGTCCATTAAAAATTTGTTGAAGGGCTAGATAATTCTATAGATTCAGACTTATTTGATAACATTTCAGTGAATAAATTCAATTTGGTTTCACCAGTGATAGTGGCTAATGAAGGTTTTTGCCACTCTCTTCATCACTGAGTCAAAGGAGACTGCCATTTCATCTGGTTGAACTGATGAAGCAGGGTATTTCAGCATAGGTAAAGTGTCAACACCATTTGTAATCTGTAGGGCTAAAAACAAACCCTGAAGTGTGTCAAAGTGAGCTGGTGATTCTGGCCCATAAATCTGCTTCACTGGACCTTCATTGTCTGGAAAGACTCTAGAAATGTTCTTGGCTATTTTTATAAACAAATGTCTACGAGGAGAGGGCAAAATGGCTTGACCAGGATTTGTCTGCATGAATACTGGCACATCATGTGTCAGCTGTAAACTGTTTGTAAATCTTCTTAAGGAGGCAAAGTCTTTTTTTCTCAATTTGACTTAAGAAGTCTGCTGGTGGTGAAAAGTTTGGAAGTATCACGTCAATGTCACAAGGACTAAAGACTTCAGGGTTTGACACAGTAAAACCTGGACCTAAGAAGAAACTGCCTCCATGATCACAGGTGAGGTTGAAGCCATTGGCACCAACAAAACACCAATGGCACTTGAGGTCATGTTTGCTCTTCAATAAGAAGAGAGAGCTCACCCTTTGTGTTTTTAGGTCGAGTCTGGGCGACAATCTGTTGCATTAAAACAACAACAAAAAATCTAAAAAGGGGCTTTTAGCTCACCCATTACTTGCCATTCACTGGCATCATTATCACTCTTCTTTGCTGCCCTCTAATTCGGCAGTGCGTGCGTTGCGAGAACTTTCAAAGCGGGGCAGGGCCAGGCTGTTTCCTGAAGGTGCCTAAACCAGTTGTTATGGTCGGATTCGCAGGCCAAGTTCACGCCCGCCTGCTTATGTGTGCTGGACTAGGATTGGCTTTCTATTTTTTTCTATAGTTTTAAGTAACCACTGAAGTTTATCCTAAGCATCCTCTTTCAGGTTCTTTTCCTGTCCTTTATAGCCGTTTTATAAAACTGTCAACAAGATGAGGCCAACTGTCTGTCACTAGTTCTCAAATAATTTTCTAAATCCGTGTCTGCTCATAAGCCGTTGTTATCAAACCAGAGAAGATGGCAAGGAAAAGATCATAAAATTGTTGCCGTTAAGGCAAAGCTCACTGAGCAACAAACACCACCAAAGGCAGAAAGGATATCAGCATCACCAGACCCCTCCTGAAGGCACTAGTCAAAAATTATAGAACATAAGGCTGTTAGATTACTATGGAGGGTCTCTAGGTAAATTCTTGCCCACTACTGCAAGACACAAAAGAAAAAGATAGTGAGATTGAGAGGAATGATTTTCTAAATTGTATAGGAAAGAAGGAACAACTCTATGAAAAGTCAGAATTCATTTATAGCAAAATTCCTTACAGAAGCAGAGAAAGTAAGAATAATGCGATCAAGGCGTTGGCTAATATTAACAAGCAATGAACATCAGAGGAATGAAATTGATAATATACTATCAATAACATTGACAAAAACAGTACCCATAAAAGACATGGTGGAGAGAAAGGAGGAAAATGTGATGTGGATTTATCATATTTAAAAATAGGTGTAAAACAATATGCAATTTGCTAAATAATTACATGTGCCAGTGAATAAGTACTGAATGAGCTTTAATGTCCTTGTAAATTGAATAAAAAAGTATTCGAAAATATGAGTGTTATACAGCAAATGTATTTCTCATACCCCATGCAGAGACATGTCTATGAAATACATCCAGTTGAGGCAAACACTTTGAATTTGTAGGAATAGATCACATAGCACTGAAGTAAGAGTCAGATGATTAGACTCCAGGTTCAAACATTGCAACCCACAGAACACACCTTACATGCATTTACATGCAAAAAGTCATGATCACCTAGACTAGAAGCCTAGTCTTTAAAAATTAATAGAGCAACAGATTGAAATGAATTATTGGACATCACACAGACTTATGACAGTTGTACAAACAATCAAAAGAGGGCGTAAGGAGAGAAATGATTGTTTTCCAATAACATAGTTTGTGTTCTTAATGTGGAGACATAAAAAAGTATGATCCATATATAGACTCCCCAAGATTAAAAAAAAAGTATGATTTATATATAGACTCCACAAAAAACAAAAAAAGGACGATATACCCCAGCAGTCACCTTGCTAAGGCTAGAGAGCATTAAGTGTGTACCAACAGAGACAAAGATATAAGTGGAAAGATAGGACTGAAATAACTATAACCAAGAACTGTGGTCTTCCTGTTTTAAATATTTTTGCACTATGAGCTAATGGTCTGAATACATTTTTATAGAGTGCTGACCATTTTTATAAATCTGAGTGGTAACCATTTGGAATTCCCTACATATAGCTGTATACCATGGTGCGTAGGAATGGGAACAAGGTGATGTGCGGTGCTCTACCCAATTCCTTAATAAATAGCTCAATACATATACTAGGTATATGTAACTTGTTTCTAGGTCACCACGACTCCTACATGCCTACCTCAGCAATCAGTAAAAAATAGTCAATTAAGTGTGACCTTTTGTGTTTTATTGTACAATTGTTAACGTTGTGTACTAGCTTGTGTATGCCATGCTCCTTCTTTATTGTGTTAAATCACTATGATCAGTTTTAGCTACTTCTGGATAAAGTTAACTTTCTTACCCTGAAAAATCTTCTTGGTGCATTGTGATAATGATTGCCTCTACCGAGTCAGCAACAGAATTTAGTAAAGGCTGCACCGCACTTCCCATCAGCAAATGGATAACCTGAAAAGAAATACACGAAAGGAGTCAAACATATTTAGGGGAGAATGAGGGGGATGTCGAATAATACTAAATTAACAAAGACTACATACAAACACGAAATCAGAGCAAGCTTGTAGGTGGGAAAGAGTTAGTAGGAGTAAGGCAGTTAACACAAGCTAGGGTGAACAAAAAAAAATTGCAAAAACAATGAACGTGCATTCTTTTCACTATCCTACGCTCCCAACCATTTAACTATCTATACAAATACTTCTAACCGCACAGAACCTCTTAATTATGCAGGAAGAACTGTTCAGGAATGCAATTTCGTCCCCGTTAGTGGTACATTCAGTGAGTGGCAAAGTATGGAACTGGGGCCTTATTACAGATAACAGCGCCAGCGCTATCGCTGTGCGCCAGAGTATGCGCCCGACGGCATTACAGAGGATCGGTCTGTAATGCCATTGTGATGTTGGCGCAGACTTTGAACTCTGTGTTTATGTGCGTTTGCGTCTGTGCGCATATTGTATTAGCGCACAGCGCAAACGCACATAAACACATACATACCCGGGTGCACAGCGACAATTAGCGCTGGCGCAGTCATCTGTAACAGGGCCCCTGGTGTGCTCACCTGCACTGAAACTGCAGTGCTAAATCATATACTACAACAGTAACGTAAATCCGATCTGGAACCACTGACCCAACACTAACCCTGACCCTAACCCCAACCTTTAACTTTAACCCCATACCACAGCCCAGGCTGTAGCCCAAACACTAAACCTAGGCACTGAACCAAATGAAGGGAACTATCTCAAGCTGTGTTGGACCAACGACCTCGATCTTTAAATGTAGCGTAATACTTTGTCATCTGCAATTGTAAATGAGCATAAAAGGCATGGATTTTATAACAGGGCACACAGACATACAACACACAGATTTTGCCATCCTTGACACTGATAAGGAGCACAATATTCGAACATATTTAAACAAAAATAAATAAACCAAAAGTGTTTACGACTCCTAACGCTTATGGTGATTTTTTATTTATCTCAACATTATCACCACAGTCCCAACCTTTAGACAAGGGGCTATATTACAAAGCTTTGTACTGGGAGAAAAAGTAAAAAAAAGAACAATATGCAGAAAAAGGCAAAGGAAACCCAATTAGTAGGGAAAGCAGTGTCTAACGGGAACCAAAGGACAGGAAAAGTCTCTTAACTCCATAGAGGTTTGAATTTGGAGCAGCGGTGACTCTCAGACTATGCACATGCTGGAAATACTTTGGGATGAGCTTATGGGAGAAGAAACATTGGATTATGCTGGAAGGAGAGCTCTTTCCCAGTTGAGGAGGGTGGTTTGAGGGAGCTGATGGACTGCACTCACCCATGTGTACTGTTTGAACAGTTCCTTTGATTTCTCTGTTTTTTTGTATTCCCCTTTCGCTCCTTTGTGTGTAATGTGTTGTGTTCAAATGATGGATGGAATGCTGAACAAGTCAAACATTCACCCCCAGTCACAGACCTGTGTTTAATCCATTGTTGTTTTGCTCACTACGCCACCCCTGTTTGGACTCAGCCATATGCAAATCAGTCTGGGCCTGGCTCCCCGTATGAGGGCTAATACACTGAAACCGGTTCCAGGATGCTTGTTTCCGGTCCAGGGAGGACTTGGCCTGGCAGTTCGGGCTGGACTGTTCCCATGAGGAGCAGGTTCAAGACCGATTTGCATATGGGTTGAAACTGGAATGGCAATGTGAGCTAACAAAGCAATGGATTAAGGTCCAGATCTTTGTACTGAGTGCGATTTTTTTTTTTTTGCATATGTCACCCCGAGTGGCACGGGTCTGCATAGACGTGGGTCCCGTGCTCACCATGCCACTGGAGTCAAGCTAGCCTTGCTGATGAAGAGTGATACCCCGAACCGGTCCCAGCATGTTTGTTTACGGTCCAGGGAGGACCTGGCTAGGTAGTTTGGGTGGACTGTTCCCACGAGATGCAGGGTAAAGACTAATTTGCATATGGATGGGTCCAAACTGGAATGGCATAGTGAGCAAATATACAATGGATTTAGGCCCAGATCTCTGTACTGGGGTTGAATGTTTGACATTATTCAGCATTCCATCCATTAATTGTTCTTTTTGCTCTTAGTTCACTAAAAACATGGTCATCAGGGCAGGATCAGGTTCTTTCTCACTTCATACTTAAAAACTCTCACTTTTAATAGATATATTACTAAAGCATGATGGGGTAGCGCGCAGTCAATTACAGAAAGCGCATTTTCCATTGAATTGACCATAAAATGTCCCACTGACATGCAGTTTTACTGGTAAAACTATGTAAGCCTACAAACAATGTTTGGAAATCGGGTTTCAGCAAATATTTATCATTTGCACGTCACCATGTAAAGTGTTCTGATCCTATTAAAATCTTTGTTTCCATTCCACTTCTGAATTACAAAAAAGTGCCTCCCTAACTGCTGATATATTTTGAAATATTTGTACTGTTCATATACAAGCTATTTAAATGATGTTTGTTAGGAAAAAAATGACATCCTTAAGCCTTTCCTTTTACACTTCCTGTGCCACAGCCCAAGTGTCAGATTTTACAAAATGCTCTAACTTTGCAGTCTGAGAAAGAAAAATAAACAGCAATCTCCAGGATAAAATAAACAGCAATTTTTAATACGATATAAGCTGACATTTGACGTCTGTCATTGAAGGTACAGCAAATGTGACAAGATTTAAAGGCATCTTTATTTCTCAATCACTTTCTGAATGAAGAGAACACACGTTCTTTGCTAGTTCACGCTCTCTAACTAGAACGAGTCAGTAGGCACTAAAAATAACCTGCCCTGATGAAATCTGACTCGCCAAAGAGAGTGGATGAGTAGATTTTTGGAGGTCTCTGCATGATTAACTTTGTTCATATTACCTGCTCAGCGGAGGCATGTCTGTTGCAGAGCTGAATGGTGCATTCATCATGATCACACTGTCACGTCTTCTCCAACATCATTGAGCGGGGTTGGTAGCCTCATTCATATCACTGAGGCGATTAGCATGCAGGCCTGAATGGTCATGCATCCTCTTGAGCAGTTGCAGCCTCTGACGTTTGAGGCAGATCTTTGTTTTGGCGGTGACAAAAGCTCCATGTACAATACACCAAATGTCCGGCAGTGGAAGCACCAGTCCTTTGGGCAAGCTGCAGGGAATTCCAAATAGTGTACTACTTTTCTGGCTTCAGTTCCTTCTTAACATTCAGGGAGACTGAATTTATTGGCTGTAGCCACCTTCTGGGACTCTCCACACCAGGGACATGGGCTGGGCTTCTCCTGGACAGACTTTCCTCCTACAGGGCATCGTACTTTCTTTCCTGCTCTAAGATGGCAAAAAAACATCTATGTGTTAGGCAGATCCACAGCGTCTCCAGCAAGTTGTGCACTTCAGGTGATCTCCCTTCACCTCAGGGAGACGGTCTGTCAAGCACACACAGCAGATCTTTGAGTACACTGTAGAGCACTACTCTTCCTTAGTACAGAAGTACACGGCACTGAAAACGTGGGGAGGTTTGGAGCCTATTTTATAGAGACAGGGAATGTGGATCCACTGTCTCAGACTTTAGAATCCGCTTGAGTTGGTTCCCTTTCAAAATTCATTTTCAGGCTGCTCCAAGAAACAGATTTGTGTAAAGTCATGATGTCTCTTACAGCAGGTAGGTAGCAAATTGGGCTGGCATCAAGCAGGAGTAACAAAAACATGGGCACAATGAAATGTGAGTTCTGTGCACCTGGCTGTCTAGGCAGAGTACTGCATATAGCTGTGGACGAAAATGGTTCCACGCAAAGTTGCACCCTTTGTGGACTTATATGGCAATACTGAATTACTAAAACAGGGTTGGCACATTCCCCCTTTTTTCAGCATACAAACAGGTGTAGCAGACATCAGTCCATTTGTGAATACCTATTTTTGTCACATACCCCAAGTGGATGTAGGGTAGAGATTTTGCCAGTCCTGAAGAAATGCCACGGATCCATTCTTGGTCATTAAGGCGTGAAACATCTTGACCCTACAACACTCACTGTGAGGACCATAGATCACAATCGACAGCACTCTCCCCTGCTTTTATCCCGGTCAGTAGGACCACTCTATTAAAAGTGAATTGGTACCACTTTGTACCGTACACTCACTAGATCCTCATTCATCATTATGGCAAAACCAGAAGATCTCCGACAAACGGGCCCCCCCGCGGTTCCCGTTGGGCATTGCAGCACTGGCCCAGCGAGGAGCAAGCCCAAGGATGAAGCTTGACACCCATCTGGGTGTGTGAGGGCTTTATCTTCTGATCATTAGGATCCCCCTCCTTCTGTAGAGTTCCAACCTTTATTCTTATTTCGCTATAGGAGTCATGTATGACTATGATTAGGAGGGAGCACAGGTGCGGGACCTTTATTAGCTCCTGTCCCCCCTATTTTGACTAACTGATATTCCTGTCCCAATACAACGTCGACAGCATTAATATTACAGAACAAATCATAAACGAGACACATGCATGCACAGCAGACCGCACCGGCGACCAGTAGGGACCTCGCACTATCACAGCGAATCATTAGATCACAAAGAAGAGATGCTAAAGTTTGTTGGAAATCTTGCCAACATGTAACTCTACACAACCCACAGTAAATTAACTAGTATTGATTTTTTTTAAAGTAAATAAATGACGGGAACACCAGTTGTAGCATGTGTCAAAACCACGTGCCACATACATTTAAGTCAACGTCATTATTAACTGCTTGTGAGCAGATTCTTTAATTTACTATCCAGTACATCTTATGAATTGATATTGTGAATGATTTCTTGTGAGCATAAACTTTCATTTACCTTCAGAGCCGCACTGATCGTTTGTTCAGCCACTGCCGGGAATGAACTTTGACTCGACACCACCTGAAAGCATTGGAAAATAACAATTTGTGAATAAAATTACAACAGTTGCATAGATCAAAAAAACAAACTGGTGGCTCTCAGGAAGCGATGTCAGAATGTACCGAAATGATAAGCGTGACCCTCCCTCTAGAGAAAATATAATTTTTAAATACCTGAGAATTCAGAAAGCGGCACGCATTACACAATTGTGAAAGATAGTAGCTAGGAATCATGACACATAAATCAAAGACTTCAAATGGTATAGTGCCTTTTCACAAACGGAAGGGCTCTAATAGCTTGGCGTACTCCAATAACACGGGGCTCAGAGCCTGCCCTTTGAGCAGAGGCCATAGTGTATGTGCACTCAGCATGTGCCTGTCTTGTTCTTAATGTGGAGACACACATACAGCCCTGTTTCTAGCCCAACATTTCCATACAGCCGTCCAACATGTGGATTCATGACCTTGTGTTGTGGGTGAGCCAGCCTGAGGTCACTTCTTTATTAATCATGATAGGAGCCCACCTTCGTTATTGCTTCCTTGGTATCCTCAAACATGGATGATAGTAAAGTACATATAATTGCATTAATTTTGAAAGTAATTCATGTTCCAAAAAATATTTAAAATAGTGGACCAATTTCCCAGATAATCCCCCTAGTTGCTCAACTCCGACATTCATCAAACTTATAAACACACATATTTTATTGTGAGCTGATTCATGTTGCATGTCTCTCGGAAAAGCACCAAATAGATATCCTACATGTTCACCAAAAATATGCCAGTGCTGGCTGGTATCAGTATAGATATGAGCCTTCTTTGAAGGTTCATAGAAATACAGTAGCATGGATTTGAGCTTCAAAATATTTATTTTGAGAATGCGGAGAGCTGCCCAGTGGCTCATGGTAACATCATCTGAATTCTGAGGGACCCACATTCCTGAGAATCCTTTGAATCTACAATAGGGAACAAAATTACTTGCGACGGGCCAACAAAGTATGATTTCTCAGATCAGTAAAGAGCCTGGGATCTCTTTTTTGAGGGCGTCATTCTAGACCCAGAAAAGCGGTGCCTGGATTTGATTCTCTCATTCTCTTTTAAGGGATGACAAGAGAAAGAACAGCATAGGTGCAGGGGGCTCGAGATACCTATACTTCCGTGTGCCAGAACTATCGGTTAGGGATCTGTGTCTGGAAACACACCATTAATGCCTTCAGGGACAGCACACTTCTAAAAGAAACGCATGCTCTCCTGGTGGACATATTGAAAGGCTGCCTATGTCCTGCAGTCTTAAAGTACGGGAAAATGCTTCTTTGTTAACAGAGAAGGCCACGGTAACAAACAGATATTGAAGGGTTGCATCAATAAAAGATGAGCCGATATGAATGAATTCCTTCCTTAATTCAACTGCAACAACTTTTCTGGGCAAAGAAGCAGTTTGCATGGCTCATGAAGAGTGCCTCACATAAAATGGCCGAATTTCTAATGCTACAACTAAATTTGTATTTCTACGGCCCTCAGTCAATTCCCGTTTTCAGAGAGAAAAGAAGACTTAAGGTCTAAATCAGGGTAAATATTTACGGAAGATCTAGATTACTTTACAGATTTCCGGTCGTTTTTATACTTAACGGAAGGAGGGGGACATATGCATGCAGGGTTAACAGCTTCCCTGGGCTCTGTGCCTTGATGGCTGTACGGGAATGTTTGAGGGGAGAGGGCCATGCTGATAACCAGGAATGTGGTTATAACGTCAAAGGCTAGAACAAACTTTCCATAGACTTCCAATCACCTTTAAGCTCCTCACACACGCCTATAAAGCCCTACAGGACGCGGGACCTGCATACCTCAATGTCCCCTCGCATTCCACCTACCCACCAGAGACCTCCACTCCGCCCAGAAGGCCCTGGCTACCGTCCCATGTATCCGCAAGACCACAGCCAGAGGAAGATCCTTCTCCACCCTTTCAGAAAAGACTTGGAACATCCTGCCTCTCCACCTCAGGCAATCACAGTCTCTGCCTCAATTCAGGAAGGACCTTAAGACATGGCTCTTCGACAGAATCAAAGCGCCTTCGACGGACCAGCAGCTCTCATTCCCCCGCCCCCAGGGCCTTGAGACCCTTACTGGTGATTGATTGATTGATCATAGCACACGGAGACTGACAAAAAAGGCCTCCACTCCTCTCTTTGATGAAGAGCAAGATGGTGCTTCCAGCCTTAAGGGGCTGCAGAGCTGTATAGCTGGATTTGTAACATGCAACCGAACACTGGGGACAGAACAGTACAGGAGATATGTAGCACATTCAAGGAGGCACCCAGGACTGCACCCATTGCTGAGTTGACATACGCCAAAGGCCAGTGGCTGCTCAGGGATTGTAGTGATTGGATTAAAGCAAGTAGAGGGTGAGCCTGACAACTTATAGCATACAGTGGATTCAGTGGGCATGTGTCCACGAGCAGCAGCTGGACTCCCAAAGACAGAGCAGGGACAGGACACAACAACAACACAGCTATGCTTGCTCTGTCACACCTTCGATTGCAGCTTAATGGCATACTAGTGCTGGAGAAGACCTGGAGAAATCAGTGTTCTGCTGGGCTGGACTGAGAAGGGAGGCGAACACGGTAGTTGCCGGTACCATCAGGAGCTATACAGACCTGAATCCCTGCCATAAGGAGGTAACCACGCCATATAAGAAGATAGGCGGACATCATAAGCAGTCTCAGCCAAAATTTGGTTTTTGTCAAAGAAAGATAAGAGAGATAATTCGAGTGTGGAATAAAGAAGAACACCAAGGGCTTGGCAGTAGGGTCTAGCACTACTAACAAGACTTGTTTTAATAAAGAGCAGAGCGGCTATATTGGGCAATTATAAGTTAATACCACCACGTGAAAACTCAACAGAAGGTACACATCAGCTAAAATGGCGATAAGAACTATTACCTTGAAATAAAAGAGGACCCCTTATAATTAAGATATATGAACTGGGTGAGGAAGGAAATTAAAGATAATTTGTCCTGATGAAGGTGGAAGAAAATAATATTACCCCACCGAAACGCGTCGACGCCTTGGTCTATGTTAAATCTGAAGCAGGACACAGAGCTTAATAACCGTATATTCGGATATAGCTGGGTCCAGAGCACGGAACAGATTAATAACACTGAAGGCTGATACATAGGGCCCCTGCCTTTGGTTTCCTTACATATTTTGTTTTTAGAAACTTTTATTGTGGTAATATTGTGTCTTTTCAAATTATTTTATGAATATATGTCTTATTTTTGTAATGTATTTTAAAATGTACTACTATATCTAGTGACAAGATATATGAGAATTGTTTTTAACTTTTTTGTATCAAATAAATTTGATTAGATACATACTTAATTTGACTTTGACTCGTTCCAAATCCGTATACGAGTGGTGTGCATGTGGTGTAATTACAGTGATTTAGTCCATAGGGAAACTTATTTTAACTCAACTGTTACTGGTGCTCTGTCCCTATTTGGACTTTAAAGAGCCCCTCTCCTTGGTTTCAAGCTGCTGGAAAGGAGGCCTAGCCAAAAAAGGGTAAGCGTGTGCCAGCCATGGACAATTTTCTCTTGTCTAAGCCTCAACATCAAAAGGAGAATAGGGCAATACTCTTACCAATGATGATTCAATGGCTACCTTGACTAGGAGAGAGGGGCTTCGTGCTTACTGGAGTACATGTACTGAAATATTGATTGTGCTGAGGCCTAAATTACTGCAATGGAGACAGGGTTTGACTGTGACTTCTAGGATCTCAGGGACAGAGGTTAAATTTACAACTCTGAAGACCAAAATGAGCTACCGCGGAGATCTTTAAGTTGGGCAACATGAGGTCAATGTCAAAATCTTCCACTTTCAGGACTGTACAGTAACTTTGGTATATCAAATGGAAGACAGACTCAAAAACCTGGAAAATGCGAACAAAAAGCTTCTAATCGGAGGATGATTGGGTGAGCCATGATTGTGGAAAATGAGAATCTGAAGGAACAAATAGAAACATATTTATCCACAGAAATCTTCCTGGCTGAAGCACTAGGCCATCTGAGCTTGTGTAAAGCCTTTCAACAGTAAACAAGAGGTGCAGAGAGAAGTAAAGAGGTTCTCACTTGACTTTGTTGCATGATGGGACTTTTAGAAAATGGGTTTTGAGGAAGGAGATACATCCTCTATACACACCCAGGAAAATGCAGCTGATAATTCTGTAGAAGTCATAGGCCTGAATGTCTTCCCCTATTTTCCCACTTCTCTCTCTCTCTCACACACACACACACAAACACATCGCTCTCTCTGGACCTCATTTTCCATTTCAACTCACCACCTTCACCTCAATTAGCTCTTGCTACTTCTTTCTTTGTAGATCTCTCTCCCTCACTGTCTCTTCCTCTTTTTTCGATCTCACAACTGTGTCTAACTCTGTATCAATCTCACCTCTTTCTCCATTTTAGGTATGACTCAACTACCCGTTTTTGTTCTACACCACATTTCTCTTTCTACACTTCACTTCTCTCTCTTCCCTACTACTCTTTACCTGGCCATTTTTCTATATCTCTTCTCATTTTGCTTTTGTTTGTAGCTCTTTGTATTTCCTCAAGTTTCTCCGCATTACTTTCTGTACCTCTCTTTAATACATCTATATTTTTACATTACATCCTTCAACCTTACCCCTTGGGGCACTGTACTCCTTTGCCTCTCTATATATTTCCTTCTCATTTCCTCTATCCTTTTCTATCTCTACCTCACTCTAAACCCTTACTTATTTCTCTACCTACATTTTTCCTCTTCCTGTCTTTTTATCTTTCCTTCTGGTTACCTCACCTTTCTCTACATACGTCATCGCTCCCTAACTCACATAACTTTCTATAGTATCTTTACCGCATTCTGCTTATACTTCTCACCTCTCGCTATACTCTTCTATTTATGTTTCTGTTCTTCTCTGGTATCTTGCCCCGCAAAATGTCTTTACTCAGCAGAGTCACAGGCAACTGTGTAGCCACAGAAGAGCACATCGAGGACAAGAGGGATAAGGCTGGGGCTCCGGGAGGGATGAAGAGAAAATTATCAGATTTTAACCAATATAATTGTGAAATTCCTCAGAGAAACAAAAGGAGATACCCTCAAATCCAATTGGGACAGGGTGCAATATTTCAAAGCAATAAAGGTCCCTACTTGAAATATAAAGTATTACTCTCACCACCTTATGTGGATGTGTAATAAAAAAAAATAGTATCAAAGCAAAGACACAATTCCAAAAAACGTCAGAAGAGCACTGCACTATATATCAACAAGGCAAAACATTACTTTAAAAATATCAGATTTTATTATAAAAAAAAGAGGGATTAGCCTCCACAGTTTTAAAAAAAGCACAATGTACATTTCATATACAGAAAAACCAAACAGTCGACGCGGCGTTTCGGTGCTTTAGTGATGCGACACCTTCTTCAGGACGGTTTTCTATACAGAAGAAATGCATACATTATTTGCAGGCTCCATAGAATACTAACGTACATATACTCACTAATTTGTAAATAGTTTTACATTCAAAATAATTAAGCAGTTGATTAAGCTAAAAACCTACCCTATACATATCTCTATTTTCAGGAATTGTGATCCAAAACAGAAGGTCTGAGTTACATACATATTCTCTAATCGACAATCATTTATAGAAAAAAAAGGATCATTGTTCATGTATATCCATCTCACTTATCATCATAACAAGGAAAATCCGTTTATGTTAACTTTCTGAGTTTTAGTAACCAAGTAGTATAAAAAACAAACATACCTCTAGTCTATGAAGACAAGTATTCACACTTTAAAAAACAACACCAAACCGGCTTTATCATTTGCGTTGTTGCAGATCCCGATGTGGGTAAATTAAAACCACCCATACAAAAACTGTGGAGGCTAATCTCTCTTTTTTACAATAAAATCTGATGTTTTTAAAGTAATGTTTTGCCTTGTTGATATATAGTGCAATGCTCTTCTGACGTTTTTTGGAATTGTGTCTTTGCTTTGATACTAATTTGTTTTGATTGCACATCCACATAAGGTGGTGAGAGTGATACTGTATATTTGAAGTAGGGACCTTTATTGCTTTGAAACTCCTCAGAGAAGCACTTGGATTTTCACTGCGTGCAGCAAGATCCCCAATAATAAAGGGGACTATATATGTGATTCCAAATATCTGGCAACCAAAGCTACGCTTTCAACTGCTATATGCACGTCTTATTTTAATATTATTAGTCCACTAAACCTCTACCAAGTCACCCTTAGCATGTAAAGAAGTGACAAACTGGTAAACACTGAACTACACAGAAAAGGTTATTGTAAGTAAATTAAATCTAGATTCAAGCACAAAAAGAAATGGCTTTATTAATGCTTGTTCTTTTGGTACTGTTGGGATAGCGGATAACAGGCAGCTTGCACTTTCCACTATACGTGTGACCCGTTCCGGAAGATTTCACTTCTAATTCAATATTGTTTAGCATCACGAAGGCTTGACTGGTTAATAAATACAAACTTGTCCCAAACAGATGGGTTCCAAAATATATCCTGCCCGAGGCCCCACAAATTCTGAAGATGTCACTGTAGGTTTTTGTTTTAGGTCTCGCCCTCGAGACCTATTGTCGTCGAGATGCCTCTCAAGGGAGACAAACCGGGGCACGCGCGGCGATTCTGGTCTGTGAACGCGCAGATTATGGTCTGTGAACGGGCTTCTCAGACGCGCTTCCCAGAAACTGTGAACACTCACCAGCCGCCCCCACATGCACCAGCCGCGCACACACGCACCAGCTGCCCACACACGCACCAGCTGCCCCCGGCCGCGCACATGCACCAGCCGCCGCTAGCCGCCCACACACGCACGCACCAGCCGCCCCAAGCCAGTGCACGAGCCCCCACGGTGTAACAAAGTCCCACTCACCGGGTGTTATCTCCTCCGCCTCCATTGATGTGGCACAGCGGGGCTTCCCTCACTGATGGGAGCCCCGCACTTGCATCCACAGCCTCAGTCGCCACTTTTCTGCCGCCACCGCCGGGCTCACCTTCAGGCATGGGAGCCGCACGTCACCACTTTCATCTCGGCGAGTCACTTCGTGCACAAGCTTATGGCGGAGGTCCCGCCCCATAACAAGCATGACGCTGCCGGACTTCAGGATTTCGCGCCAGATCGGGCCGGCGGCTTGCCAGGAACTCAAGCGATTTCTAGGTACTTGTTGTCTTCCTTGTTTAGCGGATTGTGTGCTATTTTGCCCCATGGTGACCTTCTTTCATGCCCATGTTCAGTTACAACTTTTCCTTATTCTGTTTACTTATAATTGCTATCCTTGCCCATCTTTGCTGTGCATTCGGTCACTTTTGGCTCTCTTTAGGTCTGTCTGCGCTTGTCTCTTGGTTCTGGTCCATTCTTTGCACCATTGGTTTAGTCGCGTGCTATCATCACTTTCGTGTTTGATCATGAATTGATTTTCTCTTAATGTATTCTTCTGGTTTAGCTCATCCTTACCCCCTGCTTTTGCTTCCTTATCCCCTGCTTTTGCTTCGCACTTGTCTCTGTCCAGTTTCTCTTTTTCAGCTTCTTCTCTGGTCTTTTCTGGCCATTTTATTGTGTTAGTTTCCTTTTGCTTTTCCTCTCATGTTTGTCGCATCCGACGTTTTGTTCTAGGGTGTGGTATCTAGTCCTATCCTTTCCTCTCTGTGCTGCCCAATTGTCAGTTGTTGCTCTGTTTAGATTGCCTCATTCAGTAGATCCGTCCATCATAGGGATTTACCTTAGGTCATTCCCCTGGTTGTCCCAATCTCAATCTGTGCTCGTCGGGTGGCTGTGTGACTGAACTTCCCTTGCTTGCTATGTCTCTACACCCCGTTCAGCCCATGCTTGGCTTTTTTTTTCAGTTCCCCGCCTACTTATGTGGTTCTCTCTTGCCCCGGCGCCCTTTCCCAGTCGATGAGTAGTTTGTTTCTCTCCTGATTTAGGGCCGCCCATCATTGCTACTCTGTTGCGTCTCATGAGGTGCACAGGGACATCAACCTGGTCGTCGCTGTCGCCCCCACTACCCTAGATGTTGCGTGCGCATATTGCTTGAGGGGAGATGGTGTATGTGGGGGTTGCTTCTGTCCTCTGTGTTCACACTGCCTTCTGCCATCTTTACTACTCCTAGCCCTATCACTTGCTTCTTAGCGTTTAGCAGTCCTGGTACCTGAGTGTCTGGTGAAGCCAAGACAGAGTGATTTTTGCAGCTGTTATAGGTCTGGGCCCGGCACTCTTAATTTGTCAGCAGTACCTGGTGTTGCCCTGGTCCTGGCTGTCTTTCGCAGTTACTGGTTTCACTTGTCGCACCGTGGTTCTGTTTGGTTTCAGTAATGAGAGTTGAACTGGCTCTCTAACTAAATGTTTTGGGTTTTTAATGAAACTTGTTTTGCGTTGATATTGTAATACATATTTTTTGTTAATGCTAATGATGTCCCGGTCAACCTGCTTTGTCTATGATCTCCTCCATTGATTAATACAAATATATTCCTTGATGTCCTCTGTTATTTTTTTCACTTGAAAGAACCTTAATTTAGGGTAAAGATGTCACTCTGCCATTCATCCTGTCAGAAGATGGTTTGCTTATTAATCTTGATGGTTTTGATGTTGGTTGTGTTCTCTGATATCAAACCTCTGGTGCTCTGGCACTAGTCTTCGATTTGGTAAGGGGTGAATTAATGTATTTCCATACAGTTGCAATAGCTTGGGAGAGATTTCTGATGTTGGTATGCTATCTATACCGTATGTTCATGTTTTGTTACTTGTTCTGTTCTTTTTGTGCACCCAAACCCCAGACCAGTAGCGGCATGCTCCTTCAATGGAGGAATATTTGTCACTAATCCGGAACAGTTTTGTTTTTCTGGCTAGAGCCCAGCTTTAAAGTTGGTTATCTAGGGGTAAAGTGCAAATGACAGTCTGAAATGTGTTGGCCTATTTACATATTTGTAAGTATGAGTGAACATGAGACACAGCTTGTAAGTGTGTTACTGTCCTAAAGCAATTGTAATTATCTGTTCTTTCTTGAATGTTTTCGGGCTACACAGTGGCAATGTCCTCCAGTATCAAGTAAGTGTCTGGTCTGTCCAGGAGTATTAACGATCTGGGTGGAGCACCTAATGGATTGGTGCTGAAATGACTCATTGTGACATATCTGGGAGTAACGTAGTCTGAAATGATACTCCAGATGGGCTGGCATCGGAGTTTTGATTGTCACTTAGGCCAGGAATATCCATAGTGTGACGGGAAACGTCAGCAAACTGTACAGAGGGGTGATTGTAACATACTCTGCTCTTCTAAAGATGTTGCAGACTGATAGAGGGATGATGGAAAAAAGCAGGAATGGAACTTGTATTTGAATTGGTTGCTTTTGGAGATAGACCTTATATAAGATACACTCTGTCGTAGACTGTTCAACATTTAATAAAAGTGCTTATGCGAGTTTATGTACTATTACATTCAAATCATTCTGCATATGCCATACCATGATATACTCATTGGTCAGAGATCTGACTCCATCTGCTCTTATCGCAGAATGCTTACATTGTTCAACGTGTAACAATTTCACTCACCTGTTGCTGAATCTCACACCTTTTTTTTTTATACGGCCCCACCTTGGTCTTAATTTTGTTCTTATCCATGCTGCAAGATCTTCAACCCGGCGTCTTAATTTTTGAAAACACAAGTTAAAACTTGTTGGTGCGCTCTTGCCGAGCTTTAGTTCAAATTTAATGCTTGACAAATAGCCTCTATGGGAGCGTTTGGTTTTAGGCTGGACCTATCTGTCCTTTGTTAGATCTGGTTCATTCTTAGAGGAGGAAACCCAGGCCACACATCCATAGATTGTTAATTGTGTAATCTTGGAATTAGAAGCCGAATTCATTGGCAAGAACCCCCATCATCACACTAGAAAGTAAAGTATAAGAGGCCATTCATTAATGTCAGGATGGATGTCTTATTATTGTATACTTATCTGTCCTAAGAGTTATTTCCTGCAGTGGAAATCTACGAGAATTTCCCCCCAGCGAATGGAGCATTGGCAGCATCCATTAGCTAATTAGCTCCTGGGATTACTCTTGCGCTCTTTCTTTAATACTGTCACTATTCTGGATACACACCCAAACTATCAAGATTCAGGTTTGATTTCAACACTGTGCCCTAAATGAAGTTGAAGCAAATTAGACCACAATGTACTTAGGGCTTTAGCAGTATTTATTGCTAGATCAAACGTTTGGATCAGTGGCAACAGTTTATTATTGCGGTATTAATGTTACACTGAAAGTTATCTCAGCCTCCGTTAGGAGTCACTGTCGCTCTCTTAGGGTGTGGGAGCAGTTTTGAGCTCCACCCTCTTCTTAAATATACACATATTAATTTGGGTAGAGCTCCTACTGCCTAATAATTGGGCACCATGGACATTAATTACTTGCATGTTAGTCTCGCCAAAGGACCCCTTAAGGTGCTGGACCTTGAGAGGCCTGGATGTTAATCCTACTTTGTTCGATGAACAATCATGTAATACTGGTAATCAGTTTATCAAGGTTCCTTATACCGTGTTCAGTATTATGATTTCACGCGCCACCCTCCTCTGAGTGCTGGATGACCAGCAACAGCCAAAGTATTCTGTGTAAAATACATTTGAACTTGTACAGCTAGGTCTAGGCTATACGTAAAAGAGAATTTAACAAGTCATTCTTATTTAGATGGATTCTAATGTTGGAAGGAGGCATATAGTCCCTTCATAGAAACAATACCCATTTGAACCATATAAGGCCAGAAACTGATGTTGCTCTCCGAGGCGACTGAAACAGTTTTATAGGTTGTTGATAGTGGGGTAACCCGTGTGATATCCATAGCTTCGTTTTTTTATACCTGCTTCTGGACACAGCCTCTCAGTTTAGTTATGGAACTCGGACTGGTTAAATCTTCCCAAATGATCTGGTATGTGGGTGGCCTGGCATATCGCATTTGAGTTAGTGATATTAAGTCTGACCACAATGTGCACTGGCGTGAGGTTTGTGTTCTGAGCTGGACAGTTGATTTGAGATTTCTATAGAAACTGGCCGGAGAAAAAGCGTCTCTTGCGCTTTGAGGTAGAAGGATGGTAATGTCTGCACATGTTTTTTACAAACACTCAACTGTAGCAGTCAGAGAAAATGGAAGTGTGTGGTTTGGCCTTTTATTACCTGCTGATTTGATAGAACTGCATCTATGTATTCTTTGGCGGTGCAGTGCGAGGACATCAATATCTAGAGGTATTCTTTATTATGGGCAGTTAGAGCAGATACGACCAAGTGAAGTTGGGATGCAATCGATGCATTCCCTGCATAGAGGGTATGAAGGCATTCTTTATTCTATCTAGCAATACAGTGACGGAACATAAATACGTACAGTACGCCTTTATTCAATACAGTGTGAAGCTACAAATGCCTTGATGCAGTGATAAACAATAGTTATTGCTTCTAGTCATTTCTTATTCTGTACACAGTGATACAGATAGGGAATGCAAACGTCTACATTGATCTTTAATTTGTGCAGTGAGAGATTACAAATGGCTAAAGGCTTTCTTTATTGTGTACACTGAAATTGAACAAAGGTGCCTAGAGGCCCTTCTTTCTGCCATGCCATAATGAAGCTATAAAGTGTCTAGAGGTGAGCTTTATCCAGTGCAGTCCAAGAGGATATAAATGTCTAGAGTTCATCTCTATCTAATGCACTGAAACAATGAGCTAGGATACAGATTCTTAGAAGATGTACTTTTGTTATGGATAGCAATCTGTGAGACATTTTTCTTTGGTGCAGAGAGAGAATACAAAATAACATTTTTGTTTTGTTCTCTAAACCACTTTAGATGTGTAATTAAGGAAGTGAATGCAATATTAGCGCCATCAGTTTGGGAAAGTCTTGGTAGCATTAGATTTAATGAATCTTTATTCTGGTGCAAAAGTTCAGATAACGCAATAAAAAACACAAAGTGTGCAGAAAAACGTATCAATAATGAAGACCGTTCTAAAGATACCTAATTAGTTTCCATGTCATATCAACCATACAAGAAAAAATACTGCATGATTATATTCAGATTTAGTTGCCATTCATTGAAATACGGGCTCAAACAGCAGTTCTCAAAAAGCACCTGTATGAGCGATTGAGTTGAAGCAGCATACTAAATGCGGCTCTAAAGTTTGTAATAATGCGCCTCTTTATCAGGGTGAGCAAAAAGTTATTTGTGTACATAGAATAAAAACCACAAAAGAATAGAAAGAGCAATGTGGATTGACTTAAGCTCCCATTGCTTGGGCACAGCAAGGAGTCGAGGTTTGCTTGAAAGCCGGAGGGGAAGTATAACAAATGCTTGACGGTCCCAGCCCTAAAGCAGAACAGTAAACTGCGCTCCCAGCAGCCCAAAGATTTAGTCGCTTCCCTGCAATTCAGCTGTTATAAGGTTCCAATATACAGCCACACATGTCTTCCTAATCTAATCTGTGGCCAATCTTCCATTGCGAAATAATTTGTACAGAGCCAGCAGTAACTGCTTTTTACCAGTTACATGATTTCTGTCTGGGCTTTTAAGGAGATGCTGGTAACCAATCTTAAGCAGACAAGTTTACACCCTGGCTAGCCATAGGATATTCATGCCTTTACCTCATCTAGGGCAATCTGTAATAATATCTGTTGTAAGGTTTGCCTCCTTATTTTTCCATACTGCAAACCATAGCAGGGGAAGACGGGCACATGTGTAATCTTTTAATACGGGTACATTCAATTCACAATGACCTGGAAATGGGCAGAGGGAATGGGAGCCACCAAAACCCTACGACAAAATCTGTATTCTTGAATAGTATTGCATTTGGTAATGCCCCATACCTCAGCCCTGTATGTAGCCATGGGAAGATGTTGCATTGTGAAAATTTGCAAAAGGAGCATGAGCCCCCTCCCCAATAAGGCTGCGGTAGGCTAAAAAATGAGCCGATCACCTTGGAAAATGTATTTCTACAATGAGCAACAGGTGTTGTGCAAGATCCGTTGGCAGCAAAAACTTCACCTAGGTAAGAGGAAGTGCTAGTGCATTTTAAACTATGGTAGCCAACTGTAAGCTAGGACAAATTATGCTCCCCCTGACCACAAGCCATGATATAAGATTATGCAAAATTAGTATGTAGGTCGAGCTTGGCCATAAAATTCACAAATCCTTGGACGCAGGGTCCTAGGTGTGCAAGCCATCTCCACGGCATCGTCCGCGTACAACAAGGATGGTAACAAGGACTCTTTTACTTTAGGAACATCAGAAGTGATGGTTAATAAAAAAAAGGTGGAGGTTGTTAGTCTATAAAATAAATGAGCTAAAACGCACCCTTGTCTCGCACAAAGAAAAATGCCAATATCTTTAGAAACCTCCCCCTGAATATTTATTCTAAATCTGGCCTTCATGTCCCAGTTCAAATACGCTAAAAAGTGCACCTGTGCTTCATCCATCCCACGTTATAAGGTTTGAGCACACCTTTGAGCCATTGATGGAGTGAGTCAAAAGCTGAGGTCAAATCCACAAATGCCAAATTTAAGCGGGACTGCTGGGCTACAGTGCATTATTTCCCAATCGTCAGATTGAGATTAAGGCACTGCTCGATTGTGCCGACCTTGTTCCTAAAACCGTATTGACCCCAAAAGAGACATAGTGGGCAGATGGAAGAGTCCTGCCACCCACACCCCCTACAATATCTTGGTGGTGCAGAGTACTGGAGCGCCACACAAGAAAATCCGGTGAATGTGGCATGAGGGTGTCCAACCAAGTATGAGTGAGTGTCGGGCAAATGGCTAGGCCTTTTGGGCTAATACGCTGGAGAGGTGTGTAGTGGCCTCCTCCTTTGGTTTAATGTTTTTGATGTACTGTCACTCAAAATGTACTGTAAGAGCGGATCCCTACGCTTATCGCACATTATTTACGTCATTCAGTGTAAGTTCTTGTGCTATGAACTGTCGTTTCTATTTGTTATCACTTTGAAACCCAATAAAATTAAGTATAAAAAAAACAAACCTGTATTGACACAGCGATAGGATGGGCTTCTCCTCAGCCCATTGCTTTATTCTAATGGATAGGACTCTTCCCATAATTTTCAATGTAGTATCTATTAATAAAATGGGCCAATAGCAGCCAGGTTGCAAGTGGTCTTGTTTAAAAAAAGAAAATAGGACCTAGAACTGAGGTTTATCATGTGCTAAGTAAAGGAAAATGGGCCAGACTGTTGGAAACGTTCAGTAATAACAGAGCCCAGAATTTAGGCTTATAGATAATGATAATAATAATGATAATTACGCACTTGTATAGCGCACGACTACCCGGAGGCATCTCGGCGCTTGTACGAATATCGCTGAGGAACCCTTCCTGGTCCTTTCCCTGTGAGGTGCGCACTCCTGGGCACCCCCAAGGTGAAGCCAGGCATCCTAGCGTTGTTGGGGCCGTTGTGGAGATCAAGCAAGCTATTGCCCAGAGTTGCAGAGTGGGACTCATGATTAGAATAGGCACCGAGGCGAGAATTATCAGGTCCGAGGAAACTGAGCCCGAGACCCGCCGAGGCGAGAATTGAACCCTGGTCCCGGGCCAGACTTCTGCATCAGGGTCTGCCGCTCTAACCATTGAGCCACACTTATAGCCTTTTCAACCTCACCCAAGGTCGGGTGCACAGCCTTAAGGACAGAGGCCACATATTGCACCTAATGGGTGTTAATGCCGGATTCCTTTTGTCGCATGCTTTCACAGCCGTCCAAAATAGGTTACTGTTTTTACTTGCTACCAAAAGAAATGTTTCCCACAATAGATCCAGTATTTCCTTCTTCCTTGCTGTGGTGATCTCTTTATATTTTGTATGTAAAAGGGCTACTACCTCAAGGGGGTACCTAGGGTTGGTCATAAGGGCATCCGTAGTTGGCGGTTGGCAACAGGGCATTTGTGACTAAACCATCTAGGTCTGTTGACGGCTGGACTTGAGGGTCTCATTAACTCTTACTTAATGTGAGAACAGCACTGAGTAAATGCCTCAGCCGCTGGGTAAGCAATGTCGTTCTCAGACAAGCCATGACCAGGTCTACATTTTCCTTAATCACTTTGTGAAATAGGATTGCATGAGCACCTGCTCTCCATTTTAGTCTAAAGCCACCGGTAGACGGTTCATGTTGTCTCTCTCCACATTTCCCTCTATAATAAGGCTTTGGGGACATCGTGAATGTAACCTCGAAAGGATTATGATCCCTATAATTTGATGAAACAACTTCTCCATACAGCAGTAGTTCCTCCAAATTGGATTATATAAAGAAATAATCAATTGTAGATGCCCAGTCTCTACCCCTATAACTGGATAAAAATGCTTCACTCTACCCCTATAAGTGGATAAAAATGCTTCACTTAGAACAGCAAAATCCATAATATATTCTAAGTCATAAGCCGCTAGATGAACGACTCTGAACCTACTATTCTGGGCATGAGTGCAGTTATTTGCAGTGACTATGCTAAGCGTGTCAGAAACGTTGGCCTGTGCAGTAAGCCTAGCGCTAAAATCACCTCCAGTTGCCCTATATCACTAACATATTTTGTAAGGAAGTGATATAATTAAATAAATTAGGGGAATGTAGTATTGGAAATATTAATAAAGTCATTTAAAAAAGTGTTTTGTACATTACATTTTTCTGTTAAATATCTTTCTTCCACACATAAGTTAATGTATTACCTCATCATAACACAAATGACAGAGAGAGGTTTGGCGCAGTGGTTAGAGTGGCTGACTCTGGTGTGCGGGGGCTCCCGGTTTGATCACTAGCGGCTGCTCACCATCATGTAACTCTGGGCAATAGATCACTTAATCTCGCCAACTGCCCCCTAGAGCCTCGATAGTCACGCTTTACAAATCTGGAATATGTCTGTTTAGGCCCATCCTCCAACTCCGGGTTGGCTGCATGGCCTGGCTTCTGGCTAGACACTCTTTGCCCATTACTGCCATTACTTCACAATCCTACTCTGTGAACTGACTTTGACTACGCACAGCACAGTTTTTGGACAGGGCCTGCCTAAAACACCCTCACAGTCTTAAACAGTGAGCAGTAGAGGGTTGGTCCCCTGCCCCAAATGGCCTTAACTTTGAGACTATGCTCACCCTGCCCCCATATGGACCATTTCCGTTTTTCCTGCCTATGACACCGGGACCGATTTTGCTTTAATGTGTCCCAAACATTTTCTCCAGAGTTGTGGCTAGCCATTCAGATCACTTGGTACCATAGTGATTAAATGGCCAACAAGACAAATCTCCCTTGGAACTCAGAAAGCCCCTGTGTGAGTTTTTTTCCCCTTTCAATTTTTTATGGCTGTGTGAGCCCCACTAGACCAATCGTTCAGATATATCTAACTTCTTCTGAGCATTAGCTCCTCTCTAAATGCTAATTTCTCAAATAGCTGAACATTTTTTAACCAAATCACAAAACGCACACCTTTATCAATAAAGGTCTTTCTTTTTGCAGAAATTGGCAGAAATACATTAAGCTGTTTTTAGGTCTCGCCCTCGAGACCTATTGTCGTCGAGATGCCTCTCAAGGGAGACAGACTGGGGCACGCGTGGAGATTCTGGTCTGTGGACGCGCACGTCCAGCCCGGCGCCGTGCACATCTCCTGCTCCACATTTACAGCGTCAGCCTCTCTCAATCACGCCGCACACACAGCCACACTCACGGAAGCACACACACGCGCGCGCGCGCACACACACACACAAGAATTATGTATTTGTTGTCTTAGAAGTCCGACTCCACCCAAACATGTCTGAGAGCGCTGTACCTGACAGTAATCCAGGCATTGTCTGTGATAACAGAATCCTATTTTTATAAAAAGTGTATTGCTCATAATACGTATATTAGTATGAAAATTAAAATAGGGAAGGGGCATATAAAAAGTGAATAAAACAGGCCACCGACAACAAGTTATAAATGCAGCCGCACAAATGGTCTTTTGCAGAGGATGCAAAGTCATATATTAATTACCATGAGGGAACAAAACTAGCGCTGTGACAGAGAGAATGCCACGGTGTCGTGGAGTCAGCATAAACTGCAGGGCTGCGTCGTGAATCATGACAAAGTTTACAGCAGGTAAATTACGTTTGTCTTTCTACCAACCCCAAAGAAGTTCCCTTGTTACTCACCCCTCCTCGAATATTTCCGTTGCATTGAAAACAGTGCAGGTGCGCGCCTGCATCCAACTTTTGGGAATCACCACGCAGTGCGGAACATTGCGGCCTGCACCAAGTAGGCCCATCAGTATGCGCGGCCAGATGTGAGGCGGCAATACGTCCCGCACCGTGGTCATGAAGAGTAAGGTCAGGCTCCACTGCAGGCTCCAGAGCGACGTCAGTTAGGCTGTATTTCACCCTTGTATTTGGTAGACCCCGGGCTTTCCATTCCGGTGAGTCGCGCCTTTGCGATGTTTTTACACGTTTACTTTGACTAGCTGCTTGATTTAAATAGTTTACTTTTCACTTTTCTGTTTCGTAGACCGCATAGCTCTTGCGTGTGTTTCTGACACAGTTAAAAGAGGTAAAACGTTATGCATTCACTTTTTAGTCACGGTGGCCACTCCTTCATAGTGTTTGTATGACTCGTTAATCTATGATGTCGTGACTCTTGCTTACATCTGAGGTGCCGCTTTTGCCTATGTAATATCGTGCACTCACACTGCATGTGGAATTTAACCTAATGCTGTCCTTACACTAGTGCATGCTCTTGATTGTTGGTTACTGCAGCCGGGGGTCTGCATTCTGGAAGTCTGTTGTCATTGGTTGCGTGCTGGATGCAGCTCGGTCTCGAGGCTTTTGGTCTTTGGTCATTGCTTTTCAGGTTGGGAAGCCCACCCGATTATTTTTTGGGGCTACTCGGGACGGGGTCTCTCGGCACTGGTAATAATACTGCGGCAGGTAGTCTCTGTTGCTATGGGAGTCTCCAGCCACTGACTGTGGGTTCGCCGCTGTTTTCGGGGGTGTCTCTGGTCCTTCTGCGTGGTCACTTGGCTGCTGCTCTCACTGACCTGCTCTCCGCAGGATCCATGGGGCTGAAGGGGCTGTTCTGCTCATTCGACTATTGGAAGGTGGGCTGCTGCTGCTTCACCGACGCTGTGCACGAGAAGGCGCCTCTGGTCAGGTAATGGGCTCAGTAGTGAGTGGGGCTGCAGGACCTATGCTCCTGTGATGGTGGTGGAACTTTCTGAAACACGAAATTGTTTCATCCTCTTTCTGACCTGTACCACAAACCCAGGAGCCTACATATTTGACAAGCTTACTTGCATCCCTCCTAGGCACTCTCACCTTCCGACCGTCACTCCATACCCCGCTGCACGATCACTCTTCTTGTGCTCACAAAGCCCCCTCTTCCTTCTTTATTTGGGTTTCACATTTCACTCACAGGCCTTGCTCCTCACTGGGTGGTTGTTGCCGGTCACTGATGTGTGGTGGTCTTTCTGCAGTGGGTGATTGTTTCTCTGCACTGATGAAGGTGATAGTTTGTCATTGTTGCAGAAGCTTCTGCATCTCTGATCTTGGTGGTTGTCTGTCGTTGATGTGGGTAGTTGCCTATGTGTCAGTCATCCGCTCAAGTGGGTTTATTTCTTCTACTGTTGTGAGTGCTTGTTTGGGTCTGCCGTGAGTGCTTCTGTCTCACTGTCATTGTTACATGGAGATCTGCTTACCAACATGTGGTTATTCAATGTTTGTATTGGGTTACAGTGACTTTTATAATACAGCTGTTGCTAAGCGAGAAATCTAGATCTTCAGTCCTGGTACAGACCTGTAGGTGCACAACAGGAATTTTCTGTCCATTTTCTTCTATATTTGAAGCGATTTCTAAAACATTACAAATATCTTTAGCAGGATCCGAGCCAGTTGACTTCCATTTCAACCATCCATTTGTAAACTAGACACCTAACATGTCTCTCCTAACTTTACACAGCTAAAGAACCATATACATCCACTGGAAGGAAATTCTGACACTGGACTAAAAGGGCACATTTGTTAAGTAAGTGCTTTGGTGCTATACTAATGATAACAGCGCTATACAAATGCTGATAACATGGTTTGCCTTCCTGGAACTATGCACCACTGCAGATACAGGCACTCCGGCCCTCCAGCTTCAAAGTTCAATGTCTGCTCCAGTGCTTTAAATGGGGGAAACATATGTGCAGGTACTCGCGAAATGGACTTCTGGCAAGGGGTGGAGTTTGGGTCAGGACAGGGCTGTGTTACTAACCTTCCAGCCTTTACATACACGAAATCTGCATGCATTGGCAAAAAGTGGACAAATAGAATCATCTCAGCAGTTCTACCAGGCAAGAAATATGACTGATACCCTATGTTCAGGCGCACACAAAATCAACATCTGGGCGTGATGGGGCTTGCCTCCCAAAATGAAACCTTCAGAAAACGATTTGGCAGTGCCAGAACGATGTTGGAATTTGCGAGTCACCAAATTCCTGAATGAAATGGCGACGTCCTAATAAATACTTACTACTGCATGTGTCCTTGTCTAGCAACTGCCCCCATTTAACTGTCTTGATAGAAAATGACCAGCAGAGGTCAGTAAAATACCAGAATCACTTCACCCAGGGTAATTTGCTTCATAGCTAAAAACGTTTAAGGTCCCAAAGGCGAAACCTATTGCATTGCAAATGCTTTCTTTTTACTGGAAGTGCGATAACTTGGTGTGAGTACCTCAGCTTGAGGCTCAAAGTCTGTGTTCAGCTTGGCCACAAGCGTGTTTTGTGTGGAGGTGTTCTTCAAACATGGCGGCGCTACGATCACGGGTTCTAAGCAGGGTGGGTTGTTTGTCTGGCACTTGCTCGAAGAATTCTTTGTTGGAAGATCACAGCTGCTAGAACACAAACTAATATACTCTAAAAGGTTTCTCAGTTTGACCACATGAGCCGTCTGTTGGCATCTGCGTCACTGTGTTCGCTCCCGCCCTTCGGTTCAAGCCCTCTAATCTCCCTCTGCACGCCCCGTTCTTCCTAACCAACCAGTAAGTGCATGTCACTGTCTTGCTTCATTATTTCTTTCTTTTCCTCCACCTAAAACAAAAAAATGCCAACTATCCGCTTCTTTTCCGCCGCATTGGTTGTTTTGGTCTAGCTGGTCCGACTTATGCTGCTAGCCTTTTGACTTTGTCAACGCATTAGCTTTCTCAGTGCATGTTGGTTTTTGTAAAACTTTGTTTGAGACTAACAGTTACCTTAACCCCTTTTCATGGCGCCCTACTGAAAACAAATGCTCTTTTCATCCGTTTATAGCAGTTGTGTAAGGCTAAATGACAAGACTTAATATAACAGCCAGGATAATGTGCTGCATAGGTAAATACTTTTAAGATCCTAAAGGCGAGAGCGTTGCATTGCAAATGCTTGTTTATGTACAGCAGCCAAATTACCCTGGTGGAGACTGAAAATGATCTACATGAGAGTTCTGCTTTTGATCCAATGTGTGTCAGGTCTGGTCCTGGACACGAAAATGTACCTTCGCATAATGAAATCATCTATAAACAGTTCTATGTTCAAGACAATGTGAGACCTCGAAAAAAGAAGCCATAAATTGGCCAGAGCATTTCATCTTAATGATATTAAATATTTCTACTTTTTTTGCATTAAAATATTTGAAGAGCAAGTGCTTTTGCAACCTGGCATCTACAAATATTGTTCTCGAGCATACAAACCAAGGCAAGTAGCTTGAATGAAATATTATCAAACATTGCGATTGGAGGCACTTCACGGAGGCGCAGCCACGAGTGTCAATACGGAATGCTGAATTAATAATGTGCTCTAAATAGATCTACTGCTGTTTCACATGTCCACATGAATGCTAGCTAGGCTGAGCGTCAATACGTGTATAAAACAAATCAATTCTCGCTGTAATGTGGGTGATTTATTCAACAATATTAGCCAGAATGAGTAAAGACTGTGAGCGGATCATGCATTTTTAATCGTCCGCTGTGCGTGTCCTTTCGCTGCGCCGCGGCGCGTTGCACGTACAGCGCTGCCAATCGTTAGTCATCCGGTGGCACCTGCAATCTCTAATTATATCTCACTGATGCCGACTGCTTCGTACAAGGACGCAGAGGGCGGTTCATTGATCACGCCAGCGTCTCCGGCCAGCACTTCACTCGGCGGCCTGCCTTCGATCCCCTCAGCCTTCTGGATAGAGCGGCCGTACGTACGTACGTACGACATGAGGAGACGGTCGACGCTCTCCTCGCGGGGAAGGACGTCAAGCCGTTGTGAACACGCACACGTTCATTTTACTTCAGGATTGGGCATATAACACCAGTGTGAATGAATGGAGGAGTTATGTTCGCTTCAAGTCGCCGCTCTGACTTTTTACTCCATTCATGGAGTTTGGGCTGTATTACACAATAAACAAGCATTTGAAATGCAATAGGTCTCGCATTTGTGAGAGTGTAAGCTATTGGCATTGTAAATGACAATGCCTTTTATTTATGTTTTGATAATTAACACAAATAGAAGGCATTGTCATCTACAATGCCAATAGCTCAAACTCTTGTAAATGCCAGCCTTCGACTGCCACAGGATGCTTGGAACGGAAAGGGATGCTTGGAACGTGAAAACGCATAGCGCGCTGAATGTTGCAGGAAAGTATGTCAGGCCTGCAGTAAGAGAAACGTATTAAAGAAAATAATGTTTACGGACTAAATAAGACATACTGTGTATCAACTGAAGTAAAAGGGCAAATCCTCATGGGAGGTTACAAATGAAGATAAGGCGGTACTAAGGAGGGCCTAACACGCCTATTAACGAATCAGAAGCCAGCATTTACAAGGGACAATTACAAAAGCCAAAGAAAAAATATGGGCGGCGGGTGGGTGGACTTACACGTTCATAATCGAATACAGCATGCCACGCAGAACAACGCATGTGCTGCCCAGGCTCGACCTAAAAAACGCCCTTCTAGCAAGTCCCATCGGTCTTTAACAGGGGATGCATTTAACAATTTAAAACTAGGAATGATATGCAGTAGACAATGTAATTAATATAAGACTAAGGCGAGGCAAGGCTGCAACACTTCTCAAGAGGGTCTGGACCCATTACTAAACAATTGACCTGCTGAAGGTGAAGGGCGCAGGGAAGAAAGGCTCCATTATCTGCCCGTTAATGAGAATGCTTTAATACAGCCTGGTGCACCAGAGCTCATTTCTGGGCACCATGTTGTGATATTAGCATATTTGGAAAACCTGTCAGTTCATTCTCAAAAAGGAAAATGTAACAACTGGGCGCTCCTGGCTGAAACCTTTATGAGCCACCAGGCCAATCTGCCAAGCAAGGGCGTAGGAGACACTGCATTTCTGGAGAAGACAGGGACAGCCTTGGCGAGAGCCCAACCAGCAGTTTTTGCTCACACAGCCAAAGCACGAGCTGAATCATCAAAATATGTAATAAGGCAACAAATATCAGTAAAAAAAATGACAATGATTTTAAAATAAAAAAAGTGCATCTTGGAACATTTTGAGTGCCTTTGTTAAGTAAATATGATATCACTGAGTTGAGTGGCATTCGTTAAAAGTAATATTTTTTAAACAAACCATTCAAAAATATGCCCATGCCTTGAAGTCCTCTCCAGGAATTACACAAAACGTCGTTTTTTCATGTATGCTGTTTATAATATTGTTATTTTAATGTGAAGCATGACTATTTTATGATAACCTTACTGTAGAGCACAGATCATAAATGAATTACTTCAATGGGCTCACAAATTGTTTGGTTAAAGAAAATGATGCATAGAGAAGTAAAGCGATGTGCGGAGGCTTGCACAATGTAAAAGGGGATGCTGCAATTTCGACCAGGGTTCTTGGATGTACATTATGCAATTCACCCACTGTAGGGTTGCATCCTTCTCTCTTCTGCTGGGCATCAAAGATCAAACACAATTACAAAACACGGCTCTCTAAAGCCAGGCTACACATCCTGTGTGTCTCATTGAAGTGCTGTAACCCAAGGAACAACTTTGTACGTTGTTCAACGGCCGACGCAGCCCCGCCCGTTTTTTAAAACGGCCGCACTGCCGCGAAATCGCGGCAGCGGCCAACAGGTTAAAGAAAATAGTGTTTACAGACTAAATAAGACATATTGTGTATCAACTGAAGTAAAAGGGTCATTCCTCATGGGAGGTTACAAATTAAGATAAGGCGGTACTAAGGAGGGCCTAACACGCCTATTAACGAATCAGAAGCCAGCATTTGCAAGGGACAATTACAAAAGCCAATGAAAAATATGGGCGGCGGGTGGGTGGACTTACACGTTCATAATCAAATACAGCATGCCACGCAGAACAACGCATGTGCTGCCCAGGCTCGACCTAAAAACCGCCCTTCTAACAAGTCCCATCGGTCTTTAACAGGGGATGCATTTAACAATTTAAAACTAGGAATGATATGCAGTAGACAATGTAATTAATATACGACTAAGGCGAGGCAAGGCTGCAACACTTCTCAAGAGGGTCTGGACCCATTACTAAACAATTGACCTGCTGAAGGTGAAGCGCGCAGGGAAGAAAGGCTCCATTATCTGCCCGTTAATGAGAATGCTTTAATACAGCCTGGTGCACCAGAGCTCATTTCTGGGCACCATGTTGTGATATTAGCATATTTGGAAACCTGCCAGTTCATTCTCAAAAAGGAAAATGTAACAACTGGGCGCTCCTGGCTGAAACCTTTATGAGCCACCAGGCCAATCTGCCAAGCAAGGGCGTAGGAGACACTAAATTTCTGGGGAAGACAGGGACAGCCTTGGCGAGAGCCCAACCAGCAGTTTTTGCTCACACAGCCAAAGCACGAGCTGAATCATCAAAATATGTAATAAGGCAACAAATATCAGTAAAAAAAATTACAATGATTTTAAAATAAAACAAGCATTTACAATGCAATGGTTTTGCCTTTGTTAAAGTTAGAGCTATTGGCATTGCTCTTGACACTCTGAAGCTCCACTCTGAAGCTCCACTCTGAAGCTCCACTCTGAAGCTCCACTCTGAAGCTCCACTCTGCACTCTGAAGCTCCACTCTGCACTCTGAAGCTCCACTCTGCACTCTGAAGCTCCACTCTGCACTCTGAAGCTCCACTCTGCACTCTGAAGCTCCACTCTGCACTCTGAAGCTCCACTCTGAAGCTCCACTCTGAAGCTGCACTCTGAAGCTCCACTCTGAAGCTCCACTCTGAAGCTCCACTCTGAATCTGCACTCTGAAGCTCCACTCTGAATCTGCACTCTGAAGCTCCACTCTGCACTCTGAAGCTCCACTCTGCACTCTGAAGCTCCACTCTGCACTCTGAAGCTCAACTCTGAAGCTCCACTCTGAAGCTGCACTCTGAAGCTGCACTCTGAAGCGCCACTCTGAAGCTCCACTCTGAAGCGCCACTCTGAAGCTCCACTCTGAAGCTCCACTCTGAAGCTCCACTCTGAAGCTCCACTCTGAAGCTCCACTCTGAAGCTGCACTCTGAAGCTCCACTCTGCACTCTGAAGCTCCACTCTGCACTCTGAAGCTCCACTCTGAAGCTCCACTCTGAAGCTCCACTCTGAAGCTCCACTCTGAAGCTCCACTCTGAAGCTCCACTCTGAAGCTCCACTCTGAAGCTCCACTCTGCACTCTGAAGCTCCACTCTGCACTCTGAAGCTCCACTCTGCACTCTGAAGCTCCACTCTGCACTCTGAAGCTCCACTCTGAAGCGCCACTCTGAAGCGCCACTCTCCACTCTGAAGCTCCACTCTGCACTCTGAAGCTCCACTCTGCACTCTGAATCTCCACTCTGAAGCTCCACTCTGAAGCTCCACTCTGAAGCTCCACTCTGAATCTGCACTCTGAAGCTCCACTCTGCACTCTGAAGCTCCACTCTGAATCTGCACTCTGAAGCTCCACTCTGAATCTGCACTCTGAAGCTCCACTCTGCACTCTGAAGCTCCACTCTGCACTCTGAAGCTCCACTCTGCACTCTGAAGCTCCACTCTGAAGCTCCACTCTGAAGCTGCACTCTGAAGCGCCACTCTGAAGCGCCACTCTGAAGCTCCACTCTGAAGCTCCACTCTGAAGCTCCACTCTGAAGCTCCACTCTGAAGCTCCACTCTGAAGCTCCACTCTGAAGCTCCACTCTGAAGCTCCACTCTGAAGCTCCACTCTCCACTCTGAAGCTCCACTCTGCACTCTGAAGCTCCACTCTGCACTCTGAATCTGCACTCTGAAGCTCCACTCTGCACTCTGAAGCTCCACTCTGCACTCTGAAGCTCCACTCTGAATCTGCACTCTGAAGCTCCACTCTGCACTCTGAAGCTCCACTCTGAATCTGCACTCTGAAGCTCCACTCTGCACTCTGAAGCTCCACTCTGAATCTGCACTCTGATGCTCCACTCTGAATCTGCACTCTGAAGCTCCACTCTGAATCTGCACTCTGAATCTGCACTCTGAATCTGCACTCTGAATCTCCACTCTGAAGCTGCACTCTGAATCTCCACTCTGAATCTCCACTCTGAAGCTCCACTCTGAAGCTCCACTCTGAAGCTCCACTCTGAAGCTCCACTCTGAAGCTCCACTCTGAAGCTCCACTCTGAAGCTCCACTCTGAAGCTCCACTCTGAAGCTCCACTCTGCACTCTGAAGCTCCACTCTGAATCTGCACTCTGAAGCTCCACTCTGCACTCTGAAGCTCCACTCTGCACTCTGAAGCTCCACTCTGCACTCTGAAGCTCCACTCTGAAGCTCCACTCTGAAGCTGCACTCTGAAGCTGCACTCTGAAGCGCCACTCTGAAGCGCCACTCTGAAGCTCCACTCTGAAGCTCCACTCTGAAGCTCCACTCTGAAGCTCCACTCTGAAGCTCCACTCTGAAGCTCCACTCTGAAGCTCCACTCTGAAGCTCCACTCTGCACTCTGAAGCTCCACTCTGCACTCTGAAGCTCCACTCTGCACTCTGAAGCTCCACTCTGCACTCTGCAGCTCCACTCTGAAGCGCCACTCTGAAGCGCCACTCTCCACTCTGAAGCTCCACTCTGCACTCTGAAGCTCCACTCTGCACTCTGAATCTGCACTCTGAAGCTCCACTCTGCACTCTGAAGCTCCACTCTGCACTCTGAAGCTCCACTCTGCACTCTGAAGCTCCACTCTGCACTCTGAAGCTCCACTCTGAAGCTGCACTCTGAAGCTCCACTCTGCACTCTGAAGCTCCACTCTGAATCTGCACTCTGAAGCTCCACTCTGCACTCTGAAGCTCCACTCTGAATCTGCACTCTGAAGCTCCACTCTGCACTCTGAAGCTCCACTCTGAATCTGCACTCTGATGCTCCACTCTGAATCTGCACTCTGAAGCTCCACTCTGCACTCTGAATCTGCACTCTGAAGCTCCACTCTGAATCTCCACTCTGAATCTCCACTCTGAATCTCCACTCTGAATCTCCACTCTGAAGCTCCACTCTGAAGCTCCACTCTGAAGCTCCACTCTGAAGCTCCACTCTGAATCTGCACTCTGAAGCTCCACTCTGAATCTGCACTCTGAAGCTCCACTCTGCACTCTGAAGCTCCACTCTGCACTCTGAAGCTCCACTCTGCACTCTGAAGCTCCACTCTGCACTCTGAAGCTCCACTCTGAAGCTCCACTCTGAAGCTGCACTCTGAAGCTCCACTCTGCACTCTGAAGCTCCACTCTGCACTCTGAAGCTCCACTCTGAAGCTCCACTCTGAAGCTGCACTCTGAAGCTCCACTCTGAAGCTGCACTCTGAAGCTCCACTCTGCACTCTGAAGCGCCACTCTGAAGCGCCACTCTGAAGCTCCACTCTGAAGCTCCACTCTGAAGCTCCACTCTGAAGCTCCACTCTGAAGCTCCACTCTGCACTCTGAAGCTCCACTCTGCACTCTGAAGCTCCACTCTGCACTCTGAAGCTCCACTCTGCACTCTGAAGCTCCACTCTGCACTCTGAAGCTCCACTCTGCACTCTGAAGCTCCACTCTGAAGCGCCACTCTGAAGCGCCACTCTGAAGCGCCACTCTGAAGCTCCACTCTGAAGCTCCACTCTGAAGCTCCACTCTGAATCTGCAGCTCCACTCTGAATCTGCAGCTCCACTCTGAATCTGCAGCTCCACTCTGAATCTGCAGCTCCACTCTGAATCTGCAGCTCCACTCTGAATCTGCAGCTCCACTCTGAATCTGCAGCTCCACTCTGAATCTGCAGCTCCACTCTGAATCTGCAGCTCCACTCTGCACTCTGAAGCTCCACTCTGAAGCTCCACTCTGAAGCTCCACTCTGAAGCTCCACTCTGAAGCTCCACTCTGCACTCTGAAGCTCCACTCTGCACTCTGAAGCTCCACTCTGCACTCTGAAGCTCCACTCTGAAGCTCCACTCTGAAGCTCCACTCTGCACTCTGAAGCTCCACTCTGCACTCTGAAGCTCCACTCTGCACTCTGAAGCTCCACGGCCCTACGTGTGCCTTGTTTAATTGGTCTTGTCGTTCTTTGATTTTTATTGGATGTTTTTATGTGTTGTCGATCTAATATTTGCAGTTTGTCACACACATCGTGCAGGTAAGCAGGATCAAGGGCAGGACGTAGATGCGGGGGGGGGGGACCAGCGCGGGTGAGCCCGAGGGATCAAGGTCAAGGGCAGGATGACAAGGGACAGAGGGCGGCAGGCAGCAACGGCGGGTGAGCTCGGGCAGAGAAAGGGCAGGATGAGGTGGGTTGGGTAAGCGCTGACCAAGCAGCGCCAGTGCACCTTAGCGGGCCCCGCACCTTTCACGAGCACTGACTCAGCTCCCTGGGGTCTTCACTCCCGTAGGTCACCACCACGCGTGCTCTCACAGCCCGAGCTACCTGTCACACACGGAAGAGCGAGGGATCGTGGACTTTACTCCCCCTTTGAGCCCGGGGAGAGCGAGAGCCGCTCTTGGCACTGATGCCTCCGGCGTGATCATTGGGCTATTAGGAGCAGCCCCCGTGATGCTGCTGTCACTGACTGATCGCCCCCACACCTGATGTGTGGGTTGCAGAGTATTTTGTTGTGCACGCTTAACATTCTATGGTGCATAAATTGATGTGTTTTGTTTTATTTCTGACTGTTTCCGTGTAATGAAGACTCTCGTTAATGTTGCATCAGAGAGAAGCGGGAGGGGGCGGGAAAGGGGGAGGAGAGAGCTGACGACGGCCGGCCGGAGCACGAAGGCGGGCACCAGGAAACAAGCGGGAGGGGGAGCAAGGGAGGTGCCGGCAATGCCGGAACAGAATCGGGGGCGTTCCCGGCGTCGCGTGACGTCGGCAAAAGCCAAAGAATGTCGGGAACGCCCCCGAATCTGGTCCGGCATTGACGGACAGGCCCCTCGTCCAATGGCTAGGCTCCATTTATGGAGCCAGCCAATGAATGACGAGGGCCGAACCAAAGCCACACTACAGATCTCATCAGGATTTCGCCTGCGCGAAAAAGATGCGCAGAGCGCATCTTTTTGGCGAGGCAAAACCTAAAAAGTGCATCTTGGAATATTTTGAGTGCCTTTGTTAAGTAAATATGATATCACTGAGTTGAGTGGCATTCATTAAAAGTAATGTTTTTTTAAACAAACCATTCAAAAATACGCCCATGCCTTGAAGTCCTCTCCAGGAATTACACAAAACGTCGGTTTTTCATGTATGCTGTTTATAATATTGTTATTTAATGTGAAGCATGACTATTTTATGATAACCTTACTGTAGAGCACAGATCATAAATGAATTACTTCAATATTCTCACAAATTGTTTGGTTAAAGAAAATGATGCATAGAGAAGTAAAGCGATGTGCTGAGGCTTGCACAATTTAAGTGGGGATGCTGCAATTTCGACCAGGGTTCTTGGATGTACATTATGCAATTCACCCACTGTAGGGTTGCATCCTTCTCTCTTCTGCTGAGCATCAAAGATCAAACACAGTTACAAAACACGGCTCTCTAAAGCCAGGCTACACATCCTGTGTGTCTCATTGAAGTGCTGTAACCCAAGGAACAACTTTGTAGGGGCTCCAAGACCTATTGTTTTGCTGATTATTTAACTGGGGGTCATTGGGGTGTTCAGCGTAAATATCACTGCTGGCTCCCCTGACCTGAAAAACACAACAATTTTAAGAGAATCGCAACACTTGGATGATGCAAATAAGCGATGAACCAGGAGAGGCTCCTCCATTAGAGCAGAGGAGAGTCCCTCCGCTAAAAATGCCCACAGAAAAGCCCCAGAGCTGAAAAATGTAAATGGTAACATTTATTTATAAAAAAATAATTTTTCAGCAACACGTCCTACACCGAATGTCAGCATGGGGTGGGGTTATTGCTGCTGAGTGGCAGCAGCAAGCTGTTTACTTAAGTTTACAATCCACATGTCTTTTCAGCTAGTTGTCTTGTAATGGCCATCCAGACATGCACATTTTAAACCTCTCTAACCTAGCTGTCTAAGACAGCTGTACTAGAGAAACCACAGGCCTCCAGTGCTCTAAAGAGCACTGAGAGAGGCCGCTCCCTCCAATCCTGACGCTTCTCTCATGGTGTTCAACAGCATGAGAGCATCACCAGGATTGGGTAGTGCAGTTTCCTGGGCCCTGCTTTGGAGCATTGAGGAGAGAATACAAACCCGAGCAAGGAGGACGTTGTTAGCAAGCCAGGAAATAAGTGCCATTTTTAATTTTTTTATTTTATTACCACCTACTCTCCATGCATGTCAGTCGCTACTGCAATGAACACAAAACAAAAACAACAACAAAAACAAATGTGTCCTCATGTAACGTAACTTGTGCTATGTAAAGCGTTCTGATACCCGATACCTTCGGGTCAAGTTCGTGCTATATAAAACTCTGTTTTAAGTTTCTAGCAACAGGGGCTCTGTAATGGCAAAAACACTCCTACCTTCAAAATCTATTAAAAATACCCCCATCAGGTAGGATTCCGAAACACTATAAAAAAAATTTTTTTTTAATGGTAAACATTTCTTTGCACTTTTCAAAATTGAAAAGTCTTATTGTACACCAGCTCTGAAGTGTAGGGATAAGTACTATCCTCACTGGAGAACCACTGTCACAGGGTAAATTGCTTCCATTTTCCATCATGAGATTTTTCTTTATTTCAAATCTGTTTTTTGAAAGTAAATTTAACTAAAAAAACAAAAAACAATATTCATCACAATTAGCATAATACATTGGTAAGAACTTGCGAGAGTCGTATTTTACAGCAAAAACCAGGGGAGGATGGGGGTATGAATGGGTGTGAAGGTCTATTAGGCACCCTATTAGGAGAGGCCCACCGTGGGTGAGGGACAAAGTGTATGGGGGTCTTGAGTAGACAAACTCAGGGAGTGTATTGTGTAAAAAGTGTGTATATACAGGTGTGGCAAGTTGAGTAGGTGCATCGGATTTGGGAGACGTCGCTAAAGAGAGTTCAGGTTAAAAAACACTTAACCAAACCAGGTATCGGGGGTGGGAGAAACTGGGCACAGGTAGCAGGGAGGAAGAGATGCGCTCAGAGTGTCGATAGGTGGGCGTGTTGGAGCATATTAAGGGGGGGAAGAGACCTCATCAGGATCCTGTGGCGGAGGAGATTGTTTGTGTGCTCCTCTTGAGAAAGGCAAGAGAGAGTTCTCAAAGAGCTGCAGAGCTCAACGGCGCGGGGGAGCAAAGCAAGAGTTCTCTATCTGGGATAGGTGTTAAATAAGCGGCTGCCAGGTGTGGTTGAATTTGGTGTCTGCATGATTGAGGGGGGCGGAGAGTAACTCCAGGGCCAGGACATGCCATAGGCGAAGAAACCATGTCGCGATAGGTGGAGGCATAGATTTTTTCCAGTAAAGGGCTATGGACTGTCTTGCTGCCCCTAGCATCTGTGCAATTAGGCGCCATGTCTGAATGAGTCATGGCTACTAACTGTGAGGGTCTAATGCCTAACAAGGTCACAGTTGGAGAGCTTGGTATAGGGAATCCCACTGGGTCTTTAATATGGCTAAGGACTTCCTTCCAGAAAAGCATCAGGTTGGGACAGGACCACCAGATATGGCTGAAGTCACCAATGCTGCCCTGGAATCTCCAACATGTTGGGGGAAGCCCAGTACCATCTTCTGGATACGAGCGGGAGTAAAGTACCACTGTGTCATGAGTTTGTATGCCGACTCACATTGGGGAATACTTTGATAGATCTTGTGAATATCATGCCAGAGCCGATCCCAGCTCACCGGCGAGACTTCCCTGCCAGCATCCATATTCCATTGTCTTTGGTATGTGTGGGGTTGGAGCTGACACGAGTGTTGTAGCACTTTGTATGTGCGAGAGATCAAACCCCTCGAACCCTCAAAAGCCCAGACAAGGGACTCAAAGGGGGTAAGCGACCTAGTCGCTCCTTGCATGTATGCGGGGGAGAGCAGCCAGTGGCGAAGATGATAGTACGGCATCGTTGAGGTGTCTGTGACGTGAAATTATTTTTTGCACTGCTATAAGGTGATGAATGTGTCCCCATGAAAAAAGTCCTGGATTATGCGACAGTCTCCTTCCGTCCAGGGCATGTAGGCGTGAGGCTGACATGCAGGCGGGAACATGGGGTTACGTGCTATAGGGGTGTTGGGAGATGTGAATGAGGTCAGGCCTCAAGATGTCGCAAGTTTGTCCCATATGTCCAGGACCGTTTTTGTGGGAGTGGCTATCTATGCACTACGGGGGCGGGCTGCTCGGGGAAGCCAAGCTAAGTCCCAAAAAAACCTACATGAAACAGCTCGATCAATGCGGAACCAGTGTTTTTCGCTTTCGCTGACAACCCATTCCGAGATATAGCGAAGATGTTAGGACCAGTAGTACTCCAGAAGATTAGGGCATGCTAATCCTTCCCGGTCGTGGGGTAGCATCTGGACTTTATTGGAGAAGCGCGGACGACCCATGCCCCATATGAAAGTGCTTAAATCTCATTGGAGAGTTTGAATATCTGCTGGTGGGATTGGGTTAGGAAGGGTTTGAAATAAGTATAGCACTTTTGGAAGGATAGACATCTCAACTGTGTTAATTCGGCCCAGCCAGGAGAGAGGGAGATTTCTCCACCTACGTATATCTTCCCGTATGGCACGTCTATAAGTCGGCCAATTAGCGTGGGTCCAGGAAGATAAGGAGGGAGTCAGGTCAAGTCCTAGATATCTTATCGAACTCTCAGACCACTGCAGAGGGAACAGATTCTGTATTCCGTGGGTCTCCAAGGGCGAGAGGGTAAGATTCAGGGCATGGGACTTGGATAAATTGATTTTGAAGCCGGAGGCTTCTTCGAAGGAGTGGAGAAGTGCAGCTAATGCCGGAAGAGATGAGGTCGGGGTGGTAAGAGAGAAGAAGGTCGCCAGCGAATAAGGAAATCTTATGCTCGTAACCCCCAAAAGGGATACCAGAGATGGTGGGCCATCAGCGCACTGCAATTGCTAGAGGCTCCACCACCACGGCGAACAGGAGCATGGAGAGCGGACAGCCTTGCCCGGTGCCCCTGTGTATAGGAATAGGTGGGGGGTGAGGCGGCCATTGACACGGATACGCATGGACGGTCGAGTGTAGGGGGCCATCAGTCTGGAGATCATAGTCGGGCCTAAGCCTATTTGTTGTAGGACCTCCCGAAGGAAGCACCAGTTCACTCAATCGAACGCCTTCTCCGCGTCTAGTGACACCAGGAAGGCTGGTATATTTTTGTGCTGCACCTTTTAGATGAGATGGGCTATGCGGCGTATGTTGTCTGCCCCCTGACGGTGGCAGATAAATCCGACTTGGTCCGGGTTAATAATGGCGGGTAGGTAAGGCTTCAGACGGTTCGTGAGGATCTTTGTAAAGATCTTCGCGTCAGTGTTCAAAAGGGCAATAGGTCGGTAAGATGTGCAGAGTGAGGGATCTTTCCCCAGTTTTTGGATGAGCACTACTTCTGATTCGGACATGGTGGGGGTGAAGCATGAGATTTTTCTTAAACTTATCATCTATACGATGGAGTTCCAAGATGCACTAACACAGGAAGGAAGGACTTTATAAAGAGTACATTTTGTAACAAAATGGCTCCGCGAGCCCTACATAAGTAAAACCAAACTGGTCATATAATTAAAGTGAATCGCAGTCAGTAGCACTTCTTACCAAAACTTAATATGCGATTTGTAAAGTGTACATTCACCATGAGAGTAGTTTTAATCACAGAACTTAATGGTCAGCCAGCTACATGGTTCTCTCTCAGTGGTACTAAATGATGCTCCATTATTCATCACCACTGTATAGAGAGGATCACCAAATGGAACAGGAGAGAGTACAAATCTGGAATGAGTGATCCAGCGACCGACCCTACTAGTATGATCCCGCTGGCCCACCCTCTCAGGTGCACTACCATACCAATGTTGCTGAGGCATATTGTGTCTATCTGCGTGCTGCTGGCATGTCAAGGAACACCTGTCATATTCTTGACGGTAAGGGTGACACTTGAGTGGTTGTCTGAGATGCCAATGTGGCTGAGGCATATTGTGTGCATCCGTGCACTGCTGGCACGACAAGGAACACCAGTTACATTATTGTCAATAAGGTTGACACTGGGTGGTTGTCTGAGATGCCAATGTGGCTGGGGCAGATTGTGTGTATCTGTGCGCTGCTGGCAGGACAAGGAACACCAGTTATATTATTGTTGGTAAGGCTGACACTGGGTGGTTGTCTGAGATGCCAATGTGGCTGAGGAATATTGTGTGCATCGGGGCACTGCTGGCAAGACAAGGAACACCAGCTACGCTATTGTCAGTAAGGCTGACAGAGGGTGGTTGTCTGAGATGCTTTCATTCGAGGCACTTCCTCCTAATGGTGTCCTGTTAGAGTGGCATGTCTTCTGCCTCCACAAAGCATCAATGTTTTTTTCGGGCCGACTCCTACACTAGCCAATTGGCCAGACCGCTTTCCTGGTCTGTGTACAGTGTCGTCATTGCTGCACACTAGTGTCTCAATGTTCTATCTGTTAAGATACACCTGCAGAACACAAACATCTACTATAACTGTATAATTCAATCCTGAGAAATGACCTAGCTGATACCCACAAACTCCTCGTTTGATGGATAAGAAGTCGAAGACACTGAGTGTAGTTGTAACATTAGTTTGTTGAATCATCAATGCCTCATGGGTCAATAATCTTTAAGTTGCTCTTCGGCAGCTCACGAGAATTCTTTAAGGCTTTGTAGGTGGAGTCAGGGGAACTAAGAGTTTATTTTAACTCTGCATGATGGAAATTTTAATGGCCTTGCTGAAAGACAGGAATAGCTGTCAGTATTTTATGTTGGCCTGGTTGTAGAAGACAGGATATTGAGTAATCAGCAATAAGTCTGGACCTCGATGGCATGTTTCAAAGAGGCAAGGTAGAAATGTAGCTCACCAGAAAGTGTGGAAGCTGAGGAAGACACGAACAAAAGACAACTGAAGAGTTAACAAGATAATTTGTGTCTCAAAAGTCCTACTCAAGAACCATAAACTCATAACCCAGGCCAACATGATCCCACCAATGCTTTTCAAGAGTTCATTGCCCTGCTCCAATGAGTCTAGAAACGTAATATCCCAGTCGATGTTGTGTAAGGGAAATGAACATTTAGCGCCCTCTTCTGAAACAGGTAAACCCCAAAATAGTGTTAGCAGATAGTGCTAGGAACTTGTTGAATCATCTCTAATGGCGAGATTGTTATTGTCCTGGCATCTAGCATGGAACATTTATGCATGATTACAAAATAAGTCTATTCAATAGTTGTTGGGTTCTTTCGTCACATAATTACTAAGGAACTGTTGGGAGTTGTTAAGGAATGTGAAAGGTCCTAGGGGTTCAAGTAGTAGGCATTGCTTGCCTGGAGTGCCAAATACTCTGGTATTTCCTTAATAAACATATTGAATCAACACCATGAAGATTGTTCATTTTCAGTGGTGGCAAGTTTCTGACATCACGTAGGTGACCTACTTCCACATGCTGAAACATTTTCGCCAGGCTCCTCTGTACGCAAAATGACAAACTACTCTGATGAGGCCATCACTAAACTGTCAACACTAGCAGTCTAGTTCCTTCTATATTACACTGCTGAAATATGCAACGGTGCCCTCCCTTACGCATTCTTCAGAACCCTGAAACACCAGTGCTGGAGGTTTTGGAGTGCACCACCTACCTGCTTTGGCACAAGCCTATTTCTAGCACCATGGGTTCCTAAGCAGTGCAGCCCGTGTACATATACATCAAGTGTTTCCATGATACCAGAGCTTAATTTGTAAATAAATAAATGTTGGTGCCAAGCAGTATTGTTAGGCAGCAACTGCCCAGGTTCCTCACTGCAACACCTCAAGACACAGAGTGGAGTAGCCATTTTCCACCGCTTGCACTGACCACTGCACTAAACAGTCTTGAATAAAATGGTGTCAAAATAACATAACAAAAGACGACGCCCAGGACTCCAAACACAAGGCTGTGCCTCCAACTGCTCTAAACCTACCTGTGTGTTGCTATATATGCAGGAAAAAAAGATCTGGTGGTCTGTGGTCTGAGGATTGGTAAGCTGATGTAATCAACAGCAAACCCTCATCCTTACAAAAGTACTTTATCTAACTGATCTTCAAATGAATGAGCAAGACCAGGTCATCCAGATGCAAAGGCCCTCCTGAGCTTAGGGCTTCTTTTCGAGGTATGTACTCATCTGACAGCCTGCTTCAGGCCAATGTTATCCTTATCCTTAGTATTCTGTCATTGGCGGACTCTCCTCCTGCCCCCTTGAAGTTCTCGTGCTCCTGTCTCACCTTCTCCCTTTTGCCTCCAACTGCCACTTGTCAACCGTACATGTCCCTCACAACAGTGCTGCACACTAATTCTGACCGCACCTCACCTTAATAACTCTGGGGTCTCAGAAGGGTCATGATACAGATTCTAGCACTGTCGCCAGCATCATGTAAGTTGGGGATCCCTGACTGCTCAGCCAATCAGAATGCAGCTCACAACAAACTAGTACTTTTCTAGTTGCTAGCAAAAGTGTGAGTGAGATATCAGTCTGGCCTAGGAGTGTCCTGAAGTGTGTGCACTTGTGTCAGATGGATTTTTATAAGCAGTACTAGAGGCACCGTACAAATAAGCTGCGATACCTGTGCCGAGTGTGGAAAGAGAGCAGTCTAGGAAATCAGAGATCTGGTGGACACAGTAAACCATGTGATGTCCTGTGGTAGTTAAAGGGCTGAGTCTAGGACGTAGGCCCATGAAGGAACAGGAAAAGGTAAATGTTCTGGTTCACCTTCAGTGGGAGGTGAAAAAAAAGAATCTTGGTCCCAAGAAGTAAGTGCTCTAAGTGCCCACCGGTAACCACTGTCAGCTACCTTTGAACATTCACAATGTATCCCTCATGCTAACTGAATTGGAGAAATATGCCTGCCCGAGCCCGGATTGTGCATTAATAGGTGATGCAACTTCGCAATCTTTAAAGGTTCCACAACCATCACAGTGGCACAACAACACACACTGGAGCATAATTCCTTTACAGGAGAGTGTGTCCCATCAATATTCACGCACTGCATGGGACCTAGGAGATATGAAAACTTGTATACAGGGGTCTGGTGTGTTCTCTTGTTCAAGATGGCCTTTAAAGGTTAAAGTGGACTGAGCTCATGTTGTGACTTTATGCATGCTTTCACATTTATACTAATACAGCAAGACTAGAAGCTGCTATACAAATGACTTTCAAGTGGTGGTAGCTCTTGGAACATTTTGTTGGGTAACTAAAGGCCTTCCTGGATCATTGCTGGTTGGGGGGCAGTGGCCTTGTCAAGTCATGTTGGTCTTGATTATTGGGAAGATTGTTTGCATGCCACATCAGCATGACTGTAGAGAAATCCTGGAAGTTGTTTTTGGTTAAATAGTAAAATGCTAGACTCCAGAATGTGTTACCATTTCTACCTTTTGTAATTCACCACATGGGGCACCATCGTTAGATTGGGATCACTGTGAAGAAGGTTTTGGGACCAATCTAGAAACCCAGGTGGTCAAGTACATATGATAGAAAAAATATCCCTGATCCTTTGGAAGAAGAAAGTTCAAACATATATCACATCAGGAAGAGAAATACACAGTGACTGGACACAGAAGATAAATATCGTATTAAAGAGGCTCATTCTTCAAAGGGCATATATGTGAATTATTACGTTTGCCCTTCAAACACTGGCAGTGGCTTGCAAGTACTGAGACTTTCAAGATGAGATGATTAAGGATCAACTAACTGAAAAGGGGTAACATTTAAAAGGTGCAAAAGAAGTTCTTGTGCACTTTGTTCATTCATATTAAGAGGCAACCCGGAATGAGGGCCACAGGGTCTTCCTTCTTTAGCTCTCTGTCCAGATGGCTGCTTCTGATTGACTTCAAAAAGATATCACATTACATTGACGACTCCCTTAGTATCCACGCTGAGAAGTTTCTCATCAGCAACATCAATACTTTATTCCATCAACCTAACTCTTTGTATCCAGAATATTTACCAGTAGAGTTGACAAGGCTGGAAGACGGACAGCCATGCACTTCACAGAGAAGTCCATTCGGACCCTCTGCAATGTATCACAAGGACAGAGGAAGGAGCAGGAAAAACACACTCTTCATCACAAACAAAGCAACTATTGAGCTCCAAGCACAGCTTCAGGTTCATAGTCAAACTATTAATTTCCTTCGGACATCCTACAGACTGCAGTGAATATAGCCATGTTGCTCCAGAGTCAATCTTTGCTCCCTAGTGAAGTGTTTTAATGGCAATGTGGGAAATTAAAATAACTTGTCCAAAAATAATTTTGAAAGAAATGGAGAAAGTTTGTCTGATTAAGTTTAAAAGGACACCACATTAGAGGAGATACACAGTTCTAAGTGATTGCGGCCAGTTGTCTACTTAATGTGCGTGTGTGGACGTATGAGACATTGACACCAATATTTGGGCTAGATCACCACAGCTTAGTTTCTAAGAAGGGTTTTTGGGATAACAGGTAAATGGCGCTCTAGCAGGTAACAGTTCGGGGTAACTAGCTAGAAGAACAAAAGCTTATGGTGCCGCTAGGCTAGAGGAAAACCCAAAACCTATAAATATGGAATGAGCAAAGGCTCATGACCAAACAAACATGTACAGATCCTGGGCACACATGTATATAAATAACAGTTAATACAAAGCAGTATTTAATTCTGAAGTCGACACCGGTGGTGCTTGTTTATGTAGCAATGTTCATGAGAAAAAACACTATAACGCCAGCCGACACGTGTTTCGTCAACAGGTAGCCACCTGTGACTCTTCAGGGCTTAAAGTGCGTAGGAACAGGATCGAAGGACCGGTGATATTTCCAACCCGGTGTGCGGGTGTAGAGAAAGTCGTGGATGTGGCAATCGGGGATAATGGACCAATACGTGCGGGTGCGACCGTCTCGCCAAATGGAGTTGTGGCGAGACAACTCCATTGGCAAGACGAGCCACGACTGGATCCTGCATTTTCAGGCTCCTTTGGCATACGATCGGCCCAGATCTGTACTGGGGTGAAAGTATGGCATTTATTCTGCATTCTGTCCATCAATTGTTCTTTCTGCATTGAACAGTCCATCGTTTTCTTGCTCCTCATGCCATTTGAGTTTGAGCCCAGCCATGTACAAATCAGTCTTGACCCTGCGCCCAGTGGGAACAGTGACCCTAATCTGGGAGGAGACGCGGGAGACGCCGAGAGCACCCTTTCCTGTTTGCCGCTTTGCGGAAGAAACTCTGCCAAAGAAAACTACGGCTCGCCGCTCCCGCTGCGCGGGAGCCGCTTCGTGTGGGTGGACATCCCTGACCCACCAACGCTGATTTACCTGTTTGGCCGCCGCCGCCGAGGGGAAAGGAAGAGCAGAGGAGGCTGCAGGGGTAGCGCAGCAGGGACTCACTATCCCAGGAGTCCCTGCTTGACCACGAGACATCCGGTCAGCGCACCCCTGCGTGCCCCGCCCCACCGGCAGATCGAACAAATTGCGAGCAGTTGCATTGCTCTGTGTGACCCTAATCTGGGAGGAGACGCGGGAGACGCCGAGAGCACCCTTTCCTGTTTGCCGCTTTGCGGAAGAAACTCTGCCAAAGAAAACTACGGCTCGCCGCTCCCGCTGCGCGGGAGCCGCTTCGTGTGGGTGGACATCCCTGACCCACCAACGCTGATTTACCTGTTTGGCCGCCGCCGCCGAGGGGAAAGGAAGAGCAGAGGAGGCTGCAGGGGTAGCGCAGCAGGGACTCACTATCCCAGGAGTCCCTGCTTGACCACGAGACATCCGGTCAGCGCACCCCTGCGTGCCCCGCCCCACCAGCAGATCGAACAAATTGCGAGCAGTTGCATTGCTCTGTGTGACCCTAATCTGGGAGGAGACGCGGGAGACGCCGAGAGCACCCTTTCCTGTTTGCCGCTTTGCGGAAGAAACTCTGCCAAAGAAAACTACGGCTCGCCGCTCCCGCTGCGCGGGAGCCGCTTCGTGTGGGTGGACATCCCTGACCCACCAACGCTGATTTACCTGTTTGGCCGCCGCCGCCGAGGGGAAAGGAAGAGCAGAGGAGGCTGCAGGGGTAGCGCAGCAGGGACTCACTATCCCAGGAGTCCCTGCTTGACCACGAGACATCCGGTCAGCGCACCCCTGCGTGCCCCGCCCCACCGGCAGATCGAACAAATTGCGAGCAGTTGCATTGCTCTGTGTGACCCTAATCTGGGAGGAGACGCGGGAGACGCCGAGAGCACCCTTTCCTGTTTGCCGCTTTGCGGAAGAAACTCTGCCAAAGAAAACTACGGCTCGCCGCTCCCGCTGCGCGGGAGCCGCTTCGTGTGGGTGGACATCCCTGACCCACCAACGCTGATTTACCTGTTTGGCCGCCGCCGCCGAGGGGAAAGGAAGAGCAGAGGAGGCTGCAGGGGTAGCGCAGCAGGGACTCACTATCCCAGGAGTCCCTGCTTGACCACGAGACATCCGGTCAGCGCACCCCTGCGTGCCCCGCCCCACCGGCAGATCGAACAAATTGCGAGCAGTTGCATTGCTCTGTGTGACCCTAATCTGGGAGGAGACGCGGGAGACGCCGAGAGCACCCTTTCCTGTTTGCCGCTTTGCGGAAGAAACTCTGCCAAAGAGAACTACGGCTCGCCGCTCCCGCTGCGCGGGAGCCGCTTCGTGTGGGTGGACATCCCTGACCCACCAACGCTGATTTACCTGTTTGGCCGCCGCCGCCGAGGGGAAAGGAAGAGCAGAGGAGGCTGCAGGGGTAGCGCAGCAGGGACTCACTATCCCAGGAGTCCCTGCTTGACCACGAGACATCCGGTCAGCGCACCCCTGCGTGCCCCGCCCCACCAGCAGATCGAACAAATTGCGAGCAGTTGCATTGCTCTGTGTGACCCTAATCTGGGAGGAGACGCGGGAGACGCCGAGAGCACCCTTTCCTGTTTGCCGCTTTGCGGAAGAAACTCTGCCAAAGAAAACTACGGCTCGCCGCTCCCGCTGCGCGGGAGCCGCTTCGTGTGGGTGGACATCCCTGACCCACCAACGCTGATTTACCTGTTTGGCCGCCGCCGCCGAGGGGAAAGGAAGAGCAGAGGAGGCTGCAGGGGTAGCGCAGCAGGGACTCACTATCCCAGGAGTCCCTGCTTGACCACGAGACATCCGGTCAGCGCACCCCTGCGTGCCCCGCCCCACCGGCAGATCGAACAAATTGCGAGCAGTTGCATTGCTCTGTGTGACCCTAATCTGGGAGGAGACGCGGGAGACGCCGAGAGCACCCTTTCCTGTTTGCCGCTTTGCGGAAGAAACTCTGCCAAAGAAAACTACGGCTCGCCGCTCCCGCTGCGCGGGAGCCGCTTCGTGTGGGTGGACATCCCTGACCCACCAACGCTGATTTACCTGTTTGGCCGCCGCCGCCGAGGGGAAAGGAAGAGCAGAGGAGGCTGCAGGGGTAGCGCAGCAGGGACTCACTATCCCAGGAGTCCCTGCTTGACCACGAGACATCCGGTCAGCGCACCCCTGCGTGCCCCGCCCCACCGGCAGATCGAACAAATTGCGAGCAGTTGCATTGCTCTGTGTGACCCTAATCTGGGAGGAGACGCGGGAGACGCCGAGAGCACCCTTTCCTGTTTGCCGCTTTGCGGAAGAAACTCTGCCAAAGAAAACTACGGCTCGCCGCTCCCGCTGCGCGGGAGCCGCTTCGTGTGGGTGGACATCCCTGACCCACCAACGCTGATTTACCTGTTTGGCCGCCGCCGCCGAGGGGAAAGGAAGAGCAGAGGAGGCTGCAGGGGTAGCGCAGCAGGGACTCACTATCCCAGGAGTCCCTGCTTGACCACGAGACATCCGGTCAGCGCACCCCTGCGTGCCCCGCCCCACACGTCCATCCTATAACTTCATTGGAGAGACCGTCTTGCGGGACGCAAGCGGGACGCCGGGCGAAGCCCGGGCAAAGGGCGGGCCCTCTACGGCCCTCAAAGGCCGGAATAGGCTGGGCTGGGCCCGAAGTCCTGGCCAAATTCCTGAGTAAGTACAACTACTCTTATACTCGTTAATACCCTTAATTAGTTTGATGGCTACGGCTGTTGCTAGCGCTGCCACTACTGGCTCGGAGAAATCTGGGAATACTTTAAACAGAACATTGGAGGACTATTTCCCAAAGGCTGCACCCGAGGGTAACAAAGACCTATTACTTGCTGAGAAGCGGGCGGATAGGCGTCGCTCAATCGAACGCATTAAAAATAGGACACTGTCCGAGCCCATTTTTTCTGGTACATTGGATAACGACATAAACAATACTGTTATTGATAATGTTTCACCAACTGCTAGCGTGCCCCTATTGCTTAAGGAATGCCTAGCACCCGCTTGTTCACCAACGCTATCTCCGGCTGAGTCACAGAATGAGGGTTTAGATCCCTCTAGCTCACCTAAACCCGCTGTAAATTTGATCTCACCTACAATCAGGCCGGGAAAGGTAGTACGTGGGAAACCTCAGAAGACTTTGGCTAATAAAGTGTATGGGCCTCCACCTCCTAAAAAGAGACGGACAAAAATGAACACAAGTAAGCCCAAGGGTAGCTACCTGGACTTTGGTAAGAAGACCAGCCTTGCCTCTACCACGTCTCCGGGAAAACAAGCCAACAAGCCCACAACGGCAAATGTTATAACTCTGCCAGATCCTACAACACCTCCTTCCCCACTAACCACATTGCCAGACATTGTTTGTTCTCCAATGGAAGAAGGCCCGCAGGCAATCTGTCCGAAGAATCTATTGGACAATATTGAAATGATTGTGCGAACTTATATGTTAGCTTTAGCTGACAGACTAAAGGGAGTGGAGTCACGGTTGGGGAGGATTGAAATGGACCTGGTAGCTATTGGGCAATTGGAAAGGCCACCTAGATCCCAGAATGTAATACGGTCCCAAAAAGATCCACACACAATGGGTATTTCTTCCTCTACTGAAAGAGCAATTTTAAAAACTACCAACCCTACTACTGATAGCAATTTAGCAGTGGCTAATGTGGCTGCCCTTACTCATCCAACAATAGGTGCCCATTCTGTTAGTAAACCGCCCGAAATTACTGACCCAAAACAAATTTTACCTCCCAAAAGCAGATCCACTACAAAACCAAAACCTAAGGACACCCTAGCTAATAACCAGCCAAGGGAAACAACAATATTTTCAAATAGCCAGCCCAGAATTGAAGAGAAAGAGGTTGGCCATGTAAGAGGGGTTCAGGGAAGGATACCACCTATAGAACTTCCACCGGAGGCACTACCATATGTAGTGGTGCTTACCGGGGTTCCTGAGCTGACAATTGGGAAGCGGGAAGGTTACTTTCAGTTAAAGAACAAGATCATGCACTGGTTGTCATTGTACAGACCTAAAACTAATGGTGTTAATGGCGACATAGTTCATGTGCGCCGTCTGTCTTGGCTGGGTGGCAGAACAAAAGATATAGGGGGTGACATTGTTGTTGTAAATTTCAGGGACAAGAAGGCGGTCCAATATATTTTGAATTGGCCCTACGGCAACGAAAATAATTGCATAGTGCCACGCCCACTAACCTACTTTTACCCAAGATCAATTGTATTACCCCCGCAATATGCAACCAGCTTCAACCCCTTTAATACTCAATTTTCGAATCTGGAAGTAGCTAGGAATCCTGCTTACTTGCACCACCCTGTTCCACCCCCCATCTCTTACGGGTGGAACACTGTACCAAATAGCCACAACCAAAGAGGGAATGGTAATATGTCGAACTTCATCCCATTTACTCCCTTGGAACTAACAAATAGGTTTGAGGCATTCAGTGATTTGGAAGAGTGCGATTGATGTTCAATGAGCATGGAAGATAATGGGGGTATTGAAAATGTTGCATGTATTCGGGGAAGTATTGTGGAAGATGAATTAAGTTGTCTGAGGCCAGGTCCATTCACTGCCGTTACTTGTGAACAAACAACTAAAAATAGACCGTTTGTTGCACCTCCTGTGATGTCCCCTGGGACAAATGAGGGTACATCCATGCCTCTATTTGTCCGGAGCCAAAGTAGTGATGTTGGGGGGACAGTAAATGTGTCATGTACTTCGGGACACAACCACTGGAAAGAAGGTGATAGTAGACCTAGGGAGGCTAAATGCTTAGCTGTTATAAGCCCAGATGAAGTTACTAGGAGCCAAATAGCGGGTGTACATGCTGTGCCCCATGATACGAGTGAGGGATCCTCCCTATTTCCACTCGTCTCGTGGAACACCGCGGGGGTGCGCGCAAAATTAAATGATCCCGATTGGAACGCGTACATAAATACTTTTGACATCTGTGTGTTGCAGGAAACCTGGGCAACAGCACAACTGCATAGGGTTGGCTACAAAACTTACCAAATAGAGGCTGTCCCTTCCTTGAGAGGTCGAGCATCTGGAGGCCTCTTAGTATGGGTCAATGTTTCCATTAAACTAGTTATTAAAATGATTAACACCGACTCTTTAGATATTCTTTGTCTGGAAATAACAACAGGGGATAATAGGGCGTTCTATTTATTTAATGTCTATAACAGTCCCCAATCACCCCACAAGGAATCTATGTGTATAGGGAAGTTGGAGTCGCTCATGGACTCATTAAAAACAGGGTCAGGTGTTATTCTATGTGGAGACTTGAACTGTAATTTTGAACCAATTTCAGGGATAGCCACATTGTTTGAGGAGGAGGATAATGCCAATGCAATACCTGCTCTGAATGAGAATTGCATGGTTGCCGGAACAGCATTGGCGCTACAAATCACACGGTTCCTGACCGCACATGGCCTGAGAGCATGTAATGGCCGTATGCCTTCAGATAGTCCTAAAGCCCCTACATTTAAGAGAGGCAATTATGGCAGTAAAATAGACTACGTTATTGTCTCCCTTGATCTCTGGCCTTTTACAGTGGACCTAAAAGTCAAAGAAAGATATGAAAGTGACCACTACCCTCTGGAAATGAGTTTTCTATTAAGCATGGTTAGGGAGCTTGATAATACGGAGGGAGGTCGTAGTACAGCAATCTCATCTATTAGTGATAATATCGTCCTTAGCAATAATCGCAGGGCGGTCAAATGGGCATTTGTCCTAGAAAAAGAGGATTTATTAGCTAACATTTTTTGTATCTTTGCAGATACCTTGGACGAATATTGTCCCCTTAGCTGTACTCACAAAGAATTTCTTGACCTACACAAATCCCTTTTCAGCCAATTATTAGAAATGCTTACAAAAAAACCTAAAATAGGTGCAGGTAGGACTAATGCAAAATCTGTAGGCAAACCGTGGTATAACAAGGAATGCCGCCTTGCTAAAACTGCACTGATTAATGCTGTTAAAGGGGAAAGTCCATCAATAATCAGAGAGAAAAGGAAGGCTTATAACAAAATAACATTAAGAGCTAAATCCGCATGGGACGAGGAATTGTGGCTTAATATGTTAACTGCCGCTAAAAACAAGGACCAGAAACACTTCTGGGAACTGGCAGCTAAGGAAAATAAACCAGAGAAAGGTTCCAGGGAGGTTTACTTGGACGAAGATACTTGGGTCAAGCACTTTACGTTACTGTATGAGGACAAAACCTTGACGGAGGCTGAAAACGGTGTACCCCCGCTTACACTACCAGCTAACACTCATCAGGTAGTGTTTACTCTAAAAGAAACAGAGGCAGCAATTACCTCAATTAAGGGAGGGAAGGCGCCAGGGCTTGATAGAATCCCCGGCGACCTGTATTTGCACAATATTGATGTCTGGGCACCCTACCTAAATCATTTATTTAACATAATTACGGCTAGTGAGCACATTCCAGATACTTGGAATGGTGCAGAAATCATTACTATTTTTAAAAAAGGGGATCGCGGTGATCCAGCTAATTACCGCCCCATTAGTCTCTTAGACATTACGCAAAAAATATATGCTAGGCATATTTTAAATAGAATAAATTCATGGTTGGAGGAGGAGTCAATTTTATCCAAATATCAGGCGGGATTCCGAAGTAAAACAAGTACAATTGATCAAGTACTCAGACTATGCTGCTTGTACTGGAAGTATGTTATCATTCGCAAAGGTCACTTGTACGTGACCTTTGTTGATTTACGAGCAGCATTTGATCTCATCCCACGAGATCTACTTTGGGCTACTCTGAATAGGCAAGGCCTACCTGGCGATTTATTAAAACTTGTAATAGGATTGCACCGGGAGAATTATGCCAAGGTTAGGTGGGGCCCAAATGGGGAACTCACAGACCCGATTCCGATAAAAAGGGGAGTGCGACAGGGCTGTGTCCTGGCCCCTACTCTATTCTCCCTCTACGTAAATGATATTGCAACCTATATGGAAAAATGTGATAATGATTCTCCTCGATTGGGAGGGGAACGAGTTCCGTCCCTTCTCTTCGCGGATGATACAATTTTAATATCACAAACGCCACGTGGACTACAGATCCTATTAGACAGGTTCCAACAGTACTGTACCAATAAAGGATTAGAAATCAACATAAAAAAAACAAAATATATGGCACTGAACCCGCACAAAACTTTTAAAAAGAATTTAATGTTAAATGGGCAAAGATTAGATTATGAACACAGTTTTACCTACCTGGGGGTCCTGATGGATTCTGCAATGGGATGGGGCCCACAAATGGAAAAAGCTAAATTGGTGTTTAAACAAAATTGTTTCCCAATAACACAGAGATATAATAAAAGTGTGAATAAAGCAGTTACTCCTGCAATAGAGCTTTTTAGATACAAGGTCCAATCTGCTTCCTTGTACGGGGCAGAAATTTGGGGACCAGTATGTAAAAAATCTTTTGAAATACTGGAAAATAAATTTGTCAGGGGTTTATTAAAAGTTCCAAACAGTACTCCCTTGATACCCCTATTTTTAGACCTTAATATTAAACGCACTGACCAGCACGCTGCACTGAGACCATTGCTGATGTGGGTCAGATTATGGACAACCTTGGAATTAACGGACTACAGAAATGGGTTGAAGGAAGTATTAGAATTGGATAGAGATAACAAGATCTTCTGGTTTAAGCATGTAAAAAACTGGCTTACCAAGCTCGGACTATCGCACTTCTGGAACGAGCCCGAATCTCTAAACCTAAATTCTAAAAAAATTGTAAAACTAAGCTTCTGGTCATTTGTGAGCAATGAATGTGTGTATTCAAGAACCCATGGCCCCCTCACTGAAAAATTCCTTATGGGAAAAAATACGGCTCTATTCGAACAATTTCTAGATGAAATCCAACCTCCGCTGGCAAAATCTTTATATCTAAAATTTAGGTATGGAACGTTGAGGATAAATGTAACTGAAAAAAGATGGGGGAAGATCGATAAAGAACATTGTACTCTGTGCACCAATAACCATAGGGAGGACATTTACCACGTATTGTTTTTCTGTCCTAGTTATGATAAAGCAAGGAAAAAGTGGATAGTCCCCCTGTGCCGTAACATCGGCTCTATTTCCCACAGGGAAGCTGGTAGAATCCTAAGCACGGACACCAGCCAAGTTATCGTGTTCGGTATCAGTAAATTTCTATTGTCCACTTATTTTGTTAGAAAGAAACTATCTCTTTCCTTTTAAACTAAGAAAACTGTTACTTAGACTCCCCTGAACCATGAATAAGCAAATGCATCGTATTTTAATTCTGGTTGTAGAATTAACCTAATGTTTAATGTTTTTTTAACTTTTCTACCTTTTTAAAAAACTTTTAGCTATTTATCGGATACTGTGTCAAACCGAGTATAAAACATGTGCTTATTGATGAAATACTAGCCAATGTGTTAAAATTGATGAATTGTAAAGGGAGCCTAGAATGAATGTCAGACTGTTGATACTATGAATTTATATTTTTATTTTATTATTATCTTTTATGTTGCAATGCAACGAAATAAAGATTGAAAATTGAATTGAATTGAATTGAGTTGTGGCGAGACAACTCCATTGGCAAGACGAGCAACGACTGGATCCTGCATTTTCAGGCTCCTTTGGCATACGATCGGCCCAGATCTGTACTGGGGTGAAAGTATGGCATTTATTCTGCATTCTGTCCATCAATTGTTCTTTCTGCATTGAACAGTCCATCGTTTTCTTGCTCCTCATGCCATTTGAGTTTGAGCCCAGCCATGTACAAATCAGTCTTGACCCTGCGCCCAGTGGGAACAGTGCAGCCCGAACTACCAGGCCAGGTCCTCCCTGGACTGGAAGCAAGCATCCTAGGACCAATTTCGGGGTTTTACCCCCTATCAGCCAGGATAGCTTAACTCCAGTGGCATGGAGAGCACGGGACCCACGTCTGGGCATACCCGTCCCCAGGAAGGACCTGACTTGGCAGTTCGGGCTGGACTGTTCCCATGAGGCGCAGGGCCAAGACTAATTTGCATATGGCCAGGTCTAAACTCGGGTGGCATGGTGAACAAAAGATTGATGGATTTAACCCAGATCTCTTGACTGGGGGTGAATGTTTTGATTGGTTCTGCATTCCGTCCATCAATTGTGTGTCTTTTGCTGTTATATGCAGACCACAAAATTCCTCCCTAACCCTGTTCTTCATGGCATTCACACCAATATGTATCTCATGCACCAATCCCAACAGTCTTCCAGCTCAAACCTTTCCGACTTTACCAAAGATCCAGGGGTATCACTAATCCTTGATCTGCTATCAATTAATCTAACAAACTGAAGTCTCAACTTCTTCATAAGCCTTTGTTGAAGAGGGTAAACACAGTAGAGAGAGAAGACAGTAAGAAATAAGTGAGGTAGAGAAAGAGAGCTGCATTGGAAGGTAGAGTGTAATGAGTTAGGGACAGATAAAGAGAGGCAGAAGGTTAGGTAGGCAGAGAGAGGTGAAGACCGAGAAAGAAACCGAGAGGAGAGATGGAAAGAGAGAGAGAGACAGAAAGAGAAGGATACTCTTGTACCTACCCTAATCATTTTACTAGGGCCTCCACAGGAAGGAGAGGGCCGTTGGCAACTGCCTACTTTACCAATGCCTTAAAACGTCACTGTATTTGTTGGAATGTAACACAGGTTGGAGATGCTGTTTCCTAGGTCATTAAGTGCCAAAGGATGAGGTTGATTCGACTTAGTATATGGCCAAGGCTGGAAGAGAAGCTGCCTGTCCTACAAGAAATTATCAGTTAGGATTCTTCTTTGGTCCACAGAAATGTTGTGCCTCACTTTGTGCAAAGAGTGCTGTGGGAGTTTTGTTATAGTGAAAGAAGTTTGTATGGGGTGGTAATGGTGAAAAAGCATCCAGGGAGATAAACATGGATATTATGAATGCTTCTCTGTGAAGGTATTTAATACATGCGACCAAAGCATAGTAGTGATAGACACGCAGTCTAAATGCAGTTTTTCTAAAAGTGTAGGATGGCTATGAAGATGTGGTAGCTTTTGAAACAAGCATTTGCAATGCATAAGGTCTCGCATTAGGAAAGTTTGAGCTATTGGTATTGTAAATGACACATTTTTTATATATGTGTTGGTTTTGAAAATAGCAAAAATAATAGCTTTGTCATTTACAATGCCAATAGTTATAACTTGTGACACCTATAGCATTTGTAATGCAATATGTGTTGTATTCACGTGACTTAGATGTATTGATATTACAAATAACAATGGCTTTGAATTTTTTTAATAATTAATACTTAAATAAAAGTTATTGTAATTTATAATGGCAATAGCTTAAACTTTTGTAAATAACTTTTGTGAAGATTTTGTTCAGTGTATTTTATTGTGACGAAAATCCAAGAACAGAAGTGAAATACTAACCTCTTTTTGTGACATTTGTAATAAAGCTTGAAACATTGAGAGATCATATTTGACCCAGTTGTTGTTGAATGGTTGCACAGATTGATGCTGTGGTGGCGCTGAGTGATGTTGTGGTGGCGACTAGTGATGCTGTGGCATTCAATGATCCTGTGGTAGCGCATAGTGATGTTGTTGTGCCCCTTAGTGATGCTGTGGTGGTGCTGAATGATGCTGTGGTGATGCGAAAGATAGAGTGAGTGGGATAGATAGATAGAGTGAGGGCGATAGATAGATAGAGGGAGGGCGATAGATAGGAGTGAGGGCGATAGATAGCTAGACAGATAGATAGAGTGATGGCGATCAGTATCTAAATAAATAGATAGAATGAGGGCGATAGATAGGTAGATAGAGTGAGGGCGATAGGTAGATAGAGTGAGGGCGATAGATAGATAGCGTGAGGGCGATAGATAGAGTGAGGGCGATAGATAGAGTGAGGGTGTTAGATAGAGTGAGGGTGTTAGATAGATTGATCGATTGATAGATAGAGGGCGATAGATAGAGTGAGGCCGATAGATAGAGTGAGGCCGATAGATAGAGTGAGGCCGATAGATTGATAGATTGATAGATAGAGTGAGGGCGATTAGATAGATAGAGTGAGGGCGATAGATAGATAGAGTGAGGGCGATAGATAGATAGAGTGAGGGCGATAGATAGAGTGAGGGCGATAGATAGAGTGAGGGCGATAGATAGATAGAGTGAGGGCGATAGATAGATAGAGTGAGGGCGATAGATAGATAGAGTTAGGGCGATAGATAGAGTGAGGGCGATAGATAGAGTGAGGGCGATAGATAGAGTGAGGGCGATAGATAGAGTGAGGGCGATAGATAGAGTGAGGGCGATAGATAGAGTGAGGGCGATAGATAGAGTGAGGGCGATAGATAGAGTGAGGGCGATAGATAGAGTGAGGGCGATAGATAGATAGAGTGAGGGCGATAGATAGATAGAGTGAGGGCGATAGATAGATAGAGTGAGGGCGATAGATAGAGTGAGGGCGATAGATAGAGTGAGGACGATAGATAGAGTGAGGGCGATAGATAGAGTGAGGGCGATAGATAGAGTGAGGGCGATAGATAGAGTGAGGGCGATAGATAGAGTGAAGGCGATAGATAGAGTGAAGGCGATTAGATAGAGTGAGGGCGATAGATAGACAGATAGAGTAAGGGCGATAGATAGACAGATAGTTGTGTGTGGTTGTGTGTGCGTGGTTGTGTGTGTGGTGTGTGTTATGCTTTGTTTTGCTATGTTTTGTTATGCTATGCTATGTTTTGCTAGGCTATGATATGTTTTGTTTTGTTATGCTATGTTTTGTTTTGTTATTCTATGTTTTGTTGTGTTTTGTTAAGCTATGCTATGTTTTGTTATGTAATGCTATGTTTTGTTGTGTTTTGTTAAGCTATGCTATGCTTGGTTAGGCTATGCTATGCTTGGTTAGGCTATGCTATGCTTGGTTAGGCTATGCTATGCTTGGTTAGGCTATGCTATGCTTGGTTAGGCTATGCTATGCTTGGTTAGGCTATGCTCTATGCTTGGTTAGGCTATGCTCTATGCTTGGTTAGGCTATGCTCTATGCTTGGTTAGGCTATGCTCTATGCTTGGTTAGGTTATGCTCTATGCTTGGTTAGGTTATGCTCTATGCTTGGTTAGGTTATGCGCTATGCTTGGTTAGGTTATGCGCTATGCTTGGTTAGGTTATGCGCTATGCTTGGTTAGGTTATGCGCTATGCTTGGTTAGGTTATGCGCTATGCTTGGTTAGGTTATGCGCTATGCTTGGTTAGGTTATGCGCTATGCTTGGTTAGGTTATGCGCTATGCTTGGTTAGGTTAGGTTATGCGCTATGCTTGGTTAGGTTAGGTTAGGTTATGCGCTATGCTTGGTTAGGTTAGGTTATGCGCTATGCTTGGTTAGGTTAGGTTATGCGCTATGCTTGGTTAGGTTATGTGCTATGCTTGGTTAGGTTAGGTTATGCGCTATGCTTGGTTAGGTTAGGTTATGCGCTATGCTTGGTTAGGTTATGCGCTATGCTTGGTTAGGTTAGGTTATGCGCTATGCTTGGTTAGGTTAGGTTATGCGCTATGGTATGCGCTATGTTATGCGCTATGTTATGCGCTATGCGCTATGCGCTATGTTGCGCTATGTTATGCGCTATGTTATGCGCTATGTTATGCGCTATGTTATGCGCTATGTTATGCGCTATGTTATGCGCTATGCGCTATGTTATGCGCTATGCGCTATGTTATGCGCTATGTTATGCGCTATGTTATGCGCTATGTGCTATGCGCTATGTTGCGCTATGCTATGCGCTATGCTATGCGCTATGCTATGCGATATGCTATGCGCTATGTTATGCGCTATGTTATGCGCTATGTTATGCGCTATGTGCTATGCGCTATGTTGCGCTATGCTATGCGCTATGCTATGCGCTATGCTATGCGATATGCTATGCGCTATGTTATGCGCTATGCGCTATGTTATGCGCTATGCGCTATGTTATGCGCTATGTTATGCGCTATGCTATGCGCTATGTTATGCGCTATGTTATGCGCTATGCGCTATGTTATGCGATATGCGCTATGTTATGCGCTATGTTATGCGCTATACGCTATGTTATGCGATATGCGCTGTTATGCGCTATGTTATGCGCTATGTTATGCGCTATGTTATGCGCTATGTTATGCGCTATGCTATGCGCTATGTTATGCGCTATGCTATGCGCTATGTTATGCGCTATGCTATGCGCTATGCTATGCGCTATGTTATGCGCTATGCGCTATGTTATGCGCTATGCGCTATGCTATGCGCTATGCTATGCGCCATGCTATCGCCCTGTTATGCGCTATGCTATGCGCTATGTTATGCGCTATGCGCTATGTTATGCGCTAAGTTATGCGCTATGCTATGCGCTATGTTATGCGCTATGCTATGCGCTATGCTATGCTCTATGCTATGCGCTATGTTATGCACTATGCTATGCGCTGTTATGCGCTATGTTATGCGCTATGTTATGCGCTATGTTATGCGTTATGCGCTATGTTATGCGCTATACACTATGTTATGCGATATGCGCTATGTTATGCGCTATGCTATGCGCTATGTTATGCGCTATGCGCTATGTTATGCGCTATGTTATGCGCTATGCGCTATGTTATGCGCTATGCTATGCGCTGTGTTATGCGCTATGTGCTATGTTATGCGCTATGCGCTATGTTATGCGCTATGCTATGCGCTATGTTATGCGCTATGCTATGTGCTATGCGCTATGTTATGCGCTATGCTATGTGCTATGCGCTATGTTATGCGCTATGCGCTATGTTATGCGCTATGTTATGCACTATGCGCTATGTTATGCGCTATGTTATGAGCTATGCGCTATGTTATGCACTATGTTATGCGCTATGCGCTATGTGTTGCGCTATGTTATGCGCTATGTTATGCACTATATTATGCGCTATGCGCTATGTTATGCGCTATGTTATGCGCTATGTTGCGCTATGTTATGCGCTATGTTATGCGCTATGCTATGCGCTATGCTATGCGCTATGCTATGCGCTATGTTATGCGCTATGTTATGCGCTATGTTATGCGCTATGCTATGCGCTATGCGCTATGCTATGCGCTATGCACTATGTTATGCGCTATGCGCTATGTTATGCGCTATGTTATGCGCTATGTTATGCGCCATGCTATGCGCCATGTTATGCGCTATGTTATGCGCTATGCGCTATGTTATGCGCTAAGTTATGCGCTATGCTATGCGCTATGTTATGCGCTATGCTATGCGCTACGCTATGCGCTATGCTATGCGCTATGTTATGCGCTATGCTATGCGCTATGCGCTATGTTATGCGCTATGCGCTATGTTATGCGCTATACGCTATGTTATGCGATATGCGCTATGTTATGCGCTATGCTATGCGCTATGTTATGCGCTATGTTATGCGCTATGTTATGCGCTATGTTATGCGCTATGCGCTATGTTATGCGCTATGCTATGCGCTATGTTATGCGCTATGCGCTATGTTATGCGCTATGCTATGCGCTATGTTATGCGCTATGCTATGTGCTATGCGCTATGTTATGCGCTATGCGCTATGTTATGCGCTATGTTATGCGCTATGTTATGAGCTATGCGCTATGTTATGCGCTATGTTATGCGCTATGCGCTTTGTTATGCGCTTTGTTATGCGCTATGTTATGCGCTATGTTGCGCTATGTTATGCGCTATGTTATGCGCTATGTTATGCGCTATGTTATGCGCTATGTTATGCGCTATGCGCTATGCTATGCGCTATGCGCTGTTATGCGCTATGCGCTATGTTATGCGCTATGCTATGCGCTATGTTATGCGCTATGCTATGCGCTATGTTATGCGCTATGTTATGCGCTATGTTATGCGCTATGTTATGCGCTATGCTATGCGCTATGCGCTATGCTATGCGCTATGCGCTATGTTATGCGCTATGCGCTATGTTATGCGCTATGCGCTATGCTATGTGCTATGTTATGCGCTATGCGCTATGTTATGCGCTATGTTATGCGCTATGTTATGCGCTATGCTATGTGCTATGCGCTATGTTATGCGCTATGCGCTATGTTATGCGCTATGTTATGCACTATGCGCTATGTTATGCGCTATGTTATGCGCTATGTTATGCGCTATGTTATGCGCTATGTTATGCGCTATGTTATGCGCTATGCTATGCGCTATGTTATGCGCTATGTTATGCGCTATGTTATGCGCTATGCTATGCGCTATGCGCTATGCTATGCGCTATGTTATGCGCTATGCGATGCGCTATGCTATGTGCTATGTTATGCGCTATGCGCTATGTTATGCGCTATGTTATGCGCTATGTTATGCGCTATGTTATGCGCTATGCTATGTGCTATGCGCTATGTTATGCGCTATGCGCTATGTTATGCGCTATGTTATGCACTATGCGCTATGTTATGCGCTATGTTATGAGCTATGTTATGCACTATGCGCTATGTTATGCGCTATGCTATGTGCTATGCGCTATGTTATGCGCTATGTTATGCGCTATGTTATGCGCTATGCGCTATGTGTTGCGCTATGTTATGCGCTATGTTATGCGCTATGCGCTATGTTATGCGCTATGTTATGCGCTATGTTATGCGCTATGTTATGCGCTATGTTGCGCGCTATGTTATCCGCTATGCGCTATGTTATGCGCTATGCTATGCGCTATGTTATGCACTATGCTATGCGCTATGTTATGCGCTATGTTATGCGCTATGTTATGCGCTATGTTATGCGCTATGCAATGCGCTATGCGCTATGTTATGCGCTATGTTATGCGCTATGCGCTATGCTATGTGCTATGTTATGCGCTATGTTATGCGCTATGTTATGCGCTATGTTATGCGCTATGTTATGCGCTATGTGTTGCGCTATGTTATGCGCTATGCGCTATGTTATGCGCTATGCGCTATGTTATGCGCTATGTTATGCACTATGCGCTATGTTATGCGCTATGTTATGCGCTATGTTATGCGCTATGCGCTATGTTATGCGCTATGTTGCGCTATGTTATGCGCTATGTTATGCGCTATGTTGCGCTATGTTATGCGCTATGTTGCGCGCTATGTTATGCTATGTTGCGCTATGTTATGCGCTAATTATATGCGCTATGTTATGCGCTATGTTGCGCTATGTTATGCGCTATGTTATGCGCTATGTTGCGCTATGTTATGCTGTGTTTTGCTATCCTATGCTTTGCTGTGTTTTGCTATCCTACTCTTTGCTGTGTTTTGCTATCCTATGCTTTGCTGTGTTTTGCTATCCAATGCTTTGCTGTGTTTTGCTATCCTATGCTTTGCTGTGTTTTGCTATCCTATGCTTTGCTGTGTTTTGCTATCCTATGCTTTGCTGTGTTTTGCTATCCTATGCTTTGCTGTGTTTTGCTATCCTATGCTTTGCTGTGTTATGCTTTGCTGTGTTTTGTTATGCTATGTTTTGTTGTTTTACTATGATATGCTATGTTTTGCTATGTTTTGTTTTGCTATCCTATGCTTTGTTTTGCTATGTTTTGTTATGTTCTGCTGTTTTGTTCTGCTGTTTTGTTGTGTTATGTTATGCTATTCTATGTTTTGCTATGCTATGCTATTCTATGTTTTGCTATGCTATTTTTTTTAAGTTATGTTATGCTATGTTTTGCTATGCTATCCTATGCTTTGTTTTGCTATGTTCTGCTGTTTTGTTCTGCTGTTTTGTTGTGTTATGTTATGCTATGGTTTGTTTTGTTTTACTATGCTCTGTTTTGTTTTGCTATTCTTTGTTATGTTATGTTTTGTTTTGTTATGCTATTCTATGTTATGCTATGGTTTGTTTTGTTATGCTATTCTATGTTTTGCTGTGTTATGCTATGTTTTGTTATGTTCTGCTGTTTTGTTATGCTATGTTTTGTTATGCTATGTTTTGTTATGCTATGATTTGTTATGCTATGTTTTGTTATGCTATGTTTTGTTATGCTATGTTTTGTTCTGCTATGTTTTGTTCTGCTATGGTTTGTTGTGTTATGTTATGCTATGTTTTGTTGTTTTACTATGATATGCTATGTTTTGCTATGCTATGTTTTGTTTTGCTATCCTATGCTTTGTTTTGCTATGTTTTGTTATGTTCTGCTGTTTTGTTCTGCTGTTTTGTTGTGTTATGTTATGCTATGCTATGTTTTGTTTTGTTTCACTATGCTATGTTTTGTTTTACTATTCTTTGTTATGTTATGCTATGGTTTGTTTTGTTATGCTATTCTATGTTTTGCTGTGTTATGCTATGTTTTGTTATGCTATGTTTTGTTATGCTATGTTTTGTTATGCTATGTTTTGTTATGCTATGATTTGTTATGCTATGTTTTGTTCTGCTATATTTTGTTCTGCTATGTTTTGTTGTGTTATGCTATGTTTTGTTGTATTGCTATGATATGCTTTGTTTTGCTATGCTTTGTTTTGTTATGCTATGGTGTTTTGTTGTGTTTTGTTATGCTATGCTTTGTTGTGTTTTGCTATGCTATGTTTTGTTGTGTTTTGCTATCCTATGCTTTGTTTTGTTATGCTGTGCTTATGCTATCCTATGCTTTTGTTTGTTATGCTATGCTATGCTGTGTTTCGTTATGCTATGCTATGTTTTGTTATGCTATGCTGGTAAGGGTATGTGAGGGTGTGTGTGTGAGTGTGTGTGAGGGTGAGTGAGGGGGGTGAGGGTGTGTGAGGGTGAGGGTGTGTGAGGGTGAGAGGGTGTGAGGGTGAGGGGGTGTGAGGGTGAGGGGGTGTGAGGGTGAGGGGGTGTGAGGGGGTGTGAGGGTGAGGGTGTGAGGGTGAGGGTGTGAGGTTGTGTGAGGGTGTGTGAGGGTGAGTGAGGGTGTGTGAGGGTGAGTGAGGGTATGTGAGGGGTGTGAGGGTGAGAGTGTGTGAGGGTGAGTGTGTGAGGGTGAGTGTGTGAGGGTGAGGGGGTGTGAGGGTGAGGGGTGTGAAGGTGAGGGGTGTGAGGGGGTGTGAGGGTGAGGCAGTGTGAGGTTGAGGGGGTGTGAGGGTGAGGGGGTGAGTGAGGGTGAGGGGGTGTGAAGGTGAGGGGGTGTGAGGGTGTGAGGGGGTGTGAGGGTGAGAGGGTGTGTGAGGGTGTGTGAGGGTGAGTGAGGGTGTGTGAGGGTATGTGAGGGTGTGTGAGAGTGAGGGGGTGTGAGGGTGAGGAGGTGTGTGAGGGGTCAGCGGGTGTGAGGGCGAGTGAGGGCGTGAGGGTTAGTGAGGGTGAGTGTCTCCAATGCCTTCTTTGAAAATGTTCAGTGCTGCAAATAGAGCATGCCGCCCTAATTATCACAGCATGAGGCCCCAAAGTGATAATTATCACAGCATGCAGAGAGCCGCCCCACGCTGCTGGAGCACTCAACTGCACATTAATTATAGTTGAGTGCTCCAGCAGCCTGGGGCGCCTGTTGACATGCTGTGATAAGTGGGTCTCATGCGGTGAAAATTGTTGCGGCGCCTGAGGAAGTGGAGACTCCTGCTGGGATAATTGGTCTTGTGGCGCCTCAGGAAGTAGAGTTTCATGCTGGGATAATTGGTCTGGCGGGCTTGCAGCGCCTGACGTCCAACAAACGTGCACAAGCTGCTCAACCTTGAAGCGCGTTCACAGACCTGGGTCGGCTCGTGCCCAGGTCTGTATCGGGCTCGTTCACAGCTGTTACTCCCTTGACAGGGAGGAAGGTGACTATAGTCTCGCTGGCGGGAGCGCTTCGCGCTCCAACGCCAGCTCGACCTAATAAGGTAATGGAAGGGAGGTTAGAACAGCAACTCAGTGACTAAGCGGGAGGCTCAAGCATGCTGGAAAGCCATTCAACTATTGTGCAGCTTCTCTGAGGGAACTGAATGTGCCTTATTTATTGACCAAACGCCCCGGGTGGATCGGTTCACCACCAAGGGACAGGACACACCAAGGACAGAAAGGTGGTAAAGAACAAGTTACTTACCTTCAGTAATTCAAAAACGTTTCTGCAGCAATATCCTCCAGTGTCAACAGGTGGTGTTGTGTGACGTCATGGTTCCTTGAGCTGTTCCATCTTGTGCGACCGTGACATCAATTCTCCTATACCTGCTTGTGCCAATTTCTTTCTGTACTCCGTCCGTCCCAAAAGAGGTAGAACTATAAGAAGCCAACATTAAAGGACTTTTGTGTGAAGACTTTAAAAAACTTTAATCTTATTATAAACTGATTTTTATGAGACCAATCCATGGAACAGGGAGGTGGAAGGGCAGGTGAGAAATCAGCAGTTTGGGAGAGTCTCTACCAGGAAAGGAGTTACTGGAGGTAAGTATCTTGTTCTTTGGTGTTGAGCAACAGATGCTTCAGATTCCACTGCAGAGCCCACAGGTGCCACATGGCATGGTCCACAAGCAGGAGGCAGGAGGCCAGAGATTCCAAATATCTCAGAACCACTCTCACTGAGACGCAGGCTGCAGGCTGAAACATCGGGATCATAGCCCAAATGCCCTGGACTCACTTGGGTGGAGGTATAGCTCGAAACAACACCTTATCTAGTATAACTCCAATGAAAGAGAGCCTCAGCGAAGGAGTATAGTGGTAAACAAGCAAATATATTAACAGATCGCCATTGTCGCAAGGGTTTAGCCTTCAATGATCAGTCATCGAGATATGGGAATACTGGTAGTCCCAACCTCATTAGATGGACCACAACCACTGCTATCATCTTTGTGAATACCCACGATAAACTGGTCAGCTCAAAGGGGAGGACGGAAAACTGAAAATGTTCCTGTTCCACCTGAAAAGGCAGGTAATGTTTGAGAGATTGCAGGATGGGAATGTGAAAATACGCATCCCGCAGATCTAACACTACCATCCGGTCTCCTGGATCCAGGGTAGATAGAACTTGGGCTAGAGGGAGCATCTTGAACTTGTATTCTCTTAAAAAGAAGTTCAGGGGACAAAGATCTAAAATGGGACGAGGGCAATTATCCTTTTTTGGTATTAGCAAAGGGCGTGATAGAGATAGTTCCAATTTCAGAAACTGGAAACTGGTTGTTACTCCTGTTATTTTCTAAGATAACCTAAACTTTGCCTTGAAGAATTGACATGTTCACAGTGCACATTAATCTTGTGCCACAATCTTTTGATTATTTAGCTAGTCCAATTTTGATTTATTGACATATAACCGGGGGATAAGGACTAGCTTTCTGGTCCTCTCTCTCCCTCTTGATACACGCACAATCTGGAGCACCCATTGATCTGATGTTATGCTCCTCCATCCCGGGAGGTAGTAGGTGATTGGACCACCAACTGGTGGTCCAATAGTTAGTTAGTTAGTTAACAAGGTTAACTAACAGAGGTGTTGAAGTGGCAGCAGGTATTTCACAATAACCATGGCAGAACTGCAAATCAAAAGAAGCCCTGGCAAAAATGTTCAAACACTCCTGTCCATTACTTTCCTAAACCTCTCGTCACCCATTCATTAACTAATATTTTCCCCTCTCTCTAAATAACCAATCACCACCACCTCTAAGTCTACTGTAATTAACCCTAGGGAGTTGGAGGATGTAGCATCAGGGGTTATTTGCCTTCAGGAAACATCCTTAAGTCACTCCAGCTCCCTGGAGTGACTTTCAGATGGACGTAAGGTGGAAAACTATCCCCTTGGTCCTGGGCTTAACCTCATCAATGCTACAGCAATTCCCCCTGAGCGCTGTTACTCCAGATTTCCCATTGTTCATGACGAGCTCAGCTCGTCATGAGAACACAAGCAGTGTACTGCATGACGAGCTGAGCTCGTCATGAGCATGGAAGGGGATAAAGTTCGAAGACCTCAGTCATGCTCGTCAATGCATTGAAAGAGCAGATTATATGGTCCTATAGGCAGCGACAACGAGGCCCCACTACATCAGTGAAAGTTAAACATAAACTAATATTCCTCCTTTTCGCAGCATGAACACAGGGAGATATTCCAGTTAAAATTGTGCCACAAGTATGGCCGACAGCCTGTCAAATTAACCTTTCTGGGAGGGAGAGCGAGAGAGCGAGGGAGCGAGGGAGGGAGGGAGGGAGGGAGGGAGAGAGAGAGGGAGAGAGGGAGAGAGAGAGAGAGAGAGAGAGAGAGAGAGAGAGAGAGAGAGAGAGAGAGGGAGAGGGAGAGGGAGAGGGAGAGGGAGAGGGAGAGGGGGAGGGAGAGGGAGAGGGAGAGGGAGAGGGGGAGGGAGAGGGAAAGGGAGAGGGAGAGGGAGAGGGAGAGGGAGAGGGAGAGGGAGAGGGAGAGGGAGAGGGAGAGGGAGAGGGAGAGGGAGAGAGAGAGAGAGAGAGAGAGAGAGAGAGACTGATCTATTGTCTGCATTATAACTCTAAAAAGTTTGTCTTTGTCCATGTGGATGACAAAAGCATTGCCCCTCATGAAAGCTTTCATCACAACACAGTTAGCTGAGAGGTTCTCAAAAAAAAAAAGATAGAATTGTCCTTGAATCGCAAAAATTTCAAAAAAAGAGACTCAAGACAGGAGTGTGGCTTCTTCACGACATCTCGAACCTATTGATGATGAGGACTGACGTTAGAGGGGAAGGGGCACTGTGGCAAGTGCATAGAAGCCATCCTTCTCTGTCAGTATCTTTATGGATGGAGTGTTGAGGACCTAGACTAGACTGTATCTAAGTGGTACTACCTGCTTAGTTTTAGCTGTTTGTGGTTACAGGAACTAGTGTTGGGTCTGAACTTGGTTAGAGCTTCCATAAATGTGGCTTTTTTTGCAGTAAGGAAAACTGGGGTATGGGTACACGGGAGATTTGCCTACTACTTACAGTCCTGCGTGGGCTACTAGCAACAGGACTAGCTATACCAGCAGGACCAAAAGAGACAGGGAGTTTGTTTTAGGAAAGGGTGTACCTCTGATACCAAGGAGAGCCAAAGCAAAATTCAGAAGCTGCACTAAAGTGCACTTAGAGTTGAAGTGGATTTGCAAGAAAAGAGTCCTTGGTCTTCAGCTTCATACTCAAGGTATCCAAGAACATGTTTGATCAGAGAAGGCAGATCCACATTCTACCAGGAAGAGCAGACAAAGATCCTGCTACTTATGACGTGATGTGTCGGAGAGGTCAGACATTTCCCCTACCTGGAGAGAGGACAGTCAATAAGGATCAGTGGTAAAGTCTTAAGAACAGTAATCATGATTACCATCAGTGTACCCAGAGGAGCTTAAAAGCTTGGAGCTGAATCAAGGACTCTCATTTCAACTCTTGTACATACAAGATGGAGAGAAAGAGTGAAAGAGGTCTGTGTTAAGCACTTCTGGGTCAGGTTATGATCTGGTGCAAACCTCCCAAAAAGGCCACTAATGAATGTTGATTTAGAACTACAGTCAACTTTGCTGAAAAGGCTATCCTCAGTCAGCTCTTTCTTAGATTGAAACAAAGGTCCTCATTTTGCAAAATTTCATTTTAGAAGTCTACCTTTGGATGGATATATATACATATATATATATATATACGGCACCAGTGGATTTATTTATCTTCCTAAACTGGGTTATGTTGGAATTTAAGGAAGTGGTGGCTTGGTTTTCTGCCAAGAATACGTTGGGATATATATATATATATATATATATATATATATATACACACTCACAAGGAGTTTCTTCCCTGCCCTGGCCCAGTCGAATGTGTCCACCTTCGATGCTCCCCTTTTGGGCACCCTGGACTCCTTCCCACCCCTAGAACTGCAGGATCTTGAAGTCCTGCTTAATAAGATCAAATCCGGCTCCCCTTTGGATACCTGCCCTCTGAAAATCATCAAGCAGTGCAGGGAGTCCTTCCTACCACCACTGCTAGAAATTATGAATCTAGCAATAAGAGATGGTGTCTTCCCCTTGGAATGGAAGAAAGCAGTAGTAAAACCTCTGCTAAAGAAGGCCTCCCTTGACCCGGAAGTCCTGAAAAACTTCCGTCCAATCTCGCTGCTTCCTGCGAAGATGCTTGAGGCACACCTGAATAAGCATCTCGCCGCTTTTGTGGAAAGCTCGGGTTGTCTTGACTCTTCCCAGCATGGATTCAGGAGGGAACATAGCACCGAGTCGGCCCTCACTTTCGTGCTCGATAACATCCGCACGACAGTGGATAGAGGCCAGACCACCCTCCTGGTCCTGTTAGACCTAACTGCGGCCTTTGATACCCTCTCTCCCTCAGTTCTTTCATCTCGTCTGAGGGATGTGGGGGTGAAGGGCGCAGCTCTAGATCTCCTGACTTCCTTCCTTATTGGGAGGGAACAAAGAGTCAAGATGGGTGAGTTTCTATCTCCATCCCGGCCTGTGCTATGTGGGGTCCCACAAGGGTCGGCTCTTAGCCCGACTCTATTTAACATCTATGTGACCCCACTGGCCAGATTAATAAGAACTTTCGGGATGGAGGTAGTTTCCTATGCTGACGACACCCAAATACTCGTCTCTCTCTCCCATTCAGATGTGCAGACCGTCTCCAAATTTAGATCATGTATGGAGGCGGTTGGTCACTGGATGATTCAGAACTCTCTCAAACTGAATGGGGAGAAGACTGAGGTGATGGTGTTTGGTGGGAACGAAAACATCTGGTCTTCTAGTTGGTGGCCTGACTCGCTTGGAGTATGTCCCTCCCCCACTACATCTGCAAAAAATCTTGGGGTGATGGTAGATCCTGCCCTGGATATGGGCAGACAGGTTAGTAGGACCATTTCCACCTGTTGGGGCCTTATCCATACCCTGCGAAGGATCAGGAAATATCTTTCTGTGCAGTCCAGAAAGCAAATAGCTGTCGCGCTCATTGGCTCTCGCCTGGACTACTGCAATGCGCTGTATGTGGGGCTAAACAAGACCCTCCTGCAGCGCTTGCAGGTAGTCCAGAATGCCGCGGCCAGATTTGTCCTGGATGTTCCTAGACGCTCATCGGCCACCTTGGCCAGAAAAACGTTGCACTGGCTCCCTGTGGAGTACCGAGTACGTTTCAAGGTCTTGTGCATGACATATAGAGCCATTGCAAGAAACTGTGACTCTGGAGTGGGTTCTATTATCTCCCACTACATCCCTGGAAGGAATTTGCGTTCCTCCGGGAAATTGCTTCTGTCAGTCCCTCGTGTGCGAAGAGCTAAATGGGGTGGCAGGGCTTTTTCCACTTTAGCTCCCAAATGGTGGAACGATCTTCCTTTGGACCTTAGGTCCCTACCTTCCCTGCAGACATTCCGCGGTGCCTTAAAGACCCGCCTCTTCCTGAAGGCCTATGTGTAATGATGATTGATTCAGACTTCTGATATTATTGTTAGGCGCCTTGATACCTGCGGGTTATTGTTCTGCGCAATATAAATTTTTTTCAATCAATCAATCAATCAAATCTTTTCGATTTATTAGTCAAAGTTTCTGCAAAAAAGTTACAAACCAACGCGTTTCGCAATCCACAGTTGCTTGTTCCCGTGAACAAGCAACTGTGGGTTGCGAAACGCGTTGGTTTGTAACTTTTTTGCAGAAACTTTGACTAATAAATCGAAAAGATTTGGGAAGAAACTCCTTGTGAGTGCGGACTTTTTCTCTGAATTCAAGGGATTTGGGCAAATATTTAAAAAGCAGGGCTCTGCTTAGTAGCCCGACACCGGTGGAGAGAGCGCCATTGGACCGCGAGAAATTTGAGCCAAGCCTGTTGGATATATATATATATATATATATAGAAATCCACAATCCTGAGGCGCCGAACACCAACAGCAACGGACGCAGCCAGGTACAGACCACAAACCAAGGAATTTAGAAGAAAATAGTGTGCTTTATTCCATCAATGGGGATGGCGGCATGACGCGTTTCGTCCGGAAAACCGGACTTGATCATATATATATACACACTCACATAGGATCTATTATCACTATTTTGAACAGTGAGTTATTTTGGTCGATGTATTTTCTATCCAGTGGATGAGCTGTACATTTTTTGCTACTCCAATTGCTGCTATTGTGTACCTTTTTGTGACTGGTAATTTAAATGTATCATTTGTTGAATTAGACACATTCTTTGCTGCAATTCTGGCGTGGAAACTTGCTGCATTGTTACGAAGAGCTCCTCCAAGAAACCTTGTCTCCGTGGCAATGTCTTAGGGTTCCTATTACAGTGCACCCTACAAGAACTGTTCACAGTGAATACATCATTTGAGACAACGTATCTGCTTGCACATGTAACATCTTATGGTAATAAAGGTGCCTTTCCCTAAATCTCTGCCTGTAAAGTTGATTTTGGTGGTATATATTTTTACGGTTTTGATTGTGGGGAGGCGTTTACATCAACATCACACTTAATAAATGTTACAGGTCCACAGATGCAATAATCCCTCTTGTGGTCAATTAGACCTCCTCATATTCAAGCAATAATGTATAGTGTTCATAGCACACTTCTGCCAATCCAGTGTGTAAACAAAACATATTACTATAACCCAATTTATAGTGCTCAATGTGCTTACCTACGAAGAAAGAAAGGGTGGAATGCAGTCTGCCATGTCAGGATTGAACATGTGACCTTTAGATCACAGCATTTGTCAGTGGCAAGTGTTCAGCTCAAAGAGTCATCATCCTGGCAGTGCCACCTAGTAACACTGAATGACTAGGTTAAGATTGCACTGGACAAATATCTTTGGAAATTTCAGTAAAGCTATAATTTATTTTGAAGGGGAATACCACTTGAAAATGTGCCAAGGGGTCACATTCCACTACATGCATGTTTTTGTCTTTAAATGAAAAGCTATTGGATGGCCCAAAACTCAGTATGGAAGTTTTCTTTTTAACACAGCAAACATCAAATGCCAAATAAGAGACACAACTGTATCTTCAATGCACTTGAAAACTTGACTAAGAACTTTATATGGTTCAATTCATCAACGAATATTAGATCAATGTAATGAGGAAAAAAGGTTCCCACTATTCACTATTTCATGGATGAGACATAGTATTAGTAAACACTCACCTTTAGGACTGACTGGTGCAACCTGTAAAGCGAATTTACTACTGCGACATTCCGTCTTTGTCCATCGGTAAGTGGTCCAATGACCTGGCTAGCATCTCCTTGGGTTGATAGCTACAAAAAGGCAAACATAAATAGATGTCATTCTCCATTGTCATTAACTGTAGGGAAGAGCCACTGAGAAACAATTTTGAATAGGTGCACACATCTAAGTCAAATAATCACAATAGAAGCTATCCCTAGATCACAAGAAAACGTATTTAAGAGAACATGTGTGCTTTAGCAGGAAGCCACACAGAAATTAGCGGCATAAATATTCAAACACACAATATACTGGAACACCTACTAAACATGTATTATTGAGTAGGATTTTTACAGGTGGCACACTGCAGATACAAATGGCAGAGAACTGAGAATTATTTTTTCATCAAAAGCTTTTTCAATTGATCGGGTTACTACTTGAACACCCTAATGTACCGCGTGCAACAGGGACATAACCGGACAACCACAAAACCACACAAAGATGTACTCAACAGGGACAAAATAGAACTGCAACAGCTCTGTCTTATCCATCAATGGATGCACACAATCACCATGGTGGTGAATGAAACCCTTGTGCAAGTAAGAATCTGCTGTTCTATTGCTATTCATGTGGTGGTAGTTCTCTACTTCAAACTCTTCTTTTGCTGAGGTTGTGGTTTGTTGGGACAGCAGGTCTAGGTTTAGAAAGAATGCCACACAAAGTGGCTCTTCATTGTGGCTACTCCCCGTCCTAAAACCAGAAATCACAAATGAACATTAGTGTTCAACTGCCCAGTTGGAAGTGTTAAGTATTAAGTCAAATCTGCTTCAGGAACTGCTAACCTCATTCTCTACCACATTCAGGCCTCTACACACCTTCCCAAAGGTTAACCATATCCCAAAGCAGCTCCATATGATTGCCATGAGATGTTCACTCTCCCATAATGACGGAATGGTGAAAAATGGGCCTTTATAAAAATCACTGTGCAGGTAGCAACCACTTTCCAAATGTCTATTCTTTGCAGGCGTTCTACTGGATCCTAATAGCAATGCCTTATTTTAAGGTAACTTACGTTCGCTTTAATGAGAAGAACATGCCAAGAGTTCCTGGACAGTTAATGGTCTCACAGCCTATCAGGCAACCATATCACTTAGGCTAACTATTAAATGTCTTTACAACAATCTGGAAGCTCCCTTCATAACACCTTTACTCACAGTTATATGCGCAAAGTACTTTCCCTCTTTGGTATACGGCTTTCCGGCTTCTCCAAGCATTGTCAGTATGTGGCTTAATAGATTGCTCTCCCTGCTTTATAAGTATATCTTTCAGCTTCCTTACTCTACCAGTCATTGTCACATCAGGCTACAAGTTAACTAGACTCAGCCATCACTTTTACTCATAGTACAGTTCCTTGTTAATTGTCATAAATTGCGAACAGTGGTGTTGACCATTAACACCTGCACTAGTCTTCCACTGATGGAGAATAGAAAGGCTGTTAATATGAGTCGGATCACTTGGAACTCCAACAGGTTGAAGTGGTTGTGTCCAGTCCACTGACATCTGCCAAATCCTCACAGCAGGGTCCTTGGTGATATCAAGGGGCCGGTATTCATTAGGGTCCAGTGGCCCCTTCCAGTAATCCCCAAGTCCTAGCCCATAGGAATAGGGCATAGGCTCCGGCCTGGATGGAATGCTTCCTGTCAGTGTCAAATGCCGCCCATCCAGCTCCGTGTCTGAGTTGGGTAAGAGGATTGTGGGTGCCAGCAGTGCCTGGGACGTCGGCAATGGGGTTGGCAAAGGGGATGGTCAAGGTGGCTCAACCGGCACCAGTCCAAGGGGCCCGATTGGTGCAGGGTGCGAACACATAGGCAGAACACCAGTAGAGGCCCCTCCCGAGCCCACGGGGACCAAAGGCACTACAGCAGGGACAGGCAGCCCAAAAACAAGGTGCATGTCCTCATAGAATTTACGGAGTTGAGCGAGGGTCACTCTGCCTCCTGGAAACTCAGGGAGGTGCAGAGACAGCACAGGCACAAGCTTAACCGTGGAACCAGGGCTTGAATTCCAATGCTTCCCCATCACACAGATGACCTCGACAGATGGAGCAAACTCGAAGACCTCTTCAACTTCTTGTTCTTTTTGCACTTGTGGGACTTACTCGAAGACCCGGGCGACTTTGAGTGCGACGAGGAGCGCTTGGACTGGCTTTGTGACCATTCCCGGGTCCTTCCTCTTGACCAAGATTTAGACAGTTGCATTGTTGCACGTCGAGTGGCAAGGAGTATGAGGGACAGCTCCCTCAAGCCTTTGGAGTGTATGTTACGACGACTGATGCAGGTCTTAGCATTGCGGCTGCGCTTGAGGCACCAAAGGCAGACGAGATGTAGGTCCGTCATGAGCATTTGCGGATGACAGGCGCCACAGAGCTTAACAGAAGCCTTCCATGCAGACATCCGTGGCACACCAGGGGACATTGTCTCATAACTCTTCAAAAAATTGTAAAAATAAGGTCAGTCAAAAATTGACTAGGGGTTTTCGGATCTGCAATGACTGGCATGAAAAGAAAAGAATTGACATTAGCGCGCTGGGGTTGGTGCATATATGGGCACCACGCACATCACTTTCACTGCAATCGCCACCTCCAGGGGTACTGCTCACAAAAAGTTCCTGATCCAGTCTGACGCCTGAAAAAAATTCTAAGGTAAGGAATATGCAGCTAGAAGTATCTCAAATATACATAATTTCCAAGCTAACATAATGGAAAAAGACATGTAAATATTGCCAATGACTATTTTACTCTCCATATTATTTTCTCGCTGATTAATACGTTTAATGTTGCAAGACAAGGGGCACTGTGTAGAACACCTGCACAGATACAAAAGTAAGTTTGCTCACTAGCCTTAAACTCAATACCGCCACTGCTTTGCTCTAAAATTCAGAAGAAAAACTATTGACAATTCAGCATTAAACCCATCATCTATTAATATCAGTCAAAAAACGTTTACTGTAGAAGGACTTTTAGTTAACTGAATTTCGTGCCTCCCATTTCACCTTGAAGCCTGGGTGGCTCACGAAGGCCAAACCACCTGATTACTGGGAGGCTGATGGTGGACTGTATATTGGGAAGAATAATGATGGTCTCTGGGTGCTGGCTTTAGGTACTGCATAATGATGCAGGTGCTTCTAGCACAGCCATGCTAGAGGATGGTCTGGAACCAACCTGCCAATGCATGGTAATTTTTTTCTGAAACTGGCTGCTAAACTGGTGAAATTCAGCTCCCTAGACACAGCAAACAACTGCAAGTGGATGCCTGAAGCTGAATTATCAAGGCCCACTAACTTAAGTGGAAGAGATTGTAGGATGGTCCCCCTTTTTTGTCATGGTTACCCACACTTTTTGGCTGGTAAATGATGCGATTTCGACTGAAAGTGCACTGGGTTCCTGCTAACCAGGTCCCCAGTGCCAGAGCTCTTTCCCAAAACTGTGCAATTGTTCCCCCAATAGGCAAAACCCTTAGCACCCTCTGTAAGTTCCTAGTAAATGGTACCCTGGTACCTAGGTCCTGCGGTATTAAAAGGGTGCCTAAGGGCTGCAGTACATTCTGTGCCACCCTAAGGGTCCCCTCACCAAGCACATGCACGACTGCCATTGTAGGCTGCATGTCTTGGTGCAGATGAAAGTGAAAACACAACATATCACACATCCAGTGTGCCATGTCTCCTACCACTGTATGTGATGCTTGTAAGACACCCCCACAGCAGGCCTGAAAGCCCTAAGGCAGGGTGCATGCTTAGTACTACATGTGAAGGCATACCTGCCTGAGCAGATATGCCCCTGTGCTAATCAGTTACATTACTGCCAGCGCAATTGACCAGGGAAGCCATTTTAAGACATGTGCTGGACACTGGTGAAAACGAGTTCCACAGCTACATGATGCCAGTGTTGGATTTACCAATACATGCACCCAGAGGGCACCTTAGAGATCCAGCCTCTGGTGTCCTTGCTGACTAGTTTTTGCCAGCCTGCTACCCAATATGCTGTTCTGACCTCCTGGGGTGAGAGCCTTTAGCTCTCTGGAGAACCAGAACAAAAGCCTGTCCGGGAAGAGGGTGTAATACCCCCTCCCACAGGATGGCCTGATGATTAACCTTCCTTGGGCGGCAAGCTTCAAAGGGCTGCTGCCAATGAAATGCGAATCTGGCTCCCCTCACAGGAGAGGAAAGTGACTCCTTTGTCCAGGACCTCCTTGGCACCTGGAATGGCGGAAAATTAGCTATTCAGGTAGAGGTGCCACCTCCAGGCTATCACCATGCCTAAGTTGGGCTACTGTGAGGTGGACACGATTTCTCATAAGTAGCCATCTTTGTGAATGAATGAATGAATGAATGAATGAGTGAAATTAGTTTTATAAAGCGCATTACTACCCTGAGGCCTCGTAGCGCTTAGGATCAAACAGAGCAGGGGCAAAGCATGACCGGTTAGTGGGGGTTAATGAAGAGATGAGTTTTGAGAAGTGGGCGGAAGATCTGTAGATTGGGTTCCCTGCGAAGAGTAGAGGGCAGCGAGTTCCAGAGCCTGGCGGCGCTCCAGAGACTGGCGGGAGAGACTACCCCATCTGGATCTACGAACCTTCCTCGTAGTCGAGAGGAAGGCAGTGCTGGAACGAAGACGCCTAGCTGGTTGGTAGGAGGTAACCAGAGAATGGTTGATGGCAGGTCTAGTTTTCCAGATAGCTCCATGGTCCACGCACATGGCCTTGAAACGTACTCAGGACTGAATTGGCAGCCAATGCAGCTTCCTCAGAGCATATCTCGCTGATTGTCTCCGTGGAATCTCAAGGAGTAGGCGGGCCGCACAGTTCTGGATTACCTGCAGTTTTCGGATGGTGGCCTGCAGGGCTCCCAGATACAATGCGTTCCCGTAATCCAGACGGGACAAGATGAGAGCTTGCATCATAATCCTTCGGGTCAGGAAGGTAAGTAGGGGGAGAATTTTCCTTTACATCATCATCAGGTCAAAGCAGGTAGCAGAGAGCTTGGTGGCTTGATAATGAAAGCAAGGGGAACTGTCGAACCATATACCTAGGCTCTTGATTTGATGCTTTGAAACAGGCATTGTACCGAAACAGGGCGGCCAAGAGAGGGCCGAAGGTGGTGAAGGAGACTTGCCCAGAAGCGTTAATTCTGTCTTTTCTCCATTCAGCTTAAGGTAGGATAGTGCCATCCATTCGGCAACCACCTCTAAGCAGATGCCTAAGTCGCACGATGACCCTTCAGGGTGGTTTAACACAACCACCAACTGGGTGTCATCTGCGTAGGTAATAATTTCTATGCCGAATGGAAGCACTATCCCAGCCAGTGGCGTCATAAATGGAGGAGTGTGGCTCAATGGTTAGAGCGGCAGACCCTGATGCAGAGTTCTGGCCAGGGACCAGGGTTCGATTCCCGCCTTGGCGGGGTCTCGGGCTCAATTTCCTCGGACCTGTTAATTCTCGCCTCGGTGCCTATTCTAGTCCTGGGCCCCACACTGCAACTCTGGGCAATAGCTTGCTTAGCCTCCACACCGGCCCCAACAGCGCTAAGGATGTCTGGCTTCACCCTGGGGGTGCCCAGGAGTGGACACTTCACAGGGAAAGCCAGAAGGGGTTCCACAGCGGTATGAGTATCAGCGCCAGGAAGCTGAATAGGCGACACCGCAAGGTGACCGTCTGGTGACAGTGCGCTCTATAAGGACCATGACATTTATATTTACATATAGTTTTTAAAAAGCGTGGAGCTCAGGGAGGAGCCCTGAGGAACCCCACAGCTCAAAGGCCATCGATTAGAGGTGGCCATACCCTCAGAGACCTGGAAGAAACGGTCCTGTAAAAAGGACTGAAACCAGGTAATGGCCAGGCCTGTCACTCCGAGATTTCGAAGTCGCTCCACTAGGATGTTGTGGTTCACAGTGTCGAAGGCGGCACTAAGGTATAGCAAAATAATTGCTGCTGCGCTGCCCTCATCTAAGAGTCTCCTAGCTTCTTCTGTAACTGCTACGAGAACGGTCTCTGTCCCTAACTTGGGATGGAAACCTGTCTGGGAGTCAAGAAGTAGATTGTTAGTCTCTAAGTAGTGAACTAGGATGGAGTTTATGTGTTTCTCAGTCAGCTTGCTCAGCCAGGGGGGAAGGGAGATGGGGCGATAATTGGCCATGTTAGAGATATCTAAAATAGTTTTTTCAGTAGCGCTCTGACTTGCGCACATTTCCATGCCACGGGCACCTTTCCTGAAGAAATGGAGGCATGAATAGCATTCAGGATTACCGGACGGATAACATCAGTAACTAAAGTGAGGTGTTGCGGCGAAGCAGGGTCCGTGGGTGAACCTGAGGTTACCCGAGCGATAAGTATATTCAGCAAACTCTCATCTAGCAGGGGAAACTATGTGAGAGATTACTGTGAATCAGAATAGGAACTCTCGATGCCAAGATAGTAGATCCAGTCTGGCAAGGTAGAAAGGCTTGGGATATCACCTGAATTTTGGGTTGGAAGTATTCTGCCTGACTGTTGCAGCAGGCTTGTGCGTCCTCTGGATTGGGGGATTTCTGCGGTGCGGTAATAAGAGATTTGGCAATACGGAATATTTCCTTGGGTGCGTTTGCAGCTGCGCTAGTTCTGTCCTCATAAAATGAGGGTTGCGCGATCTTGATTTCGGCTTTGTAATTCCTGATAGCTTCTCTATATACATTTTTCCTGTTGTCTACTAAATTTAGTCTCCAGCTCCTTTCCAGTTTCCTGCACATTAGTTTAAGCTCTCTTACTTTGGGGGAGAACCAGGGTGCCAGTTTATGTTTGGAGTTCTTATAGGAAGGTTTCTTTGGGAGTAGTGAGTCAAGCCACTTTTGTATCCAGAGTTTGTAGTTACTGTCAGCCGTCTCAGGGTCTGGGTCCGAAACGGGGGCAGAAGCGGCTAACATTTAAAAGACCACTGGTTAACGGAGAGGTTTGACCATTTCCTTTCCAGCAGTGGGACGGCACTGTGTGCGGCAGGGGAAGCAACGGCTTCCCAAACCAGAGGGACTAATAAATGGTCAGTCCACGGAAGGGAGATAGGGGTATCAACTAAAAGATTCTGAGCATTACTGAGCACAGAGTCAAGGAGGTGCCCCTTAATGTGTGTAGGGGCAAAGCCCTTCTGCACAATTTGAAGTGCCGAAAGCCTGGCTAGAAGTTCAGTGGCCAGATGGTTAGAGGGGTCATCCAAGTGGATGTTAAGGTCCCCTAGAACCGTGAAGTTGGCTGGACTTAGGGCTAGTTCTGCAACACACATCGGGAGTGTATTCAGGAATTGTCCTATGGGTCCAGGGGGCCGATAGAGTAACAGGCCAGAGAAGGTACTAGTCGGTGAAAATTCTAACGAGAAGGTCATGGCTTCACAGTCAGGTAACTCCTCAGCAGCGGACCGGCAACAGAAATTGTCTTTAAAAATTATGGCTAGACCGCCACCTCTTCCCAACTTGCGGTCCACTCTATGTAATGAGTACCCCAATTGTAGGATCTTGGTGATAGCTGGGTCCTCTACCTCCTGTAACCAGGTCTTGATCAGGAATAGAGGGTCTGGATTAAGATCCTCCATCAGGAGTGTCAGTTCCACTGAGTGTTTGGGGAGGGAATGATAGTTTAAAAGGAAAAATTTTAGTGGAGGTATGGTCGCTGGAACTTCCTTGCCATAAAGAAGAGGTTTGAAATTGCAGTGGGGGCAACTTAAGGAACTACTGGCGGGGGACAATGAGTGTAAACATTTGGGGCCTGGGGTAGCTCTTAAAGTCATTAGTGTTTGCGCACTATAGATAAGAGTTTTATGAAGACTACCAGGGTTTCTGGCCCCTGGTCCCAGCCTGGCGCGTATGGGCGCAGATGCGTTTGCCTTTGGCGCGCCCGCTGTGCGCATCCACTGCGCGTGCGCATGTGCAGAAAGTTAAATAGTGCTGGGGGCGCGAAGGCTAGAGCACCAACGCCAACAGGAAGTGGTTGTTACTCCCAGGAAGTCCTCCGCACAATCAGCACATGCCGCGTCGGACCGGGGCTAGGGAGAGAAATAAGGTGAGGAGCACAGGTGCAAGAGCAATTCAAAGTATTTCAAGTGTTTTTAAAATCAAAAATGTAAAATCATCAGTGCGTCGCAATAATCATCACACACACACGAGCAGCTATCAGCATCCCCTGCCACTGGGTGTCTGCCGTGTCCGCTGCACGTGCGCATGGGCAGAAAGCTAACTAGTGTTGGAGGCGCTAAGGCTAGAGCGCCAACCCCAACAGGAAGTGGTTGTTACTCCGAGGAAGCCCTCCACACAATCGGCACTTGCCGCGTCGGACCGCGGCTGGGGAGAGGAATAAGGTGAGGAGCTCAGGAGCAAGATCAATTCAAAGTATTTCAAGTGCTTTTAAAATCAAAAATGTAAAATCACCAACGCGTCGCAATAATCATCACACACACACACAAGCAGCTGACAGCATCCCCTGCCACTGGGTATCTGTCGTGTCTGCTGCGCGTGCGCAAGGGCAGAAAGCTAAATAGTGCTGGGGGCGCGAAGGCTTGAGCGCCAACCCCAACAGGATGTGGTTGTTACTCCCAGGAAGCCCTCCGCACAATCGGCACTTAACGCGTCGGACCGGGGCTGGGGAGAGGAATAAGGTGAGGAGCTCAGGTGCAAGAGCAATTCAAAGTATTTCAAGTGTTTTTAAAATCAAAAATGTAAAATCACCAGAGCGTCTCAATAATCATCACACACACAAGAGCAGATAACAGCATCCCCTGCCACTGGGAGTCTACCGTGGCTTATTTAGGAATTTTGAGACTGGGCTATGCCCATTTCCCACAGGAAGTGTATATATAGTGGGCATAGTGACCCCAAGGGTCAGTAGCCCATTGGCTACTACCCTACACTCCCCTAATGACACTACATTGAGTATTTAGGGGAGCTGCTGGCACCAGAGAAACAGATCTTTATGACCTAAGAAGAGAGCGGACCCCAAAGAGCCGCAAAAGAAGAGGAGAGAAGAAGTAGCTGACCTGGTACCAGCCCTACCGGCCTCTCTGCATCCCTTGTCGAAAACTGCACCAAAGTCCACTCGTCCTGCAGTTGTTGACTCCAGAAACGTGAGGGGACTCCCTGCATTCGAAAAATACTTAAGACCTCCCATTAACAGCAGACCTGTTCTGAATAAACTGCGAAAGAGAAGACTCTGAGCCACGCCAGAACAGCCAAAACCTGACACCCAAAGCCACCACTGCACCCGTTGCCTCTGGCCCAAATTGAAGTGGCCCACAGGTGCCAACAAGGTTACCCAGCCCTTCAGAACCTGAGTCCATCGTGGTTTCACCTCTCCTAGACTCCCCAACGTTGCCTGAAGCCTCTGCACGCAGGCCCCCTCAACTGCAACTGCTCTGGTAAGAAAAAAACAGATGCCTAAGGACACCCTTGCATCTGTTGACCCTGGGCCTGTGAGAAGAGGAACAAAGGTGTCCCCGAGCATATCTTATTATTCAACTGATTATAAAGAAAAACAGTATTGGGATACATACAGGCACCATCACGGAAATCGGAGGCCTCAAGACTGTAGGTGGCCCTAAAGTCAATGGATTAAATAATAAGATATTGTGAAACATCCAGGAAGACGCCGCAGTGACTAGGAAGCCCGTCTGTAAGGCGTATGCATTTTAAAGGATTGGTCCAGATTTGGATGGTCATTTGTCTAGTGTTTCAGCAATCTTGGAAGCAAGAAGAATAACTCAGTAAGTTTGAGCAGAGGTGTCTGATATCTGCAAAAAGTCTCTAAAATCAAAACAGCAACACCGAAACCTGAAACGGAGAATCTAACATGCTAAGATGCTGCTTTTAAGATAGTAAACATATTTTCAAACTTCCAGGACCAGGTTAACTGTTGTCAGAACTACTGGACGCCATTAAGTTGATGGACAGTTACAACCTCAGCTGGTCTCCAAAGTCTATACTCCAGCAGGGATCGATGCAGAATCCTAAGAAGTGCACCGACGTACTCAACAGTATGCCTATATCACTTAAAGCGGTAACTACTGTCAAACCTTTTGGGAAAGGGGGACAAAAAACATTACATGAGATACCCACTAGACTTACTAGTTTCTACTGGCAACAACGGAACTAAAATGTAAGGCCAGGGACCAACTCCACCTTTCAATAAGGATAGCATCAGACCAGTAAGGAATCCAGTGAAAAGGTAATACAGTTCAATAACTTTTATTCGATTACCAGTTGTATAATCATAAAAAGTACATAGAAATTTTTTTCATCACAAACATAAATTTAAAAAAGACAGACAAAGTTTAAAAAGGTACTTAAGAAAAAAAGCTTATGATTTAAGTATTTCTGTTCAGTTTGAAAGATTTTGACGTATTGTGATAGTGGCTTTTAAGAAAGTCGCTATGAATTTAGCTACATGTGGCGAGTCCAAACACTGCAAAAAAAGAAATGCAGAATGACACTGTCTATGACCACTGGATCGAAGGTAATACACATATCGGACTAGGAACAGACTGTTTCAAAGTCAGGTGGGTTAAGGAGCAATGCAGGCTCACACCCAGGCACAGGTAATAGTTCAAGCACTAGTATAACCCTAATATGAAGTAGATTTATTTGAAAAGTTTTGTATAGCGCTAGCTAGACCCGTAGGTATCAGAGCGCTTCACAGACACATTGGGAAAAACAGAAGGGCCTTACATTACCTAGAAGGCTGACAGTAAGTAAGCAAACCACGGATAAAGAATACAGCATGAACAATAAATAACTGTGCAACGGAGGGGGAGAGAAAAAAAAGAAAACAAGGTGATTAGCATAGTCCGTTCACCAACAATCCTTGAATGGGAGTCAACTCGGAATATTGATGGAGTTTGAGGTCCATTTTGAAACAGGAGAAGGAGGGGTTGCATCTGAGGACTCCAGGGAGAGCGTTCCATATCCTGGGTGGAAGCACACTCTTGTGGCTTCAGTTCATGCTTAACTTTATGAGGTGACACCCATGCAAATTCATGCAGCTGCACCTTGCGTGCATGAACAAGCCACAACTTTAGTTTCCAGAGAACTTGAGCTCTAATCTTCCTAGCATGCCACAGTGGCTGGCCCCTTCTGATGGTCCAGGTTTGGTCATACTCTAATGAGGTGAACAACATGGGGTGTACTGATTCAGGTCAGGAGCCTCTCCAATCAGGTGCTGTAGAACTTCTTCCGAAGTATTGCCAAAAACAAGGATCTGGTTCAGGATGGCCCATTTTTATCCAATTCAATGACATATTTGGGAACGCTTGGGCCATTAAAGGTGACTCCTGTTTAATGTTTATAACTCTGTTAAGTGCTCGTGGTATATATTCCAGGACTTTCTCCACAAAGGAGGTGTGGGGGGAGGCACCAATGTTTCAAATGTTATGTTATGTTATTTTTGTGCTTCTATAGCGCACGGCCACTCCACGGAGTATCCCGGCGCTTTATCGAAGGTGCCCATCAAAAGAAGGGGGAACATAACACTGAAGGGACACGCAAAAAGCAGGAGCGCAACATCAATTTAAGGAAAAAGCCATGTTTTAAGGGCCTTTCGGAAGGACAGAAGGCTGGAAGCCTGTCTTAGAGAGATTGGGAGGTCATTCCAAGCATGGGGAGCTAAATAGCGAAAAGACCGTCCTCCTGCTCTCGCGCGCTTAATGATGGGGACATTCATTTTGGAAAGGGACGAAGATCTAAGAGATCTAGAGGGCTGATACCAGGACAGTCGTTTAGAAATATATTTAGGGCCTATACCATGTAAGGCCTTAAAGGTCATGGTCAGCGTTTTAAAAAGAATCCTTTTGGCAATAGGTAGCCAATGTAAGGTTGACAGAAGATCAGTGGCTCTGGCTCTTCTTGGAAGGCCAAAAATGGCTCGGGCCGCAGAATTCTGGGCGATTTGTAAACGCCTAACCAGATATTTAGGAAGACCCAGGAACAGAATGTTCGCATAGTCCAGCCTAGAGCCGACCAGTGCCTGGACAATGATTTTCCTGTGCTGGATGGACACCAAAGGGAGAAATTTACGAAGCATCCGAAGGATGCCAAAACATTTCCCTGTTAGAGAGGAAATATGTGGTCCAAAAGATAGGTCACTGTCGATGGTAACTCCCAGATTTTTGGCCTTCAGGGATGAACTAGCGGGAGGAAACATATCCTGCGGCCACCAGGGTTTCCAAAGGAATGTATATTCCAGAGGAGACAGTGTAGACTTCCAGAGTCTTATTTACAGGCACCACCAAGGACGTGCAAAAGGGGAGGGAGGATCCAGAGGATGGATATCAAAGGAGTGAAAGACCAGGCAGCCCATGACATGACAAAGTGTAACGAAGCGAGGCGGAGTGATACAGAGGAGTGGTGGGCTCCCAGAAATGACCCTGTTGTGCCTCCTTCCTTACAGATGGACCCCTGGGATACAGGACTAGACGAACTGGATGAGGAACACGGTGCCTTTAAATGGGCGTTCTCGGAGGAGGAGGAGACCACTCCCCCTGTATACGTCGGCGAGCCCGGACTGGATAAACCACCGGAAGCAAGGTACGAGGTGTGTGACATCACCCCGGAGGAGGAGAAGGCGAGGAGCGGCGTCGGAGAGCGGTTTGGACGGAGCGGAGGAGAAGGCGATTGCGAAGGACAACGAAGGAACCCCGAAGAACATCCCGGAGCAGGAGGCGAGACCTACGGAGTGCCAGGAGGCCAACGACCCCGTGAGCCGCCGTGCCACTCTCCCAGGGGAGGAGCGTGGCTGACCCAGGTACGGCAGCGTATGGCGGTGTGGGCGGGAAGAAAGAGCGTGTAAATAGTGTAATTAGACCCGTGTTTGTATCCCGTGTCTTTCCCTTCCTTCTGTTCCTTTACCCCGCGTTTGACCCTCACCGTCTGTAAACCTCCCCACATCACCGACAGTGGTTTGCCTGCACGTTGTACACCGGTGAACTCCTCCCAGCCTCACATCACACGGCCCCAAAGGTGCACTCCCCGGAAGACAGTAGAACTAACGGTTCCCTCTCTGTTGGTCTTCCTTTACATGGGCTCCGGAGCGGCGAGCTGCCTCCTTGACCAGACCTTGAGGACAAGCCCTGAGACCTGAAGACCTAGAAGAGGACACCCGTGCTGCCAAAACGGATCCCAGTCAATTTGCCAGGGAAAGACTCACGTTTAGAACCAGGAGAACTTTGATGCTCAATACAAAACGTGTGATCCCAATAAAACCCTCTTTACCTGCAAGACCTGGTGTCCTTCTAAACCCTACTGTGCAAACTGATACAGCCATTAGACCTGCTCCAGACCCTACACCCAATATCCCAGTCAGCCCTGATCCACAAGCCCGGTCTACACAAAGGTATTGGTTTGCTGGGGATGCGGAGATCCAAGCAGTAGTATCGTCCACGAGAGATGGTCAGGTGATTGAAAAGCCAACTTTGGATGTAAAAGGAAAGAGACTGAAAAGATCAAAGACAGGACTTCATTTCATAAGGAGATGGCGGCTCAGGAAGCAGACTAAGGGCCTGATTTACAGTTTGGAGGATAGAGTAAAGGAAGCCAGGGTGGTGAAGGACCTTATTTCTGCCATCCAGCCTTTACTGCACCCGCCAGATTTAGAGCTCACAATCAGCCCTGCGTTGAACTCCATGGGTTTGTATGAACCACCATCACGGAGGTTCAAACACAACCATTTAAAGCTTTGGTATGCAACTGTAATTTTTGACAGATACTTAGACCCAACATTTAAAAGTGTTTTCTTTCCCAATAACAAACTCCCAATAGCGGGAGTTTTTTGGGGAACATTAAAAAAGAATGGCCTTAACACCATTGGAATTTTCATACATGATGTAGGGATCATTTTTTTTCAATTGTTACTGTCCCTCCCCATTTGGATATTTATGTCTGTGATGGACAGTTAAAAAAAAAAAAAAAGCCATACGACCCCCCCACTTTAAACAGGGCTGACAGTTGGATTGCTTACCTCCAACCACCCATTCTCCTTTGACCCTCGAAGGAAATTTTACTCTATCAGTGTAAACCTGACTCAAAATAGGGCAGACAAACCAACAGTTAAGGAGAGTAGGGTATGGATCCAGAGCAGAGAAAATTAAGAGCCTTATCTGCATTCATTTATGTGTGTGTCTGTCTGACATTGTGTCCCTCCGTAATAAACAGTTTTGTTTCCTGAAAGCTGAGCTCAGGGTCAAGGACTATGAAATATGTATGCTGTATGAAGTGGGAGACAACAGGCTGGGGCAACCCCGCCTTCCACAGCCAGTTCTTAAGATAGAGATAGACTGGCACCCTTGATCTTCATAGATGAGTTTTGACTAACGTCTTCACCTTGGTGAACACCTGAGGGGAGCTGGTAAGGCCAAAAGGGAGCATGGTGGGCTGAAAATGCTTGTGGTCACCGTAAACCACAGGTAGCGCTGTTGAGCAGGCAGGACGGGATTCTGGAAATAGGCCTCCTGCGAGTCCAATCCTACCATCCAGTCTCCTGAGTCCAGGGCAGACAAGACCTGAGCCAATGTGAGCATCTTTAACTTCTCCTGTTTGAGGAAGTAGTTGAGGGTTCGAAGATCCAGAATGGGGCGAAGACCCTTCTCCTTTTTGAGGACCAGAAAGAAGCGGGAATAACAAATACAGCCTACTTCTGGCACCAAAACCCTCTCTATGGCTACCTGGCCAAGAGAGCCATGACTTCCGTCAGCCGGTCGTAAGATGAAGACATGGAGTGAGGGGTAGAGTCGAAGGGGCGGGAGTACCAATCGGACAATCTGCAGAACCTACCTGTCAAATGTTATGGACTGCCAGTGGTGACGGTGATAGCGGATCCTGCCACCAACTGGACGTCCATGGTCTAAAATGGCAAAATTAGGAAGGTTTGGAAGCTCCAGCTGCCGGGGAGGTGGGGGGATGGAGGGGGCTGAACCAGACTACTGGCTACCCAACCCCGAGGCCAGTAGAACTGCCCTCATCCACACAGAGGCTTGGTAACTTGCACTGCTCGGTGGCTGGGATAGGGGTGGTGCGGTTGAATGCCCCTTCCATGGCCACAAAAGGAGCGAAAGGTAGACTGGGGATGTGGGACAGCCAAGAGGTCCAGGGACTTGGCCGTAGCCCACTAGTCCTTTAAGCTCTCCAGCGCCGAGTCTGCCTTGTCTCCGATGAGATGGATGCCATTGAAGGATTTGTCCATGAGGAAAGCCTGGACATACCCCGAAAAGCCAATGTTCTAAGCCAGGCATGGTGTCCTAGAGCCACCGTCAACAAAACCACTCTGCCCAGTGAGTCGATTGTGTCCAAGCCATGGCATATAGTGAACTTTTCTGTGTCTCTCCTGTCTGTTACTGCTTGGTAGAGAATGGCATGGGCCTCCTCTGGGACCTGTGGCAGCACTTGCACAACTGTTTCCCACAGCGTGTGGGAATAGCAGCCCAATAAGCATGCGGTGTTCACTAACCACAATACAAGGCTGGTGGAAGAAAACTTCTTCTTTCCCAAGCTGTCCAGCCTCCTGGATTCCCTGTCTGGAGGAAAGGCAGGGAATGTGCCATGGGAAGTGGAGGCTTAGACCACGAAGCTCTCTGAGGTAGGGTGTTAGGTGAGGAAATTTGGGTCCCCTGGAGCGGGGCAGTGGGCAATCATCCTTTTCACAGGAACCCCTGTGCTGCGTTTGAACCAGGTTCTAAGAAGGACATCAGCAAGGGCTTTGTTGAGTGGGAGTAGGGGTTCAGAGAAAGAGACTCCCCGTTGCACCACCTGCGTCAAGATGTTCGTCTTGACTGCAGGATCTACCTTCCGCCTCGAATGCTTATGTTCCTTTATCACGCCGGCCAACGGACGAGAAGTCGAAGCACGCTTTGACTTTTTGTGTTTTCTGTTCCTCTTACCCGAGTGTCTAGACGATTTCGACTGGGACGAAGAAGACTTCAGACACCTGGAACGGTCCCATGGCCATCCACTTGAGTGGGACCCTGACTTCCGCAGAGTCGCATGCCGGGCTGCTAGCAGCTTCAGAGACCGCTTCTTCAAAACCTTTGGTGTAATGGACATGCAGTCGGAGCATAACTTGAAATCGTGGTCACGCTCCAGACACCACAAACACACAAGGTGCGGGTCAGTCACCGACTTGACATGGTGGGAGGCTCCATACGGTTTCAAACCGCAGTTTAAAATCTCTCTTGCTCGATGACATCCTCGACACACCAGAAGGAAAAAACCTCACAAAAGGTCGACATCGCGAAAATCCTGTCAAAAATTGACAAAGGGGTAGCTCTTTTCTCCGATCAGGGGTAGCTGCTGCGGAAAGAAAAGAACTGACATCAGCGTGCCAAGGTGGCACCTATATAGGTTATGCAGACGTCACTTCCGGTGCAGACGACACCAAGCTGATCGACACCACCTACCGGCATGCAGGAGTACAGCTCACGAAAAGTCTTCCAGATCCAGTCTGATCTCATGGGAAAACTCAAAGGTAAGGAATCTGCAGGTAGTAGCCTCTAACAGATATGATTTTTAAAGGACAAGTATTATGGTTTTTTTAGAAAAGGAGTTACTTCTAGAATATTGAGTTTGTTTTCCCAAAGTGGTGAGTACTATATAGAACCCGCAGGTGCAGGCGCGGTGCTAGTGTCACTTGCTGCAGGTGCGGTGTTCATCTCAGTACCACTCTGTGGATGCAAGTGCGATGCTGGGACCAACAGGTATGGATGCAGGTGCGATGCATGCACCAGTGCGTGCAGGTGTGTTGCTGGAGCTGGGGCATGTAGTGCGGAAGTGCTGGTGCCAGGGGGCACAGCATGGCTCTGCTCCCAGTGGGTGCAGGGGAGTGTGGGGCCACTGGGTCCTAGTGTGGTTGTGATGCTGTTCCAAGGGGATGCAAGAATACGTAGTATGCAGCCAGCGAAGGCCGGTGTGCTGCTGATGTAAGTGGGTGAAGGTGCAATGGTGATGCCGCTGGGTGAAGGTACGATGCTGGTCCCAGTGGGTGAGGGCAGTGCTTGTGCCACTGAATGAGGGTGCGATGGTGATGCCACTGGGTGAGGGTGTGGTGCTGGTGCCACTAAGTGAGGGTGTGCTACTGGTGCCACTAAGTGAGGGTGTGCTACTGGTGCCAGTGGGTGAGGGCGGTGCTTGTGCCACTAGATGAGGGTGCGATGGTCATGCCACTGGGTGAGGCTGCGGTGCCAGTTGGTGGGATTGTGCTTCTGGTGCCAGCGGGTTAGGGTGTGGGGCTGATGCCACTGGGTGAGGGTGCAATGGTGGTGCCAGTGGAAGAGGATGTGGTGCTGGTGCCATAGGCACAGGTGCGGTGATGGTGCTGATGGGAGCATTTGTGGTGCTGGTGTAATTGCAAGTGCACCTGCTGGGGAGCAGTAGTGCATGTAGTGCATGTTCGAGAGTAGGCGCCTGTGACAGACAGAGAGCAGGTACAGCGAAACAGGAAACAGGAGACTTGGGGTCTCTACTACAGGGCCCCACGCGTGTCAAACAACCCCGTTACAGGGCCGTAGGCCTTCGGGCTCGGCTGGGATGGGGATAATACATCTAAATGCGGCCCGGACTTTAAATGCCTGCAGCATCCGGCCGTACTGCTAAATCCGAACCCGCCTGCGGGGCGTATCAGTTTATATGGAGGCGTGGTCCGGGGGATGGAAATATCTGCCCCCAGGCCCTTAGGACCCCTGCCTCCCTCCCACTGTGCGAGATGCTGCACCTGTGCGCTCGGTGACCCCCACACCCCGGACCTCACTTTCTCCTCCTAATGAAGAGAAAGTACAGAGTGGAATCCGCAGCGCTCCCCTGATATCCAAGGAATGCTGCTGCCTGCCCTGCACCATGACAGCTGGGGAGGAAGCGAGGGTGGGAACCAAGGAGGGGAGGGAGTGGTGGGAAAACGAGAGCGGCAGGAGGGAAAGAGGGAGAGGTGGTAAAGAGGGAGGGACGGAGCGCGCAAACTGAGGAGAAGGAGTTGTGAACTAGGCGCTGGTGCAACGCGTTTGAGCTTGGAGTTTAAAATCCTGAATTGCAGTCTCTGCTCCTGCACTTGACTGAAAACCGTGTTATTCTGCGCACGTCATTTTATTACCAGTTGTCTAAAATAGTAAAGGTAAAATGTAAATAATCCTGCTCACACCCTGACGCTCACCGACCTGCGAATGGACACTTCCCCTGAAGAGCAACGGGTACTAGGAGCATTCGCCAACAAAAACTATTGTTAAAAAAAATATATATGCCGGTGAGTAGTGCGTGCGACCGCTCCACAGCCAGCCTATGGTTTCAATTATCGCGCCCGTGTCTGGGCATGATAATTGAAACCACATGGGTTTGGTGCGCGTAACAGACACCAATAGGCCGTGGGCGGAGCAATGCGCCCGTCTGTGGCCTATTGTGTGCTCTGTTAAAAAAAAAAGCACGCACTCAAAGCTCAATAAAAGAAGACAACGCTAAAAACACACGCACGAGCGTGTACAATTCCAGGGTCCATTTCGGAACCCCGGACAAAAGGACTCTCGCCTGCGCGACCACTGTTGCGCAGTGCAACTCAGGGCGCGAGCCCTAAAAATGTGTATATTCAAAAACTAGTATGCTGACGAAGACAAAAATTGCAGTTCCCAAACACAATAAATGTTGATTGCTGAAAGATAATTCTGTATCTGATTGGGAGACGTATTGCAGTGGTTATATCCTTTGTGCCACATGATCTGAATGTTACTTCATTACTCAGGGTGAGGCATTTAATATTGGTAAACCTTTTCCTGGCTTTTCTACTAGTAACCTCACCTGCAATGCTTGGGTGGTCATTACTGATAATCCTGCTTAGGGTAGTCATCATGTAACTTTAATATGTTGTCAATATTTTACAGTGTTAAAATATGCCACTGGCTCAGCAGCACTTCTCTTGAGCACAAGTAGCTTCACTACATAAAAGGTTGGAGACACCAGGTCTAGACAGAGGTAAAACTCTCCAGAATCACCACATACCAAGGATGAGGCACAATATAGAGGAATTGGGTTAGAAAATGTTCTTGAATTCCAGGGATGCAGATGAACAACTCTGTGTTTTTGAGGAGACATAAGATATGGCATCAGTTTGAAGTGGTCCTGTCTCCAAACAAACAGAAAATGCAACATCCTTGATTCTTCTGTTGGAGTTTTGTTCTGTAGAAGATAGGGGGAGAACACATTTTCTTGTGGTTGGGATAGTTGGAGTGTGAGCTTTTTCCCACATTCCCAATGATTTCTTGACTGCTACTTAGGGTTTCAAGGATCAATTAAGTATTGGTGTCAGTGACTCAGTTACGCAGATCCCAGCTTTGACATTCTAGGAAAGTGCACATTTGTGAAATTCCAATTACTAGTGTTTACTGGTTTGTAGGAGGATAATCATGCTGGAGAGTTAAATTCAGTTAGTAGCGTGACAGGAGAGTTTGCCAGGTCACAGACACAGTCTTTGAATATTTATTATGGAATCTTGGGCTCACTGTCATACACAGTGATGTAGCAAAACTGAGTTTTTTAAAAATAAGGTATTGGAAGGTGGATACTGGTTAGGTACTACTAGCCGTTTCAAATTTGTAAGTTCTGTTAAAGATTCACATGGGCTAATCATATAATAAGATTAATTTGTGAAGACTGTCAATCGTAGCTGGATATGAGTTGTTAGATGATATGTCAGTGGGACAGAATGTTTTTTTGAGAAAACGTCTGAGAGCGACGAAACCATCTGCCACACAATACAATTCAATATGGGGTGCAAAGAAGGTGTTACCATTTCTGGAGGCTTGGAAGAGGAACATGATGTCCTTATACTTTGCATCATATGTAACAGATTCTGATGTTAAATTATTGGATGTTACCTCTTAGACGTTTTCAGACAGAGGAACTATGGTTCTTTTTGACCAAGGAGAATATATTCATGTCTTCTAGTACATTGCACCGTTTTTCCCCCAGGCCATAAAACGTTGTGCGTCACTAAGTGTTATGAATAATATGAGAGAAGGACAAAAGATTTAAGAGGGTTACTAACTTAATTTTAGAAATCACGTAAGTCGTCATCGTTATACAAACCTGCCAGATGATTGAAGGAAGATTAAGGAGGCTGGTGCGGACATATCTATTTTTGGGTGTTACACAAAAAGGGTTAAACCCAGTAGAGTCAAGGGACCTGGGTGAATATGAGATATACGGGAGAGGGGTCCCAGACAAAGAACAAGTGATTACAATTTCATACACTTATTACAAAGAAACAAATAAATGAATGCAAAAAGATTTATTTCAAAATTGCATTGTTACCTTTCATTGGTTGGATTTCATCAACAATATTTCAACAAAATTTATGTATATGTGCCCACATACACAACATGGAAGGGGGGTGAAGTGAGGGAAAGTGCCAAGGATAGAGTAGGATTAGGGAAATGGTCAGAATCATTCGTGACAAGTATTCATCATGACTTCAAAAACAATGTTGATGTGGTTCCTTAGAACAAGGCCCACAATATTACGCTCGTCTAGAGTCCAGAATTTTAGTAGGGTAGACCACCTAACTCTCCTTCAGCTGCTTTGGTCTAGCTTGGGGGTGGGAGTTGGTGAAGATATTATGGTCTACGTTTCGACCCAAAAGGTGCGTAGGGTAGTAGTCCTTACAAAAGGGTCTTCTTCAGGACAGAATGGTTGTGGGTGGGCAACCTCCTAACACACAGAAGGAGAAAGACCAAAATAGATTAATGGTCCTGAATGTTCACAAAACTTGTAATTTGTTCCCATTTACAACCTATTCATGCTGATCAAGTATAAGGAGGACATGCCGTCCGAGCGCTTGTCTGTACTATTGGAACACGAGTCTAAAGAAGTCGTCAGGGACCTAGTACCTCTAATTTAACTTGTAAGCTACGTTTGCGTTGCTGGTACAAATTTGCCTTTATCACTCAAAGGCAAGGAAAGTTCGATATAGTGGCTCTCAGGGTTACCTCAACAGGGATAGAGAAGCGTGGTATGGGACTCAAAGATTGCCACTGTAGCCTGTGAAGATATAGGGGAGTCTTCGTCAGAGCCTCTATGGTGTTCCTCTTAAGAAACGGATCGGATTTGCACCAACAGGGCCCTACTGCAAACACAGACAGGATGGAATTACTTCAGAGACGCGCTGGTGAATCATACTGACGGCTGTACCGGCGGTTGAGATGGTCCCCGTCGATCCCTACGCATTGGTGCAAATTAGACTGAGAGTTACACGACACGGTGAAGTAATTCCATCCTGTCTGTGTTTGCAGTAGGGCCCTGTTGGTGCAAATCCGATCCGTTTCTTAAGAGGAACACCATAGAGGCTCTGACGAAGACTCCCCTATATCTTCACAGGCTACAGTGGCAATCTTTGAGTCCCATACCACGCTTCTCTATCCCTGTTGAGGTAACCCTGAGAGCCACTATATCGAACTTTCCTTGCCTTTGAGTGATAAAGGCAAATTTGTACCAGCAACGCGAACGTAGATTACAAGTTAAATTAGAGGTACTAGGTCCCTGATGACTTCTTTAGACTCGTGTTCCAATAGTACAGACAAGCGCTCGTACGGCATGTCCTCCTTATACTTGATCAGCATGAATAGGTTGTAAATGGGAACAAATTACAAGTTTTGTGAACATTCAGGACCATTAATCTATTTTGGTCTTTCTCCTTCTGTGTGTTAGGAGGTTGCCCACCCACAACCATTCTGTCCTGAAGAAGACCCTTTTGTAAGGACTACTACCCTACGCACCTTTTGGGTCGAAACGTAGACCATAATATCTTCACCAACTCCCACCCCCAAGCTAGACCAAAGCAGCTGAAGGAGAGTTAGGTGGTCTACACTACTAAAATTCTGGACTCTAGACGAGCGTAATATTGTGGGCCTTGTTCTAAGGAACCACATCAACATTGTTTTTGAAGTCATGATGAATACTTGTCACGAATGATTCTGACCATTTCCCTAATCCTACTCTATCCTTGGCACTTTCCCTCACTTCACCCCCCTTCCATGTTGTGTATGTGGGCACATATACATACATTTTGTTGAAATATTGTTGATGAAATCCAACCAATGAAAGGTAACAATGCAATTTTGAAATAAATCTTTTTGCATATCTATTTTTGGGGCTCACTCTATAAGTATAGGTTGCTAGGCAGTTAAAAATTTGCAGGTTCATCAAGTGATTTGATCTTTAAAATATTCTGACTTAGGCCAACTGAGAGCGCTGTGGAAAATATAATGACAAGGATATAAAGTTACATAACGTTAGCCTCCAATCCTTAATAGAAATTGCTGATTTTTCAAAGTAAGGTGGGTGCAAATCATGACCTTATTATATATATCCCACCAAGCTCTATATCCACCTATATATCTGTTTATTTTGATTTGATTCAATGTAGAAGAGATTTTAAATAGAACCATGGAGAACACTGCAAGGAAACGGGTGTGAATGATTTATTACGAGAAGTTCTGTTTCATTGTGACAGCAACGATGAAAGTAAACGGCTCTTCACCATACCTGGAATAAAAGAAGGAAGATGGGCGAACATTCCAAAGGTTTTGTACTTGATTTAGAATGTTCAATTTCTCACAAGACTCTTCCTTTACTGTATTGGTTTAATGTTTTCCTGCTGTAGAGGAGCAATAAAGGAAGCCAGGTAAAATATTAGTCTTCTACGTACAATGCTGGAAAAATCTGCATTTTCCTCAACTCCGGAGGCAAGCTGTTCGAGAGCACGAGGACTAGGTATCTGAAGAACACCCACAGGAACATGTCTACCGATTAAAGGAGTTCAGAGCAGAAGTATATTTTCAGAAGGAACAGGTCAGGTTAGAGTGTACAGGTAAAGATGACTGGATAGATAGGGCCATGAAACAATTTTCGAGTCAAGCATAAGCTCTTAAAGTGCAGTCTTTATTACACTGCCAGTAGGCAGCAAATTCACTGCTGACTCTTGACACTCTTCAGTTCGATCTGAGTGGAGTAGTGTAATGCTCTGAAAGAGTGTCTTTTTGTAGATAGCCATTGTGATGCCATAGCTTCCCTTGATGTTGAGCAAAGTGATATAGACAGGTGGGAGCAATTCTACATTGAAGATCTGCCTGACACCGAATGATAGTGCTTCAGCTGAAGATTTATTCAAGACAACAGGGGCACATTATCACTGTACCCCTGGCTGACCTTGATCTTCTTGATATTGAGTAGGATGGGGGTGGTGCGACTGTTAAAGCTGTCATTTTTCATCCCTTCTGGATCTTCTGCCCCTGGATATCCCCCTTTTTGGGCCCTTTCTTGCTGAGAACTGAGACGCACAAGAGGTAGAACCCTCTATGGAGGCCCGTTTTGGTCTCTCCTTGAACTTCATGTGTTTGGACTTGTTGTGCAGTGAGATTACTTCACGGCCTTTTAATGTCCTCTTCGACATCTTAACACAAAATTTAAATTCAGCAGTGGAATGTGAACTCAGAAGGAGAACTAAGCAGACATTATGGTAATCTGAAGTTGCTTTTTTCTACCACATGAAGGGCACTTCATAAGGATTGACGGCATGACTGTTAAATACAACTGTCAAAGCTTAATAAATCATTTAAATGCTTCACAGAAATAAAACAAACATCAAATAAAGGTAAAGGTGAAATATCCATGGGTCTTAAAGAAAGAAACTGTGGAAATTGGGCAAAAAAACTTCTACAGTGTTCCTGGGTTGCACTCGCGTAATCTGGGAAAAATAACTGGCTCTCAACTCGCAGTGCACTCTGGGGGTGGTAACATCTAGGTTTCTTAAAGGCCCATATACTGTGCCCTATGTTAATATCAGACTTCCTATTGCCCTCATTCACCAGACATAAGCTGCAGTAGCAGTGTAGGTTTAAAATGCTGCAATGTAATTCTGGCAAGGGTTTTCTTGGTCAAGGAGTGTACATTCGGGAGAAAAACTCTGCCTTGATAGGAATTTAGAGTAGATCCTTTTTCCACTGAACAAGTTAACATTTTTACACTCTCTTTAAAAATAATTTAGGGAAACCGATTTCCGGAGTCTAAACAGCAGGCAGCAGGGAATTATTCTAAAGTACATCATCGAGGGAAGTCCAATTATGCAAAATTTAATTTTCCGAATTCACTGAAGCCACAGATGCATAAAAGACCACAAGAGGAAACATTGCAAGGAGAATCCGAGGTAAATCAAGAGGTTATTGCTCCTCATGTCAACCTTGCCACTCCTCAAAGGATGTTTTAGCGCTCGATGTGATGGAAGAAGTTAGGATTTTCTAAACCAGCAATGCAAATGGCATGCTTGGGAACTGTATTTAACATGGATATTTAACTTTTTAAAAATGCATAAATAATAATAAGGTTTGGATAACCGAGTTCCGCAAATTAATTGTCACAACCAGCCTCTGTAACAAGATGCATATGAGAGAAGGCTTGTTCTTTTAAATGAACGCATTCAAAGGCCACTCGTCATTTTTTTCAACATGTGATGGGCAACACTTCTAGACATCAAACTAAACAGAAATAAAGTTTGCACCTCTGATGTGATAAAAAAAGAAAAACAGCATATTTACAAAATTGCTAACATAATCCTCGCATCCCCAAAAACGATGAACCCCAAACGAACTGGAATTAGGAATGTCTCCCAATATTTAATGAACTTATTTTCTGGCGTTTAATAAACACATTCCTAATGTTAAAAAAGGATGTTTTTAGTTAAGAAGTACTCATGTTATAGCAACGACTCAGGTGTTTAGTGGCTCCAAAAGCATTCTGGGATGTCCGCGTGGTATCTGCATGATGAGCCTCTTGATAACACTCATCCCATAGGTGGGTTCCTCATAGCCTTCGAATTTTAATGCACACAAATCAATACAAAATGCATCTGCAAAGCTTGTGCCCAAGACAGTCTATTTTCCAGAATATTTATCTTTCTTTCTGCTATTCTATTTGCTGAAGGTGTTTCATATGGTGGTATAATATGGATGACATGAGGTTTCTGAGTTTAGGATTTAGTTTTGTACGTACTGAACAATATATCTTGCAGGAAACATTAGTCAGGAGTGAGCATAGTTCTGGAATGAATCTGTGAAGGCCATCCATCGTTAAGTACTCCGGTCCCTATGGTCAACATATTTGTCACTTATTACTACAACTTTTAAATCCATGTTTTAAAAGGCTGAAGACAGGAATAACGAAATTAAAACAATCTCTCTTTTATTAGCATTGAAAGATATTTAATCCTGAGGGTGATTGCAAAAACGTGCATTTTCGTTAGCTTGATGTTTAATTTAAAATGTATCTCCATGGCTGCCGTGCCACTTTCTTTAATGCCTCGATTCTCTTAGCCATAACCTTTCAATAAAACCTAAGACACAAACAACCCCGGCTGCTCTGGAGATCTCTTGCGCCTTTATAGATTCAACGGCGCCATGGCCGAATTAACACAACTGACAAGATTTACATTTTTATGAACTGGTTAACTTCCTTTTGAAGAAAAACAAGTTCAGTTATTTCCGAGTTGTGCCTTCCCTTACCTCAAGAAGCGCCTCCACTGATCAAGCTCGGAGTGGTAACAGACAGGTGGAGGACGGGTGCAATAAGTGCACCCTGTCAATGGTTCGAGAATGTTCTTTCCTTGATTTTTTTTTTTGGGTGGCCATAATTTCTTGATACCTTCGTGTAGTATCTGTTTCTTATTTTAGGGCGAGTCGGCCAGTGAGCATAGATGAGAGAATGACATTGAACATTAAATACGGGATTCCAGTCAACAGCTGAGGTGCAGATTTCTCTGAAATGTGTCTCCACAAGTAGAGTTAGAAATACCTTTCAGATTTCACAGTTTTTGTTAAAAAAAAAAAAAAAAGTCAGAGAGACACCAGTGACTTGAGATGGTAAGTGGTCACTTCATCGTCTACTTCTTTAAAAGGACGGCACATATGAGGTCCACCGTTACATCAACCACAGATGGCAGCTCCCATCACCTCCTAACTGTTGGTAGAACACATCATAATCTGTAATGCTCGCCTCGGCGGTGCGTGCTTCATTAGCTTTTTTTTTTTTTTTTAGACACCAAACACTGGAACTGGTACTTAACGAAGTCTTATGGCTGGTTGGTCTTCGGGATAGTAGTGTAGTATAGTATAGTTCCAGCTGAGCACTGTAATAAACCATGTCTTTCAGTCATTTATATACCATAGGCGCTCTATCTCTGCCCCATACACAAGCCATCTGCCGCATTGCTAGCAAAAGCGCAACAGAAACAAAGGTTTTGAGATCTTTTTGCATGTCAAATGTGCATCCCAAAAGAGCCATTTTAGAGGATGGCAGCAACAGCATACCAGTCATGCCTGAGAGCCGAGTGAACACTTCGTAGCAGTATCCCCCAATATGTATACAATCCAAAGGCAAGTGCATGACGTCCGCTGCAGGGGCTCTACAGCGACGGCAGTATGAGGCAGTGCCGCCAACACCACCCCCTAATGGTTACACTCTTGAGAGTATGGTATAATTGATGTAGAAACTTAAAGTGAATAAGGTGGAGTCTGCCATTTGGGGATCTCTCTCCTATTTGCTCACAACAATATTCCCATTCCTGGTCAGTAAACATTGTCCCTAAGTCCCTGAAGAGAAATTGGTAATAAGCATCCCCAGCGCTTTGTAGGCAGGAGGTTCCTGCAGAAGGGAGGAGGAACAAACTCTGCAGAGTTCGTAATATGAAATATACTAGACTGTCCGCCCATCACCGAGCAGGTTTCCCTATCCCCGCACCCGGACAGCCTATGAAATGTCCTGCGCATCTTCAGAATTTACTCTGTAATCTGTATAAGTGGGTAGTGCAGCACGGGCTAGTCTGGAGAATATAATATTGTGTGAGTTGGCGCCAGCAAAGACTGTCCCAGGTGCACCACACACAGCTCACAGTGTTAACTTCTGTACAGCTAGTTCTAGGGGGTCGCCCCACTATTGATCGGTACATGAGGATGAACTGCATCGTGCTCCACTGCCAGATGTGCTATATATCTCTGAGGGTGTGACTAATAGTGGGCGAACTGTGCTTATGTGCAATTGTAATACAGCTCAAAGTCGGGGACACTCAGTCCACCCTATGCATATGGCAGGGTTAGCACCATCCAATGGATTCTAGGTTGTTTTCCTACCCAGGCTAGGCTTATCATGACGAATTTGAGTGTCCTGAAGAGGATACAATAAAAACGTTATAGAATAGGTAGAGTAATTTAGGTAGGATAACCATTTTCATTATGACTATGCGGTCCTCAGTTTGGATAGGGCCACCTCACAGTTCTCAGAGGCAATGTTGTCAGTATCTCGGCTAACCAAGACCCCAAGATATTTAACCGATTTTGTGCCCCATTGGAGGGGGTAGTCCAGATACCGGTTGGGGTGTGTGATGTTTAAGGAGGAATACTGTGGATTTGTTCCAGTTGATGGAGATCCCAGAGAGCAGCCCAAAATGGCAGATCTCCTTGACCAGTGGGCTTAGGTTACGGGCTGGATCACAAAGTAGGAGTGTGATGTTGCCTGCGTTGAGGAAGATAATAAGATTTCGCTCCATAAAGTATAGACCTCAGGTGGCATGTAGCTGATGGATACAGCATGTCAAGGGCTCTGAAGCTAAGGCATATAAGATAGGCGAGGGGACGTCCCTGCCACGTGCCCTTAGTGATCTGCATAGGAGCAGACAGAAGACAGTTCAGCCTGATTCTGGCTTGTGGTATAGGGATTATATACAGCTTTTGAAGCTAGTGGGAAACCCCATCCTCGAGAGGACAGCAAAAAGAAATCCCACTCTAGAGAGTCAAAAGCTTTGGTGGTGTCCAAAAAGACAGCTACAGGGTTCAGATCCGGGGTTAGCTAGTGCAACACTGCAAAAACAGTACGGGGTGATGAGTGTTGCCTCCGTAAACGAGGGGGGAAGGGTGCCCGTAGAGAGCGCTTCATTGTAGAGTTGTGATAACGTGATGGTAAGCATGGTAGGAAAAGCCTTTCATAACTCCATGGAGAGGCCATTGCCTCCTGGAGCTTTGCATGTGGGGAGACTCAAGATCACATCTACAATCTCTTCCAAAGTCAGAAGTGCAGTAAGAAATTGGCATCTGGGCTCCTCTAGCCATGCCAGCGCAATGCGCTCAAAGTATGTGGATAGATGGATGGGTCCATACTAGTGAGTGATGTATATAATGTGGTCTAGTATTGAACAAATTCCTCCAAGATGTCCTTTGCTTCATATACAGTTTCATCAGTATCCTTTTTGAGTTGGAGAACCTCTTGGGGTGCCCGGACTTGCCGCAGAAGTTGAGTTAGGGTTCAGCTGGGGTGCTCTGCTTTGACATATGCCTTATCAATGGCAAACTTGTGCAGATGCTTACATTCCTGATCTGAAACTATGAATTTGTCAAGTTTGGTGCAGAGTTGGGCCAGTACCTGGGTGGATGGCTTACCGCCTCCCCGAGTCTCCAAGTTCTTAAGGTGCTTCTCAAGCCTATCCAGGTGTTCCTTCAGCACCTTGTGGACTAAGTATGGGCGGATCTAGCGGATCTCGCGTACGCGAATTTGCGTATTTACGGATTCGCAATCCACAAAATCCGCGAACTCTCGTGGATTTGCGGATTTTTGTGTTTTTTGTGTTCGCGAGCGTTCGCAAGGATTTGTGGACCATTTCGCAATTGCGAACTTACTTTTCGGCTCGCAACGGCCGCGACTATGTTGTTTCTACGTCTGGTTTATTATCACAGGTTCACAGCACCCGCTGTTTCACCACTGCCACCCTCTGGTACACCCATGCCACCCTCTGGTACATCCTCACTGCCACCCATTAGGTTTGTTTATAACTGTAGATTATGGGGGTGAAAAAAAGCAAGCACACCTGCCCTGCTTCAACTGCCATGAATTAATTTGGGGTTGATTAATGTGTCAGTGATTTTGAAACTTCCAGTCTGGCTGGCACCTGCTTCCTTCCTTATCAGTAATTTGCTTTCTGTTGCAGTGAAAGCAAGCACACCTGCCCTTCTTCAACTGCCATGAATTAATTTGGGGGTCATTAATGTGTCAGTAATTTTGAAACTTCCAGTCTGGCTGGCACCTGCTTCCTTCCTTATCTGTAATTTCCTTTCTGTTACAGTGAATTTTTTTTTCACAGGACCTTTATGGTCTACTTGTAGCTATTCTATGAGCCTGCTGTTTGGGTCATAGCAGGGTCATAGAATAGTTGCAAATAGGCAACTGAACTCTGGAGGGGCCCCTCAGGAAGCACTAGAGTGAATGGTTACTAATGTTAAGTTTGAACTTTTGCACCTGCTGATTGCTTTCAGTTTAGCAAAAATAGTTTTTCTGCAATTTCGCGCCATTTGCGGGGCGCGAATCCGTGCGAATACGTGCGAATACACAATTTTTTTTTTGCGGCGTGTATGTTCGCGTGATTTTTTGCATGTTCGCAAGGCGCTTGTAGGGATACGTTTGCGAAGTTACCCTAGCGGTCGTACACGGGTGCGGCCATCTTGTTTGCGTGATGTAATTCCGTTTCCGGCCGCTATGTGTAATCTCGCAAAGTGTGCTGCTCGCTAGTACAATTTCGCGCGTGATCGCGAGGAAAATCTCGCGCGAACTTACCCACGCGGTCGTGAACGGGCGCGGCCATCTTGTTTCTCATTCATTGCTATGGTTCTGGGCATGCTTTCTGTATCCTCTCTGAATCTCTGCCATCCTTTGCTTGTTTGAAGTTTTTTTGATCTACTTTTACTTATTATCTATCCCTCTATTTTTCTAGCTCTATATTTTTGTGTTTTCTGCTACTTTTTGTTAATTTTAAACTACTTTATTAAACGCTTTCCTTTTCTTCTTCCCTTTTCTATTTCTTCTTTATTATTTAACTTCATTTCTGCCCAGACCATGGTAAAGGGAGCCGGGAAGCACCCTGAGAAGGGGAAGGGTCCCGCATCCCGTGCCCGGCTCCCGTGCGGGCGTTTGAGGGGGGAGCTAGTGATGCCACGGGAGATATTTAGCGCGGAGGAGGTGGCCGCACTCATATTCCACATACAGCGCCGCCTCCCAAGACCATCCTGGGAGGCGGCAAGATCGCAACCGGCTATGGCATCCGGGAGCGCCGGAAGCGGTGGGAGAAGGTGTGCCGGGCCATGTTTAAGCTCTCTGGGGTCCGGCGCACCTATAACCAGGCCACCCACCGCTGGACGGATGTCATGGACCGGGAACGCGACTTGCTGGACGCGCTCGGCGTAGAGGTCCCCGGGCTTGGTAAGTAGTAGTAGCTATTTCTAGCTATTTCATCACTACTCTGTTTTATCCGGCTCTGTTATTTGCAAATCTTTGTTCTTTACCAAGAGCAATAATGCTGCCGATTACATTGTAGGTAAATTATATTTCAAAATCTTCTATGCATTTCAGGTGCACTGCTCTCCTTCTCAGTAGCCTTGCTTGCTACTATGCTTATTTGTTTTGTATTTTGTGTTCATTTCATTGGCCTGAGAAATTATGTATGAGTGTAGTGTAAAGAACTGCGTAATGCTAGACACTAAGGGTCATATTTTCAATTACCGGCGCATCCCTGCAAAGTAGCAGGGATGCGGCAGTAATTGTGCGCCATGCCACCACCACCACCACCCATGGGCCCAAAACGTCACAGAAGCCTTACGCATCTGTGCCGTAAAGGCGGCGCATTGCTGGAGTTGCGTGCCAACGATGGCGCAGCTCCAGCAATGCTCTGGGGTGCCCTATCTCCCCAATGCTGCATCAAGCCGTACGTCGGCTTCAAGCAGGCGCAGTGTTTCAGTCACGCATCATTGTCCTAAAAGTGACTGATTGACATCTTGTAGATTTCCCTCAGCCACTTTTATGATTCGTTCCTGCGCAGGAACGCCCTCCCTTGCGCCGGAACGCCCCCTGATGGCGCAGGGCTTTACAACGTGATGCATCTCCCATATGCGTCATTTTTTTTTTTATATACGCCGCACCATGGCGCCTCTTTTGTTCTGCCGCTGCGTCACAAAAGTCACGCAACAATGGAGGAAAATGAGCCGCAAAGGACTTCTAAATCAGCCCCAACAGACTGAAGTCCAGTACTTCCTTTAGACACATGGCTATAAGAAAAAATAGTGGTGGTGGTCGGTGGATTGATAGTTTGAGTATTCACTGATCTGCAAGCACGATGGACTTTGTCTGTCACTTCGCGTGCTGCGGACTGCTGCCTGCCAGGCCTAGGCAAACCTTTTTAGTAGTCTGTTTAGTGAGTTACATAGGAACTTTCAAAGTCAACGGTCCGCAAATCAGGCAATACGAATAACGTAGTATACCATATGAGATTGGTCAATATATCCTGTGGAATAGTTGTCTATCTATTTGCTATTTCTCCAAAATATTATTTTATTGTTCTTTTGAAATGTTTGATTTGGTTGACAAATCTCATCCATGTTTTCTGGTCTTTCTTTCTTTCATGTTGTACATCAGCTCCCCCCAAGGGCTAGAGGACACAGGAGGAGGAGGAGGGTGCTGTTCAGGAGGATGCAGGCCAGGATCGGGCAGGCGAGGGCTCCTTTGCTGGCCCCAGTAAGTTTTAATTTTAATATAGAGTACCTATTTTTTCCTAGCGTTCCTCATTCGATTTTTTCTAAATCGTCTTTGATCTTCTTGTAGACTGGATCTAAATTCTTATCCTGCCTCGACTATGACTCCCTGTGGTATTACTAGATTATTCTTATTAGTCTGTCTGTGTAGCTAACTAAGATTGCACATTTGGCAATTCCATTGGACTCCCATTCTAGTCAGCAATAGCTCTATGCACTGAGTGCAGTCCTCTGGTATTGTCCATAATGTCTTTTCAAGTCTTCTAAATGTGTATGCTTTGACAATTGCCAACAATAAAAAGGTGAATGACCACCAAGAAAGAATAAGATACTACTTTACTTTTGGTTTGGATAGGAGGACAATCCATTCTACTACTGTTGCAGGGACAAATCTGCACAAACCGAACTATGAACACTAAATAGTGCATTGTTTATCAATTATAATAGGCGCAGGTAGACTTTCTTTCCACATACCTCAGTGATATCAGACTTTGAAGAACCCCCAATCTCCTTACTGACTAGATAGTGTGGCAGAGTCATTTAGCTCCCAAAGTCACCGATGATTGATCCCCAATGATGATTAGATTATCCAACGCAGGACAAGAGTACGGAGTCACAGTCAAGAAGTGTCAGAGGCACTCATGTTTGCAAAAATTCCAAAACCTTTAGCTCATCCACTCTAGTCTGGAGGACCAAAAACCACAGAGTCTATTTAAGTTTAAAAGCTTTATTAAAACTAAACACATTTATTAAAATCAACTTTGTCATAAAAGTAAACGTTTAACTGAAAATGGAAAAGTGCTTAGTGCTAACGATTAATTGGACACATTTCTTGTGGTCGAGCTGAGCTCTCACCTGGTTTGAACTTGAGCTTGACCCTGATTGTGTTCTTATAAGTCAAGCTTCTGTTAGGAGAAAAAGTGGTGTGTGTTAAAAATAAAAAGCAAGCATTCATCAGTTGTGCCAAAAAGTGCATCAAGACAACAGCCTTCCCTGGAAAAAGGGACATTTTTACTTTAGAGTAGACAGTTACAAATTATTACATTGTATTTCTTTTTTTAACATTTCTTTATTCCTCCTAGACCAAATATTATATAGTAGTGAGTGGTGTATTCTAACATTCTTAAATGTACTTTGTAGGTGGAACATCTGGTGGTGGGGCCAGCGTGGAGGTGGTGGTGTTGGACGCGGACTCTGGGGAGGAGGCGGTGCAAGTGCCGGACGTTCCTGTGAGGGTTCGCACGGTGGTGGCGGGAAGAGGTAAGCTATATATTCCTTACTTATTGAGATTGAAGACTGCATAGTGTGCTTTCTGCACGGGTGTATTATAAATCAACCAGGTAGTAGCCTCCTCTAAATGTACTTCGACTTAGCTGTGATATATCCGGTTATTACGGTGGACACTCCGTACCTCTCTTAATCACTTTAGTTTAGTAGTAGTACGTCATTCATGTGTGGGTGTATCACTGTTCACTCAATAATAAGCAAAGCACCTAAAGTCATCCCATATGTCATCAAATACATCCCATGTGAAGTGATAGATAATCAAATTATTTAGCTTCTTCATTTTCCTTTTCTAGTACTCATTTGCACTGTAGGGTGAAAGGTAAATTAATTAAGCAGTAGCCCTTGTAACAGAGTATTCTCTGTGCCACCCGTAATAGAAAAGTAATAGCTTCACCACCTGCATGTACTGGACCGGTACAGTAACGCAAGTCTGTCTCACTCATCATGGTGTGCGTCTGTTTTTCTCGGGTGCAAGTTCACTGCGCTGGCATTCTGCCGGCTTGCATAAGATAACATACCAATTTTCCTAAACAAGAGAGAAGAAGAAGAAGAAGAAGACTGGTGTACTGTCATAGTCGACTGTAATGGAAGTCCATAGTGGTCGTAGAATTTGTTCATTAAACTCCCACTAATGTTAGAGCAAGGATGCAGAAGTGGGAGGTTAGATAGATACTGTCCTCAATAGTTATGTACTGTGCTTTCAATTTGCTACTTGTACTGTGACACAACTTTCGGCTCAATCACTTTGTGTTATTAATGTTAAGGAGCATTGGTTACAGACTATGTCTTTCTTTCTTCATATAGTTGCTCCTTCCAAATCGACATCACGGAGGGAGCAGGCTCGAATGGCCCGGCAACGGAGGCTGGATGCCACTGTCGCCGAATATCGGCGCCTGGTGGCCCTGGAGGAGGAAGACACGCAGTCAACCGGTGGAACCACAACATCCTCCACTGGGACAGCTGCATCCTCCTCCGTGCCCCCACGGGCTGCCAGCCAGCGCAGTGCTCCAGCGGTACGGAGCCGGGCTACCAAAGCCAACCGCCACCGCCAAGCAGCAAAAACACCAGCTGCCCCCACAGGAGTTGGAAGGCACGCCAGCGCCGCTTAGGACTCAGAGTGTCGTACCTGGAGCAGGAGGTCCATAACTATAAGAACTTGGTGGAGGGCCTCCGCTTCGACCATGCCACCCTCCGCAAGGAGTATGATGCCCTGGCCGCAAAATTCACCAGCACCCTCCAGTAGTGGAGTGTCCCTTGCCCTTTTTTTAGAGACTTTTGGGGGGTGGGATTTGGGAGTTGGGTTCTTTTTGGGACTTTTGAAAGACAATCGTTGGGGTTAGGGAGGGTCTTGAGGGAGATTATTTTGTTAGGGCTACATAAATATACTTTTTTAAACTTTATCTGACCATACCTGTTTTTTACTGCTTTTGAGTCTGGTGGGTGGGGGTTTAACAGTAAGTTTGTTTTCCTGAAGAGTCCTAGGACTTTAGTAGTACTACCGTCAATCTCTCGTCTAGTCCTAATACTCCATTATACTACCTCCCACCAAACGCTTATCTTACCTGTAATTTGTGTTTGAAATTAGGGCTAGGCCCAGGGCTGGCTCCACGGGAAATGGGGATTAAGGTTGGCAATCCTGGGCGGATGAAATGTCCTCATTGCGGTGGTACTAGTGGTGTGACACAGTGGCAGTTGCATGCCTACGGAAAAAAAGAAAACGAAACCTGGTTTGTCCTTACTGTAGCATTATAACGGTTACGGTACGATAGAGAATATAGCAGGTGACAGTACACTAGAACAGTGCCACAATGTAGCCTAAGAAATGGTAAAGTATTGCAAGTATAACTAGTACTTGCGTTGAATTTATTTGACATTGGCTCCTACTACTACAAGAAATAGTACTGAAGCTGAGTAAGTCTAGAATATATCCTCGTATTCCTTCACCAGCCTGTTGCTATGACCTTATCCTCCCCAGCAAGTGTGTGGAATTATTGATGTCATTTAGTCAGACATCAAGCAAAACCACACAGCCCGGGGGAAGAGGGTTAGGGTTTGGAAAATGGATGGGAATGGGGGTTTCCTTTTGGGTAGGTTTTGTTGAGAGAAGAAAAAAAAAGCACAGCATGGACAAACAATAATTGAAGATAAAGAAATCTTTGGGTACAAACTGAAGCTAACCACATGCAGTCACACTCATAGAAGAAAACAATGGATACTGTATCTGTATGTTGTTGGAGTTGTCCTGTTGAATTTGGTAAGTAAGTTGCATGCAGCAAACAATTCCTCTTATTAGCGGCACTCCTCCATTCCAGCTGACGCTTCGTCCATCAATGTTGGTGACCACTGACAGAAGACACCCTGTCCACTGCCTGCCTGGCGGATGTTGACTGAAACCCGGCCTGTAATTATTGAACGGAAAACAGGAAGTGCTATTACAATACCACTGATAAATAAATATAAGGTATGTACGCTGTGCGGTGCAAAACGTCACACTTTGATTTTCCTAATAGACAGTACAATATTTTTGAAATTGCGTACTCTGTCTGAGTCACCTTTTGAAGGATAAATAAGTATGGGCAAATTAATTTAGCGGATCTTTCCCCTCAAGCTAGGTGTACTGTAAACTGTGTTTTAGAACAAAATTAGACCTTCCCAGCAATGCTCCCACCAAGACCCTTACTAAAGCCAGTCGCAAAAATGTAGAAGACCCCCAATCAGATCTCAAAAAACGAGGCCTAGCAGAAAAATGGTGACATAACGTACTTTGAAAGTAAAAGTAGGCCCAAATACCCCCTTACCCACCGTGGATTGTATTCAAACCACTTGCAAGCAAGCAAAAGTATCCATAGCCAGCATCGCTCCAAGAGTGCTCTAAGACCCCAGAACTCAGTTGCAAAAATCTAGAACACCCCGAAACACATGCAATCCTGCTGCTAGGGCTAACCCTAACGAACCCTAAGTTACAAAAAGTGCCAAAAGGCTTTTCATTATGGATTTTGTCCAAACCACTTCTATCCGGTATTAGACCTTCCCAGGAATGCCCCAAGAGACCCGCCAACCCACCCGCAAAAAAGCACGCGACAACACCCCCAAACAGCCAAAAAGCAAAATCTCATACTTACAATATCTCTCGGCCTTCGGTCCAAACGTGCTGTGCAGCTAGGTCATCATCATAACTCCTGTTTTCCACCACGCATTTCCTGAAAAGCAAATGCAATCAAGATTAGACTGTCGCAGCAGTGCTCCGACAGAGACACCAAAACCCACCCACAAACACCAGGAAGCCCCCCAAACAGGCCCCCGAAAACGCTACATTGAGCAAGATGTCAGAAGAAATAGCCCAAAAAAATTCTGCATGGATTTTGTCCAAACCACTTCTATCTGGTATTAGACCTTCCCAGGAATGCCCCAAGAGACCTGCCAACCCACCCGCAAAAAAGCACGCAACATCACCCCCAAACAGCCAAAAAGCAAAATCTCATACTTACAATATCTCTCGGCCTTCGGTCCAAACGCGCTGTGCAGCTAGGTCATCATCATCATAACTCCTGTTTTCCACCACGCATTTCCTGAAAAGCAAATGCAATCAAGATTAGACTGTCGCAGCAGTGCTCCCAGACCCCAAAAGTCACCCACAAACACCCAGAACCCCGCCAAAGAGCACCTCAAAGGCAAGCAAGTCTGCAAATACGGCAAGAAATTTCCGCCTCATATTTGGTCCAAAACACTTTTATCCGTTATTAGAGCTTCACAGCAATGGGCCCAGAGCCGTCAACTCACCCGCAAAGAAGTAGAACACTTCCACAAGTGCTGAGTCTTTCTTCATTGGGCGTAATCCAGCCCTCTGCTTTGAGGGAAATAGGAGTCTGGAGGAGGAGGATAGAGGAGCATGTTCTTCTGAACTTGTGAACCTGAGGAATGTAGACTGCGGCACTTTCAAATCAATAAGCAAACAAGTGAGGACAGTTCTGCTGATGGGCTTGTTTTTGTGATTAGGTGATTAAAGTTTGAATTACATTAACTGTGCAAAACAAAGAAAGACAGACACACAGGAATAAAAGTGAATAAGGACGAAAAAGAAAGTTATTGATTCATTGTCTCATTTTCAGGGCTCGGTGTCAGGGAATAAGAATAAGAGTTCGTCATCATACTCTGCGAATTCAGGCAGGATGAGGTCAGCGTCACTGAACAGAGAACAAATTCCCTCATCTAAGTTGCTGTCCTCCTCGTCTTCATGCGGCGTGCTTTCTCGTACTTTGTAATCTGGTGGTATGAGGTGCTGATTCATCTTGATCATTGTTAGCCTCTCCACATTTTTGGGCGAGAGGCGGCTCCGTTTGGGAGTTACAATGCCACCAGCAGTACTGAAAACACGTTCAGAAGACACACTTGCGAGTGGGTAAGACAAGTAGTTTATAGCCAGGTTGGAGAGCTGTGGCCACAATTGTTTTTTCCCATGCCAATACTGCAATGGCTCATCATTAGGAAAGACCTCTGTTGAGTCATTCAGATAGTCCTGCACCATCGACTCAAGGTCCTCAACGGTTCCTCCACTTTGCTTACTTTTTGCTGTGCTTGTGACCTTTTTTCGAGAACCATACCCAAGCAAAGTTAGCCAATCCTCTTCAGCAGCCAATGTTACTCTTGTGTGTGGTGCAGATGATCCGGTTGCCGGTGTCTTTAACGGCTGAGAGGTCACTTGTGCCACAGCCACAGGTGCAGAAGTGGATTCTTTTGACTGGGGATGGCCTGCTGATGCTGATGCTGATGCTGATGTACTGCCTTCTCCTTCAATATCCTGCCGTTCTTTTTCAAACCTCTTGGCTGACCAGGCTAGCCAACGTTTATACTTTTTTACATCTTCATCAGCAAAAGGAAAGAATGCTTGGCCTGCCAGCGCCTTTTTGTAGCGTGGATCCAGAATAGTAGCACAAATGTAATGCTGTTCTGAGTTGATCATTTTAAGACGTTCATCACCACGTAGGCGCTCTAATAATTTCTCCGACAAAACAAAAGGGTCTTTGTTTTTTTCATCTTTTTCTAACTCCGAAGACACCGCCTTCAGTTGGTGCTCTAGCATGCACAACAATGGGATAGCTTTTCCCAAATTACAGTCCTCCTTGCTGACTGCACGCGTGAAGACCTCAAAAGGACGAAGCATTTCTGTCAGGCTTTTAACTATTTCCCAGTGCGCAGCATCCATCCTCAGGTCCTTCTGAGCTGTACCCAGTGTTAAGAAATAGTGATCGAGTACTGTATACTGCTCATACAGACGCTCAAGCATGTAGAAGGTTGAGTTCCAACGTGTTGCCACCTCCTGGATGAGTGCTTTCACTGGCATTCGACGTTCATGTAGCAGGCTCCTCAGATGCTTCCGGGCCTTAAAAGAATGGCTGAAATGGTTGCACATTTTTCGGCAGGTGGCCATTACCTCGCACGCTGGACTGTCTTTATCACTCAAGAATTTTTGAACTACCAGGTTGATACAGTGCGCCAAACACGGCACTCTGAAATAGTCACCCAGCGCCATGGCCTTAACTACATTGGCGCCATTATCCGTGGAAACATAACCAATCCGGCGTTTTTTTGGGGACAGCCAGTTAAAGACCTTTTTGTTAAACTCGTCCAAAATGTTTCGTGCTGTGTGACTTTTCTCCAAGCCAAACATGGCTAGTGTTGCATGTTTCCGAGCAGCTTTAAAAACTTGGTCCGGGTCAACACCTGCGTTTAGCTTTGCTTTCACACCTGAAAAAGAGACCCAGTGTGCAGTGATGCACATGTAATCCGCGCCTGCGCCACTGGTCCACATGTCTGTTGTCAGATGTATAGTGTGAACAGCACTCTTCTGCAAAGCTGCCCCAATCACCTCCAGCACATCTTCATGTAGTGCTGGAACCGCAACTCTGGCAAAATAGAACCGGCTAGGAACCTTCCATTTAGGGCAGAGCGCTGCCACTAATTCTAGAAAACCTACCGCTTCTACAAAAGAAAAAGGGAGAAGGTCCACAGCTAGCATTTTAGCCAGCTTAGTGTTATACAGACGCGTCAGTGGGTGGTTGCGTTCATATGGCGCGTCTGAAGAAAACATGGTTCTAATGTTGCCCTGGACCAAGCATTTACAGGATGATAATGACTTCATTGACCCAATTATGCTCGCTGGTGAACTTTTTCGCCTTGGTGTCTCACTCGCTACAACACTCTTAGTGTGCCTCACATGGGGTGTGCTGCTGACAGGTGTACTGGGTGTAAGTGAAGTGTTTGACGTCTTCTTCCTCCTCGTCATCATCAGATGAAACATCAACGTTTTCTTGACTTCCAATTCGGGCTTCCTTGATCGCCTTTAGGTGCGCAAACCATTGGACAGTGTGCTGTCTCCTAAGATGACCTCTCTGGCCTCCGGTACCATAGTTGGTACCAAACTTACCACGACTAACTGCAACCTTACAAATGGTACAAATGGCGAACTTTTCCCTTTTTGGGCAAACAGTAAAGAAGTCCCTAACTGGGGACTTGAAGTGTCTGTGGGGGCCGGAGGAGGCGGCGATACTGGTGGTGGTGGTCATGCTGCTAATGCCAGATGAAGTGGAGGATCTGGATTGCCCAACTTTTGTACGTTGTGCACTTTCACCGCCACTAATTAAGGTCGAGGTGGATGGAGGTCCCTTCTTGTGAGAAAGAAATATGGAAGCGGTACGAGTTGGTGTACTACTTAACTCCAATGATTGTGGTGTTTCCACTGCCTCCTCGTCGACAACATCATCATCATCACGCTCAGCAGCTTTTCGGGCTAGGGTCAAAATGTCTGTTTGCTGCATGCCCGCTGGGGCTGCAGTGACCTTTATGATGACTGGGTCGTCGTTGTCAGAGTCTTCATCAGCAGCAGTATCCGCCACTTCTTGTTGAGCCTCATCATCACACTCCATAACTCTGAGACTTTGGACGAGCTTCCTTTTACGCTTAACTACCTTTGTCAGATCATGTGCCTCACTCTCAGGCGGCAGTGGTGCTGGTTCCCAATTTTGATCCGTATCATCAGAAGGAGGTGTGCTTGAAGAAGATGTAGACACCACCCTTGATCTCTTCCTTGCTAGGGGTGTGGAAGACAATGAATGATCATCAGGAGGAGTGTCTTCCTCAAATGATACCTCGCCTTGATTGTCGATTTCCTGATGTGCCCCTACTTCGGGAGGAACAACTATTGTGGGCACTTGTGACCCTCCATGCACCTCTGCTTGCGCATCTCCTTGCGCTGCCTCTCCTTCCACATGTACTTGGGCTTGTACTTGCACATGTGGTTTTTGTTGCGGCTGTGGTTGTTCAACACTCGTCAGATGAGTTACAACAACCTGTGTTGATTGAGGGACATTGCTGCTACTTTCTTGCGATGAGCCAACATCACTGGTCGATGGTGATTGAACAACTAGACTAAGTGCCTCTGCAGCAGTGAAGGGCTTGGACTTAAGTTGGCGTGGTGGTGGTGGTGGCACTGAGTCCAATGGAGCGGGGGTGCTGCTCCCAGCTTGGTCCCCAGCAGATCCCGCTGCTGCTGCAGGCATACTTTTTTTTTTACTCCCAAAAAAAGGGACGGCCGGCACACTAGTCTCCTTGGTAACTTGCTTCTTCTGCTCCTTACTGGCAACTTTCTTGCTAGAGGAGCTACGGGTAACTTTTTTTGGGGCCATCTTCTTCAGAGCAGGTCAGAACAGCAGGCAGCAGTTGCACGAGTTGCAGAGTTGTCTGTGTCCAGACGTGACGTCGCGTGACGTTATGCTGCACACACACACCGCTGCAGGACTTCTTCCTGGCACTGGTGGTTCTCTTGAGTCTTGTGCACCTAAAAGCAATGGAAGACAGAGGAACATCAGTTCAGTTATACACCCCAAAAAATCGAAAAACACAGAAAAATCAGCACAATCCCTTGCCATCCATGATGTTTACATTCAAGACACCCCACAGAAAGACTAGGCCCATGCAACACTCACTACCCCTGGGCATAATGGATGAAAAGTAGGCAAAATAAGTGCAGGCCTCAGACACTGCCTCTCTTCAAAATGGCCCCTTGCATCCCAAGCACCTGTTGCCTGTACCAGCCAGCACTCAAGATGGCCACCACCACCACCACCCACATGGCCAGTCCACATCAACAGTACACCCCAAAAAAACCGAAAAACACCCAAAAATCACCACAATCCAATGCCATCCAGGATGTCTACATTAAAGAGAGTGAGACCCCACAGGCACACTCAGTCCATGCACCACTACCCCTGGGCAAAAGGCCACACCAGCAGCCCCAAAAAAACGACAAAAAACACAAAAAACAGCACAATCCAAGCCCATCCATGGCCTCAATGGTGTTTAAATTCAAGAGGACACCCCACAGAAAGACTAGGCCCATGCAACACTCACCACCCCTGGGCAAAGAGCCCCACCAGCAGCCCCAAAAAACGACAAAAACCACAAAATTCAGCACAATCCCAGCCCATCCATGGCCTCAATGGTGTTGAAATTCAAGAAGACACCCCACAGAAAGACTAGGCCCATGCAACACTCACTACCCCTGGGGATAATGGATGAAAAGTAGGCAAAATAAGTGCAGGCCTCAGACACTGCCTCTCTTCAAAATGGCCCCTTGCACCCCAAGCACATGTTGCCTGTACCGGCCAGCACTCAAGATGGCCACCACCATCACCACCCACATGGCCAGTCCACATCAACAGTACACCCCAAAAAAACAGAAAAACACCCAAAAATCACCACAATCCAATGCCATCCAGGATGTTTACATTAAAGAGAGTGAGACCACACCACAGGCACACTCAGTCCATGCACCACTACCCCTGGGCAAAAGGCCACACCAGCAGCCCCAAAAAAACGACAAAAAACACAAAAAACAGCACAATCCCAGCCCATCCATGGCCTCAATGGTGTTTAAATTCAACAACACACCCCACAGAAAGACTAGGCCCATGCAACACTCACCACCCCTGGGCAAAGGGCCCCACCAGCATCCCCAAAAAAACGACAAAAACCACAAAATTCAGCACAATCCCAGCCCATCCATGGCCTCAATGATGTTTAAATTCAAGAAGACACCCCACAGAAAGACTAGGCCCATGCAACACTCACTACCCCTGGGCATAATGGATGAAAATTAGGCAAAATAAGTGCAGGCCTCAGACACTGCCTCTCTTCAAAATGGCCCCTTGCACCCCAAGCACATGTTGCCTGTACCAGCCAGCACTCAAGATGGCCACCACCACCACCACCCACATGGCCAGTCCACATCAACAGTACACCCCAAAAAAATAGAAAAACACCCAAAAATCACCACAATCCAATGCCATCCAGGATGTTTACATTAAAGAGAGTGAGACCACACCACAGGCACACTCAGTCCATGCACCACTACCCCTGGGCAAAAGGCCACACCTGCAGCCCCAAAAAAACGACAAAAACACAAAAATCAGCACAATCCCAGCCCATCCATGGCCTCAATGATGTTTAAATTCAAGAAGACACCCCACAGAAAGACTAGGCCCATGCAACACTCACTACCCCTGGGCATAATGGATGAAAAGTAGGCAAAATAAGCGCAGGCCTCAGACACTGCCTCTCTTCAAAATGGCCCCTTGCACCCCAAGCACATGTTGCCTGTACCAGCCAGCACTCAAGATGGCCACCACCACCACCACCCACATGGCCAGTCCACATCAACAGTACACCCCAAAAAAACAGAAAAACACCCAAAAATCACCACAATCCAATGCCATCCAGGATGTTTACATTAAAGAGAGTGAGACCACACCACAGGCACACTCAGTCCATGCACCACTACCCCTGGGCAAAAGGCCACACCAGCAGCCCAAAAAAACCGACAAAAAACACAAAAAACAGCACAATCCCAGCCCATCCATGGCCTCAATGGTGTTTAAATTCAACAAGACACCCCACAGAAAGACTAGGCCCATGCAACACTCACCACCCCTGGGCAAAGGGCCCCACCAGCATCCCCAAAAAACGACAAAAACCACAAAATTCAGCACAATCCCAGCCCATCCATGGCCTCAATGGTGTTTAAATTCAAGAAGACACCCCACAGAAAGACTAGGCCCATGCAACACTCACTACCCCTGGGCATAATGGATGAAAAGTAGGCAAAATAAGTACAGGCCTCAGACACTGCCTCTCTTCAAAATGGCCCCTTGCACCCCAAGCACATGTTGCCTGTACCAGCCAGCACTCAAGATGGCCACCACCACCACCACCCACATGGCCAGTCCACATCAACAGTACACCCCAAAAAAATTGAAAAACACCCAAAAATCACCACAATCCAATGCCATCCAGGATGTTTACATTAAAGAGAGTGAGACCACACCACAGGCACACTCAGTCCATGCACCACTACCCCTGGGCAAAAGGCCACACCTGCAGCCCCAAAACAACGACAAAAAACACAAAAATCAGCACAATCCCAGCCCATCCATGGCCTTAATGATGTTTAAATTCAAGAAGACACCCCACAGAAAGACTAGGCCCATGCAACACTCACTACCCCTGGGCATAATGGATGAAAAGTAGGCAAAATAAGTGAAGGCCTCAGACACTGCCTCTCTTCAAAATGGCCCCTTGCACCCCAAGCACATGTTGCCTGTACCAGCCAGCACTCAAGATGGCCACCACCACCACCACCACCCACATGGCCAGTCCACATCAACAGTACACCCCAAAAAAACAGAAAAACACCGAAAAATCACCACAATCCAATGCCATCCAGGATGTTTACATTAAAGAGAGTGAGACCACACCACAGGCACCCTCAGTCCATGCACCACTACCCCTGGGCAAAAGGCCACACCAGCAGCCCAAACAAACGACAAAAAACACAAAAATCAGCACAATTCCAGCCCATCCATGGCCTCAATGATGTTTAAATTCAAGAAGACACCCCACAGAAAGACTAGGCCCATGCAACACTCACCACCCCTGGGCAAAGGGCCCCACCAGCAGCCCCAAAAAAAAGACAAAAACAACAAAAATCAGCACAATCCCAGCCCATCCATGACCTCAATGGTGTTTAAATTCAACAAAACAGTTGTATCATGCACCCATAACCAACCCTGGTCCTACTGGATACTGTGGCTACCCACAATATATTTTATTTAATGTTCTGAAAAAGTTCCAAAATTGTAGTTGCAGCAACTGTAATGCCCCAAACAAACTTACTTGTGAAAGTTGATTTCTAATCCAAAAGTGATCCAAAGAAAGTCAAAAAGGCCTCAAATCCAAATATCCAGCAGCACCCACAAAAAGTAATCCTTCCAGGTCAAGGTCCAAATGAAAGTGACCAGCACATGAAGAAAGCACTGGGAGGAGCCTGCTGGACAGGAACAGGAAGTTGGAGACTGTGGGGCACTTCCTTCCCCCGCCCCCAAAAATGGACTCCTTGCAAAAAAAAGGCCATGCAAATGTCAACCTGAGGAGTGATTCTGATCATTTTCTGAAGGTTTATCCTGTTTGCTGGTGGATTTCTTGTGCAGAATTGCAAAATCTCTATTTCGCGAGTGCGAGATTGTTCCTGTCCGCCGCAAATACGTGTTCGCAATTGCGAACTCTCGCGAGGCGTGCTGTGCAAGGTGGCAAGCCGCGATTACGTATTCGCGGGCGCCAAACTCCCCCGGGATCCCGCAGCAAGATCCAAAATGGCACAGCACTCGCAAAATATGATCGAGAAAAACAACTCGGCAAACGCTTAATGACGGAAAGTGAACGCCGTGCACCACGCCGCGCGCTGCAATATTGTATCACCAAGCAAAAAATCCGCCGCGAGCGAATTCACGGATTTTCGACAAATTCGCGAGAGTTCGCGGATTGCGAATTTCCCGAAAATCCGAAAAATCCGCGAGCGGAGCGGATTTTACGCCCATGCTTATTGTGGACTCTGTACCTTAAATGCCTCCCAAATGCCAACTTAATTCACTGGATTGTCATTCCTACTCCCTGTCTGTTGTTGCCGTACTGCCGCCGAGAATCGTGACCCTGTGACCCGACGTGACGCGTGACGTGTGAACCAGTGAGCGAGGAGCGCGAAGTGTGCGAAGTGAAGCCGGCTACTGGAGCCGAGCTGCGGGACGTCTCAAAACTCGCAAAATCTCAGCGCTAGTCGAACGCTGGCAGAATATTTACCCCTCAAGAAGGAGCGAGGAGCAAGAGGAGCGAGGAGCGAGGCGACCGGTGCCTATGGGACCCGTGTGTCCAGGCAGCGTCCTCGCCCTCGGAGCATAGATACCGGAGCCCCGGGCTAAAGCCGGGTGGCCAGGAGTGGCAGAACCAGTCCCGGTAAAGCCAAGAAAAGCCTGAAATTAAATAAATAAATAAATAAATAAAAAGTAAAACCGGCCACAGCCCAGAGTGGGCAAGTTGGAAAACATCTCCCCCCCACCCCCCCCCACCCCCAACCCCCCACCCCCACCTGAGTGCTAACTGTGTCGTGGAGGCAGAGAGGGGCAAGTGGAAGCCGGTGGAAGCTGCGGCGGGATAAGTGGAGGTTAAGGGAGTAGACTCCTGGGCTAAAGCTGTAAAGGAGGAATCCTGTCTGGCTACATCCCCCTCATGTGAGTTAAAACTGAGGGTGTGGAGGTAGAAAACTTGGACTATTTGGCAGAATAATCTACCCAATCCAGGACAAAAAACTCTTTAAGGAACAGTGGAGGAGGGCACGAGCGCAAGTGCAAGGCACAACAGAGGTAAGTGGAAGTAATTTTTGTACTAATATCTAGATTAATTCAATTAAACTGTTTTTAAATTGAAGCACGTGAGGGAAAGTGCTTAAGGACTAAAATGGCCCCACGGAAAAATAAAAGCACTTTAGGAACAATAAGGAAAGCAAAGCCCAACAGCGAAAATAGACAAGATGACCAAGAGAGCCTAACATCACCTGGGGTCAAGGAGAAAACAAAACGTTCTCAAAAGAATAAAGAGAAAACTCCCAAAGAAGCCCAACAGGGAGGAAGTAAGGGGAGTGTAGCAACCCACACTATCAAAGAATTCGTGGGAAAGCACTTTAAAATGTTTTTTTCACCGGCTAAAGCCAAGGCTACCGGAGAGGAGGAGGATCCATGGAAAGGGGGCACGTCTTTAATTTTTGATGATTACTTGGCAGACTCAATAGATCTATTCGACCGATCGGTAGAGTCCCTGCTAGGCCAAAAGGGGACAATAATGTCACCGCGACTTTCATCCTCCGCGCGATTTTTACGACAGACGCCGGAGGAGGTAGTTAGCCTGAGTTCGAGGCACTGTGATGAAATAACCCCAAACTTAGATGGAAGTCTTGATGGATCAGAAAAGCTGGCATTCACAAGAAGCAATGACCTTGTGGGCCTGGTCAAAAATGGTGACTCAAATGGGGAAAACCAGCGTTTTTAGATAAACTTGGAGTCGTCTGAAACTCCAGCATCTTCACTCCTGGAACTGATGTTAATGGTGCAAAAATCGTTACAAGGACTGTTAGAAGTAACAATGCTAAACCATGACATTCTGAAAAGTCAAAAAATGCACCTGTCTAAAATTGAGGTAGAATTACATGGGATTAGGGAGCAAATGCCCTCAATGTTAAGACCCGTCGCAGATTCGGTGGATATGAGTCAAGGGAGGGAAGGGGAAGAGGAAGGTGGAACTACTAAACCCCCACCAGCAAGTCAAATTGACATAGCCCATTCTGGGGAAAAACAAGTGTATGTGTCAAGATGGCCAATGCTGGTAATCATGGCTTACCAAAAAGAGTAAGAGTGGCAAGAAGGGGTGTGAAAGCAAAGATAAGCAAAAGAGTGATAAAAAATTACGAAGAAAGACATGAGTTAACAGAAGCAGTAGTACATGATCCCAAGCCCCAGCCTCTTAAAATGGCGAGAGAATCCAGTTCAATGAGAACAAGATCAGAGAATTAGGGCGGGAGCCTAGCAAAAGAGGAAAGCAGCTGCAGAAAGCAAACCCACCAGGAAAAGGTGACAATAAATATGAAACAGGTGGCCTTTGAGCAAGTGAGAGCACCCACCCGGAAGGCCCCAGCTAAAAAGAAGGTATACTGGGAAAGTAGCCTGGTGGAGGGTCGCAGAATTAATACAGAACTACACCAGGGAGAGGGTAATTCTGGAGAAGAGATGGACAAAGGGAACAAGTCACTCTATTTCGAACGAGTATAACTGGGAAGGGGTGGAAAAAAAGCTAAAAAGAGCGCTTATCTAAATAGGTCCCATCTTCTTAACATATTTGCACATTGCCCAAACCTAAGGCACAGAAGACTTGAAACAGGTGGGTTTTCAGGTAAATGGTGATGGTAAGGAGGTTACTAAGGTACAGTTCTATTCTGCTCTGGCCTTAACGGCAATAATAAATGCAGAACAGGAGATCCAAAAAGAGGGGATTAGACTAGTGCTTAACCCCTTCAGTGCTAATGACAAGGGTAACTCGTCATGGAGTTTCCATTGATTTCAATGGAAATTACATTGAAGTGCCAGAAGAGGCTTAGCATCCAAGTGGTTAAAGAAGAGTTAGGACAAGGCCTGATGGTGCCCCAGCAGAGATCTTTTTTAAAGTACCATGCAGGGCTAGGTAAGAGACAAGTGAAGCTACCAGGAAGAGAAATGGAACAAGGGCGGGAAAACATCAGTATAGTGATAAATAATTCGGACCTAGTAGAGTCCTGGAAAAATTGGAGCAATATTGAAAGCCCGGCAGGCCCCTCACAAAGTTATAGGGAAGAATCAGTAATAAATGATCCCCTAAGCGATGTAGAATAGGTAAGGGGGCAACGACGGAGCACAAATATGGTCTCTTGGAATATAAATGGATGGGTACCCAAGTAAAACAGGAAACTCTGAAAGAACTCACAAAAAAGTGTGAAATCATTTGTATTCAAGAGACCTGGCTCGGTAGTGGAAGGGTTTAAACAAATTTACCGCCCAGCAGAAAAATCTACCTCTGGCCGCCCTGCCGGGGGCTTGTTGACTTTGATTTCAACATGCTTATTAACTACGGTTTTTCAGATACCCGTGACGTCTAAGTGGCTTTTGGCTTGTAGAATACAAACATCATTTGCTGATAAAAAATATGAAAGTATGCTCATCCTAAATGTGTATATGCAGTGGAGCTCAAGGAAGGAATATGGGGATGAATTGTTATATTTTAAGAATGATATGGATACACTGTGTGATAAGTATGGAAAGGATTTGATGTTGTTACTGGGAGATTTTAATCACAAATTAAACCCAAAACTGACTGATCAGTTGTATATTGAAATTCTAGAGGCTTGTGAAGTGAAAAAAGCAGAATTTCTGGAAACTAAAATAACAACTGATGCGGCCAACCTGGGCAACTACTTAGCGACAAAAAGTTTATTTTGTCTAAATGGGAGGATAACTCAGGATTGTCCCGCAAAGAAAACTTTTAACTATGGGACTCAAATTTGCCCGATAGATTATATTTATATGTTGGCTTGGAATTTTGAGTTGATAAAAGATTTTAGGATTGTCCCCGCGGAATGTAGCGATCATAAAATGTTAAAACTAGAGCTTGTAATCGCCTAACATTTAGCATGTGATATAGTTATCCCCCAAGAGATGGATTATCCAAAGCGGATAACCACTCGGTTAACTGAAAAATATATCGAGAGGTTAACTAGTCTGCAACAAAATGTGCAATTAGGTCACTTGTGTGGCCAAAATTTACCTTGGCATGTTGAGAAAATACCTCAAGTAGTGGAAAGCATAAGCATAGAATTAAGGTATGATGTAAGCGCCAATAAGAACAATGGAAGGTCACAAGCAAAGCGAGAATCTTGGTTTAATCAGGAATGCCTACTAAAGAAAAGAGAAGTTGGCGAGAAGAACGTAGCCTACGGAAAAAATTTGTGCAAACCAGGGCAGAAAACCTAATAAAAATAAAGAAGGAATATATCACCCTAATACGTAATGCTAAAAAGACCTATAAAGAAATGTGTTGGGGCAAATTATTGGAAGCAATCGAAGCCAAAAATACACGGCAGTTCTGGAAGCTAATCCAGTCAGCAACTAGACCTTCGGCTGCTCCGATGATTTGCGTAGTGGAAGAGGGGGCGTGGACAGAGTATATACAGCAATTATATGCCCCGAGGAGTGGGACTGGAAATGAGGCATCTGGGGACTGGCGAGGCCTAGTAGAGGATCTAAAACAAGAATGTTTAACAACTAATGTCCTTAGAACAATAAAGACACTGAACCTAACTAGAGCTGCAGGCCCAGATAATCTACCAGCCCTGATATTAAATTCAAACCAGACTTGGTGGGCGGGATTCTACGCGAAAATGTTTGCCTTAATTTTAGACCAAGGGATTATGCCCCCAAACTGGAAGGGAGCCATAATAAGACCGCTACACAAGAAAGGGGATGTATATGCCCCGAAGAATTATAGGCTAATCAACCTATTGGATATAGGAGAAAAATTTACTCTAAAATAATTCTTAGTAAGCTAAAAGCTTGGGTGGAACATAGATCTATCATTCCGGTTGAACAAGGGGGCTTCAAAGAAGGCCACTCCACGATAGATCATTGTTTTGCACTGTGGGCCCTGGCCAGGAAATCGATGGAACAAAATGGCAAATTATTTTGCTGTTTCGTCGATTTCCAAGCGGCGTTTGACACAGTAGACCGAAATAGCCTTTGGGAAGTACTGGAAAACTATGGAATGCCACAGGGTATATTGAACATCTTAAAAGAATTACATAGTGGCAATTGGGCCCAGGTCATTAGAGATATAAAGGGCTCTCTAACCCATAAAATTCCAGTAAAGAATGGTTTGAGACAAGGGTGCGTTTTGGCACCCTTGCTTTTCTCAATCTTCTTGGCAGACCTTCCAGCGACCTTGGAAGTTGAAAAAAGTGCGAGCCCGCGAATGAATAATAATAAAGTGTCATGTCTCTTATACGCCGATGACCTTGTGATCTTGGATCAAACTGAAATGGGCCTCCAAAGGAAACTAAACGTGTTCAATAAGTACTGTGATGAAAAGCTCCTAACAGTGAATATGGAAAAAACAAAGATCCTATGTTTTGGAAAGAGGGTAAACAATTTTAACTGGTTATTAGGACAGGATAAATTACACATAGTATGTGAATATAAATACTTAGGCCTCTGGTTTAATAGCGCATTAAAGTGGAATACCCACTTGGAGGCACAGACGGCAAAGGCTTACTCTTCGGTCTGTGGTCTGAAAAAATTCAATAAAGATTATGCGATATGTCACACAGACCGCTTTTGAAGGCTTTTGAAGTTATGATCCCCCCACAAGTGCTTTATGGAGCTGAGGTGCTTTTCTTGAGTGGTAAAAGAGGGTGGGACCGGGAAGAAGGTAAAATTGTGAAAATGTTGTTGTCCTTACCAAACAGCTCCATGATTCAAGCAATTAGAATGGAGGTGGGTTTAACATCATGGGAAGTAAAGACCCAGTTGTCCCTAATAAGAGGAACCGTCAGGAGCCTGGTGGTGATGAGAAGGTTTCAACCTGGTGTAGAGAGGAAATTCGAGTAAGCAGCTTACGCTGGGCGCGAGACGTGAAGAATACCCTCCAGACAGTAGCCGCGCACTTGAAATTGAGCCTTTCCCCACCACTGTTGAATATAGTCTGCACTAAAAAAATGCTTAGAGACCAAGGGCTTGAATACTCTAGATCAAAAGACATGGACTATCTGAGGCTAAAAAAATCGGCGAATTGGGTAAAAAATGAATGGGAAAAGGAGGTCCGGTTCCCATACCTGGATTTACTGCCTAGTAGATGGCTAAGACATGAAATCTTGAAGGTTCGGGTGGGCCTAAATCCATGGAAGATTGAAAGAAAAATAAGAGTGGCCCTGATCCATCCGGACGGTACTTGTAAATGTGGTCTAGGAGTAAGAAATTATATTTTACATATACTGTTTGATCGTACTTGTATTTTAGCAATTCGGAAAACTTTTTTAAGTCCAATTTTTTTAAAATATGAGGTGACCTCACGGACTGATGCTATTGACCTCCTTACAGAAATGTCATTTCTGGATATTACAATTGCGTTGGGGAAATTGCTGAAAGCGACAAGAGAATATGTAATGGAGGCAACAAAGGAGAATGGGAGAGTTTAAAAATTATAGAGTATCCCAATTTTATGCTTATGGTTCTTATAAGTGTTGCAAATGTGTAAAACGAAATGTGGTTTTAAATATTTTATCACTATGTGCGATCCATTGTTCTATGTATGGTTTATAGACTATTGTCTAAATAAACTTTGTTATCAATCAATCATTCAGCTGAATGAAATTGAGGAGCTCAGTTCGGAGTTCATCCCTGAACATGGTTTCCAGAAAAGCTAAGGGATGAAGCACCAATTTGACCCGGGCATGATCTGAGAATGTGCGGGGGAGATATTCCACTAAGTGTACCCACATGCATAGATCTTTGGATCCAATCCAACAGTATAGCCTCTCCCAAGAGCCATGATCAGTGGACACGTGTTCCCTAGGTCAGGGAAGGGTGTTGTAGTCACTATATATCAACCAGATCCTCAGGCCACATAATATCTAAGAGAGTAGTTGCTGCTGCATTATGTGTGCAACAATCGCCATCCGAGGAATCTAGGTGTCTGTTAACCGCTACCGCGCTAGCGGGTTTTCACGCTGTGCGCTGAAATTTGAAAATCGCGCGGTTTGTGACAAAGCCAGCTCGTCATCTGCGTAGCGCAGGTAAAGCCCATGACGAGCTGGCTTTGTCATCCGCATCGAAGGGGTTAAGCATCAAACTGAAATCCCCACCCCACAGTCTAGCCTACAGAGACAGGAGTGAGCATGTATCCCAGATTTGTGTGAGAAACTGGGAATCATTTGTGTTGGGTCCAAATGTGATAATTATTGTCAAGTGTTTGTTATGTATTATGGCTTGTATGATAATATAGCGGCCTGGGGTTTGTATGGTAGCAAGAATGGTGCCCCTCGCTTGACCAATAGTGCAGTACCTCTTGCATATGTAAATTTAAAGTACAGAGCTTTATAATGACATCATTTAGTGATGCTATTAAGGTTAGCAGTGGGACACAGATGACTCTCCCGCAACAGTGCCACGTCAAGCCTTTGTTTGTCCAGGTAAGCAAGGATTTGCCTAGTCTTGCGAGGGTTGTCTAGCTCGCGCAAATTCCAGGTTAGCAGCTTAATAAGGGGCCTACTGTCTGTATATTTCAGCCCGCTAAAAGTGCTATAGCGTTTATTGGTGGGACAATGGAGTCAGTGTGGATGATGTGTGGCCGTGTGATGTGATGGAAAGAAGAAGGGGGTAAGGCTGTGCAAGTACGTAGAAACTGATTATGTGATGCTTTTTCTGCCCACTTGGTCTGAGCATAGATCTCAACTTCCCATTCCTGTTACCCTCTACTCTCACCCATACTAGTAAACCCCAACCTGCCAGTGGCCACCCTCCCACTCCACCCTTATGCAAGCGCCAAAGGGCGCACCAAACCATCACAAAGTAACAAGTGACATTGTGCGATTTAACCCAGGAGTGGCACAGAACCTGCTAGGGTGCAATCAGGCACAACCGGGACATCAGGAGTACTCGTCTGACCGTCTCCTGGCACAACATGGGTTTCAGATATCCCAGTGCAGGCAGATCATGGCGGATTGCACACCCAGTGCAAGGAGCCTCACAGGAGTGCTGCCATCGTAGAACTAGTCACTCTCGCCCCCTCAAACGCCACAGATCAGCAACTTTATTGCAAAATCTTTTCGCTCTAGGATACCACACGGGTAAGCACTTCTTCACAAATATACAAAGTAACAAATAAAACAATGTATGCATCAAGACCAATACATTTCCATTCCAATTATGCGCCCCATGGGTAATTGTAGGAAGTGTGACTGGTACGGCATGGAGGACAGAAGTCACATTCTTGATGTGAACTGTGACAGAGTTCCCACCCTGTTCAGTCAGAAGACTCTGCAGAGTCAAACAGTTTTTACTCAAAGCAATTATTTGTACCCGTAGGAGTAATGGTAAGACAGTTAGAATGTTTTGGGTTGCATGTTCAGGAACATTTTTGTATGCTCAGTAACCCTTTTTGGCTGGCACTGGAGGATGGTGATGGAGAGTGGCATTGCTTCTACCAAACTCTTATCCTGTATAGGTCTCTGGATTCCAGTTCATTTCTGGCTCATCTTTGTGTAACAAGTCAACCAAAAACCCCAGTCCAGAAATAAAACACTTCAAACCTCACACAAGGTGCAAGTAAAATGAAAGAAATAGAATAAGATAATTGCAAAGAAGAATATTCTACTGCAATCAAACGTAAAAGTGACTGCAAAGTATCATTGAAAAATAGTTTCAAAATGTTGAAGTTCTTTCCAGAGCTCAGACCAGAATATTAATTCATTAAGTTGCTGACCTCCCTGTAGCTGGACTGAGAAAGATGGATGGGCCTGGTTAACATATCTACCCTCATACTTACAACAGCTTTTAGATAAACCTGAAGGTTCTATCTTAACAGTGCTCCAAGTGGGTCAAATATGCGATGTGCGAGCCCTTATAAATGATATAATAGGGTTACAAAATCTCTGAACCGACAATGAGACTATGTGGACCTGAACTCAATGCAGTAGGCACGCCCGGTAAAACATTCCACCTTCCATCCTTGAAACTGTTCTAAAGCTCCAAATAGTTAAACTGGGTGAAGTTGACTGCTGTTTTTCAAAAGGGCCTAATTTGTACATACAGAATTTGCTTAAGACCTCTGGCAGACAAATATAAAGGGCTGAGAAGGTGGGTTTTTAGTTTGATATTCTTGGGTCTGCAAGGTGTTTCAGAACGTGCAAAAGCAGAGCGTTTGTCCCTGGTAAAGGAGTATTGGCAGCAAAAATAGATAGTTAATGCAACATGGTCTCATTAAACACTTTGATGCTGGTTTCGTCCTGATTTGTCTCAGTGAACCGGTCCTTTTGTAAATAACAGTAGACCCCACCCAGCAGGAGCTGGTCTCCACAGTAATCCAAGTAGCCCATGAATCAATAAATCAATTAATATTTGTAGTGCACGCTAATCACCCCGGGGGTGGTGTCTCTAGTCGCAGCGTGGGGTGGGGCCATTCGACATCCAGGTCTTGAGGCCAATCCTGAATTCGGTGAGGGAGCCCATCAGATCCCTCTAGTTGGAGCAGCAACATCTTGCAGAGCATGCCTCTGCCTGCAGTCCTTGAGGCCTTCAGGGGCATGAAGTAGTAGCAAACAAGTAGCTGTCCCTCAGCAGACCAATATCCGGAGAATCTGTTAAATGAAACCATTCTCTCTATTCTTGAAGCAAGTCCTGGAAGAAAAGACTCAAGGTGGGTATAAGGGAAACTTTTCCACTTTTTCAGTTTAGTATCCGTTATTTTTAGCTCAACTAGAAGGAAAATGTTCCTTTCATTTTGGTTGCAGGTTCGACTTCAACATTCAGTGGGAGAAGGAAGAGTTGGTAAACCGCAGATGTGTACCATTAGTTGGAGTCGCCACCACGGCGTACAGAAATGTTCCACCACCCCTTTCCCGGTTGTCTTACAGCATTATGCATTTTGTGCTCTGTGAGAGGGCCTAGTTTCAGGCAAAATCTCTCTGCAGAAAAAAATCTAAAATTCAGGGGGCCATCTTCATAGGGAAGAAGCTATGACACATTCCCAAGTACCCCCACTGGCAACAGGTTTTATACAATGGAGTACCTAAGTTATCACACCAACAGAATATGCCATATAAGAGTAGCTAGATAATGGACCTAGACTGAACCAGGGTTATTCACTTTGACAGGAAAAGTGGACCAGACAAGCGCAACCATATAATCTCTTTGGCTTGTATGTCATCATTTTGTCAGAACAGATGCAAATGGTCGATGTGCATCCTGAATATTGAATTTAGACTATTGAGGCATGCAAACTTCAAGGACTTCCCTGTATGCACTTAGCTTTCAATATTTTGTCACTCCATATTCTGTCCACAATATTCCTGTATGTCAATATTCTTGGGCTCCATATTCAGTGGTACAACCCACATGGTCAATTAAGGCCACTCGCGTGTTTATGGCCCTGCTCCACAAACCTAGGAAAGGTATTTTCTGCATTCCGCTATTCAGGCTAAAAAGACACACAACACGCTATTTCTCAGAACTGAAAAGCAACAGAGAGTTAAAACCGGTCTTCAAATTTGTGCATCTCAGGCAAACCTACATGGCTAACCTTAGGAAAGCATGATCAAATAATAATTTAAACCTGTCAGCTGTGTGGGAGACCTTTGTGTGGGCCACAAGAAACGTTTTGGGTATGGAGAAAAACTAACCTTCGCCACATCTCATAAATAAAGATGTACCTGGTTTGGGATATCTAGAACTGACGCATTAAATGTATAATGTGTTCGTTATTAAAACTGAACACGTCCTGTTGTGTAGTTGCTATATTACCTATACAGGATCTGCGTGTTTGGATAAAATAAACTGTGGGACTGGTGGCAGACAGACTCTGTGCACCCCCACCGGATATGTTAGCCTGTCTGTATCAGCTAGCTCACAGTGCACTAGAATCTCCTCTTGTCAGGGAGAGAATAGTTCTTGGCAACTTCAGAACATGACAACCCTGATCCCTCAGGATCGTGGAAACAATATACTACCTTTCGCTCAGTCACTCTTGCTCACTTAGTTTGTCTCAGAGATACACAGAATAAACATACTGGGCGTTTGTCAATAAAGATTTATTGAACAGTTGTTATTGTAGTGTAGAATTGATGAACTGCAACAACCATTAGACAGTAGCAGAGATATATGATTAGCAGTACTAGGAAAGTAAAGGGATGGTACAGTTCTACTATTTTGAGGTAATCATGAATATATACAAGTACATAAAATACATGATAATAAGTGCGTACTCCTACGATGCCTCTCTAACTAGGTGTACCTAAATGTAACTAGCATCTATGTAGGTGTTATGCCAAGAATCCCGCTAGGATCTAGTCAACCCCATTACCAGAGAATGAGAGAATAAGGGACCCATCCCGGTCTCGATTTGGACACCCCGTGAGGGGTGTTAGACCACTGCGTGCTGGAGCGTCTGCATGCAGGAACCACAGCATCTCTGGTCAGTGTGTCAGCCGGAAAGTCTCGGTCTCCTCTGTCCTTCTAAGCAAAATGTGATGTATATATTTCCATAGGTCTCCCCAGGGGTCCTACCTCACTGTGTTACTGTGTCGGCCTAAAGGATGATGTCGGGCCTTTACTTCATACAGAGATATTTTACAGGAGATGATAGTCCTGCTGTGCTTCCAAGAACCCTCATGCATAATGAATGAGATTCGAACTAGGGAAAAATCAGAGTTTCTTAATGCAGTTTAGTATCTAGGTAAAAGGTCAGTCCCTAAGAACCATTATGCGTGTAATGTAGCGAAGAATATCGGTGAAAGGTTGCAATGTTACCTGCGCCTATATAGGGTACCTATAAGGAATATAACACATTCGCTGATAGCCAATTCAGGCCAGTTCAACAATGGCAGAGACTGCACTGAGAATGAAGGGCACACTACTGAACAAGAACATAAGTATGAGGTCAAGGCAGCAGGTCTCCAGTCAGAACAGAAAGCAGACTTCCAGGGGTCCAAAGATCAAGAAATAGAGTGAACTCCCTAAGTAGATGGAATTACTGTACTTTCCCTACAATTTTTGAATGGGAAAAAATCATCAAAACCATTGGAGATTTTACAATAAGGGTAGAAGGGGACCTTTCATTCTGTCAACAGGTTGGCAGAATTAAAAAGACACTTGGTCTTTCTAGAATCTACTCTACTTGAAAGTAAATATGCCCTCTTTCAGGGACAGCAGCATTTTCTGGAAGTAGACGAGGTGGTCTTCCAAAATCAAGCTGTCGTCTGCAAAGTAATCCAGATGGTTAATATTAAATATCTGCAAACATTTTAAACCGAAAATGACTTGAGATTTGAGCATGACCACCTCTTTTTGGCATCTAGGTTTATGCCATTCTGCCAGTAGTTTGAAATCAAATTTAAAGTACCCAGAATTTATAAAGTGCCTAACCCATCAAGGAACGCATGAGAACATGATATTGGATGGGCATCTGTTTTAGTGACATCATTTAGCATTCCAGACCGACCACTTATTCTTTTGCAAACACCCTGAAGGGTGGGACACGTAGATGGCATGATCAATGAATCAATGAAACAGGATTTGTAGAGCACACTAATCACCCGTGGGGGTATCCAGGCACAAGGTTCAGGATGCTCATGGGATTCAGTCAAAAAGCAAGGTCTTGAGTCCCCTTCTGAACTCCTGAAGGGAGAGCGAAGTACAAAGGTGGATGGGGAGGCTGTTCCAGGACTTTGCAATGAGGTCACAGAAGGGACAACCTTCATTGTTGCTGCGGAGGGGGGTGAGCGAGGGAGAGCGAGGTGGAGTGCAGGGGTCTGGAAGGTAGGTGAAAGCTTAGGCGTTGGTTGATGTACGCTGGTCCTTGGTTGTGGAAGGCTTTGTAGGCGAGCATCAGACTCTTCATTTGGCATCTCTTGTGGACAGGGAGCCAGTGGAGTTATTTAGGTGGGGGGTGATGTGGGTCCATCTGGGGAGGTCAAGGATGAGTCTGGCCAACGCGTTCTGGATGGTATGAAGTCTCTTCAGGAGGTGTGATGGGATTCCAGCGTAAAGTGCATTGCCACAGTCCAGACGGCTGGTGCTAAGGGCTTGAGTGAAAGTTTGTCTGGTGGAGACTGGGAGACATTTGAAGATATTTCGAAGTATGCTGAGTCTGAGGAAGCATGCAGAGGAGACTGCGTTGTTCTGGCTCTTCATGGTGACTTTACTCTCCAAGATGATGCCAAGGTTCTGGGTATGGAGGGGCCACCAGGAGTTATCCCACAGTGAGGCAGAATTCCCGAAGATCAGAACTTCTGTCTTGACTGTGTTGAGTCTGAGGCAGTTGTCTTGCATCCAGTTGGAGACGCTGGTCATGCAGAGGTGGAAAATGGCATAGGTGGTGGAGGGGTCTTTGTATAGTGAGAGGATGTGATGGGTGTCGTCCGCAAAGGAGATGATGTTCAGTCCGTGGTTTGGGAAGGTGTTGGCCAGAAGCACATGTAGGTGTTGAAAAGGGTGGGGCTGAGGGTTGAGCCTTGAGGGACGCTGCAGATGATGCTCTTGGGCTCTGAGGTGAAGAGAGGGAGGAGGACTCTCTGGGTTTATCTGGAAAGGAAGGATGCAATCCATTTGGGGGCGTTGTCTTGGATGTCGATCTGATGAAGCCTCTTGATCAGGGTGTGGTGGGATGCAGTGTCGGAGGCTGCAGAGGATCAGGGCGGCCAAGTCTCCCTGATCAAGGAGGGTTCTGATGTTGTCTGTCGCAGCGATAAGGGCAGGTTCGGTGCTGTGGTTGGAGTGGAATCCGGATTGGGATGCGTCCAGAAGAGTGTTGTTCTCTAGGTATTCTATAAGTTGCTGGGAAGGGAAGCAGGGAGGTGGGAGATGGGTCTGTAGTTTTTGAAATCGTTGGGGTTGGCGGAAGGTTTCTTGAGAAGATGTTTGATCTTAGTGTGTTTCCAAGCCTCCGGGTAGTTGGCTGAGCTGATGGATGTGTTGAGGATGCCTGTGAGCATGCTGCTGATGGTGTCGTTACATGGTTTGAACATGTGGTGTGGGCAGGGGCCTGAGGGGCACCCAGAGTAGACAGAGTACATGATGTCAGGGGTGTTCTGCATCGTGATCTGGTTTCAGATGGTGATCCTGTTGTTGGCGGGGCACCTGTGGAGTCTAGGAGGCATAGGGTGTCGGCGATGGGTTGGGTTTTTAAGTTCCTGTAGATGGTGGATATTTTGTTGAAGAAAAAGTCAGCTAGGGTGGCGCGGAGTCTTGGGAGAGGGTGATGATGTTTTCAGTCGCTGAGGGGCTGGAGAACTCCTTGATGATGCTGAGAGTTCTTTGCTTTGGTTGGAGTGGGCTTCAATGTGGTTGCCTAGGGCATTCATTCTGGTGTCTTTTAGCAGTCTGTGGTACTGGCTGAGTGATGTCTTGAAGGTGGTCCGGTCGGTGGGCTCCTTGGTGGTGCGCCATCTCCTTTCCAATTGTTTGCAGTCACATTTCGAAGTTCTTAGTTCTGGGTTATACCAGCTGGCTTGTTTGGAGGGTGTGTTGGGTTTCGAGGGTTTGCTGGGGGCGACTCGGTTGGGGCACTTGGAGATCCAAATTGTGACGTTTCAGACGGCTTGTTTGATGTTCAAAGAGGTGTTGGCTGGGGGGGAGGTGGGGTGGGGGATTAGAGTTGAGAGCATCTGTCTATTGGCTCTTGGAAATTCTATTCCAGCTGGGGTGTGAGACGCTGACTGGTCTGGTGGCTTGGCTGGGAGCTGCTGTGTAGGTAACGTGGGTGATTGGGTGGTCTGTCCAGGTGAGCTTGGTGGGATGGCTGTATTTGTTACGGGCGGTGAATATAGGCTTCAGCGAGTGTCCTGCAAGGTGCGTGGGGTCGGTGACTATCTGAGTAAGGCCGATGCTATTCATGCTGTCCAGAAGGTTGAGGGTGATGGTGTTGTTAGGGTCGGCGAGGTGGAAATTGAGGTATCTTAGGAAAATGTAATGTTCAGAGTCGATGACTTGGTGGGTGATAAATTTGCGGATACTGTCGCAGAAGCCGGGGAGGGTCCTGGTAGTCTGAAGATGAGGGTGCCTCTGATGGTGGTTTTGACGTCCATTCTGAGCGGGAAGTTGAGGTATTCCATGAACGTGGTTTTATCGTCCACAGTGGTGATGTAGTGGATGGATTTATGGGGGATGATGTCAGAGAAGAAAACTCCTAAGCTACTGGTGACCCACCCTCACGTGTGATTGGTGCAAATCTTACTAGAGTATTTGTATTTGTTAATACTTTTACAGTGCATTTTCACCGAAGCAGGAACTTTATATTAGGAGAACACAAAAATGTACTTAAAAATATGCAGCTAAACTTTCACAGGTATGAGACATGACCCGACTAGGGTTCCCTTTTAGGAGCATGAAAAAGGATTTGGGCGCAAGCTCTTGCTCAAAATTTGGCTTCTTTCAGCTGAGGAATAGAGGAATCGGGAACTTAGTAGGGGTGTGTAAACTCTGCAACTTTAACTGCTTTTCCAGAAGAGGTCGCGCAGCAGCCAGGGCGGCTGACTCCAGAACACGGGGTTCACAGTTCGATCCCCTGCAGCAGGTCAGCCCAACACCATGTGACTCTAGGCAATAGCTCGATTAATCTTCCAGACGGCCCCCAGCACTTTGAGACCCTTAGGGGGGTGATTAGTTTGTGCTTTACAAAAACCGAGTTATTCCGATTATTATTTTGCTCGTTTGGCATAAAAGTACAGGACCAGGCACTCTTCCTGCCTTTAAAAAGTTGCATACCTAGTTATGTTATGTTATGTTATGTAACTTTTATATAGCGCACGGCTACTCGATATGAGTGTCCCGGCGCTTCCCACCTGCAGCTCAGAGTAAAAATAACACAACACAGCTAAAATGAGGGAAAAAGAACAGCAGAGGAAAACAATAAGAGCAATAGACAGTAAAAACAGACTAAAGATTAAAAAGCCAGGTCTTCAGGCTCATCCTGAACTGGAGCAAATTGGCAGTGCTGCGGAGCGGAAGAGGAAGCAAATTCCACAGCTGGGGGGCTCTGCAGCTGAAAGAACGCCCTCCCACGCGGGCCTTCCTCACCCGCGGGACCACCGCTTTAAAGAGGGATTCCGAACGCAGGGAGCGGACTGGACGATAGAAAGCCAGTCTCCGCCGCAGATATCCAGCCCCTGATCCATATAGGGCTTTATGCATCAGAGTCAGGGATTTGAACTGGATCCGCTTCCTGATAGGCAGCCAGTGTAGCGTCTGAAGCAGCCCGGAAGCTCGAGCTCGTCTGCGTAGGCCAAAAATAGCCCGGGCGGCAGAGTTCTGCACCACCTGAAGGCGCTGAACCAGGTAGTCAGGGAGGCCAAGAAAGAGGGCATTAGCATAGTCAAGCCTTGAGCCGACAAGAGCCTGCACAGTAATCCTCCTGTGCTCCTCAGACAGCAGAGGCAGAAATTTACGGAGCATTTTCAGGATTCCGTAGCAGGTGCCAGCCAGACCAAGAATATGAATTCTCAGCGACAGCTGGTTGTCTAGTTTGACACCCAAATTCTTGGCCACCAAGGAGGACTGTGCCGGAGGGCTCATGTCGGACGGCCACCATTGCTGCCACTCCGGATCGGCGACGCAACCAAAGAATAGAACCTCAGACTTACTTGAATTGGCCCTCAGACTGTTCCGCTGGAACCAGTCGAAGACCAATGCAAGACAGTCCCGAATTCTCTCTCCATCAAACTCTTGGTCTTTCCCGCATGTGAAGAGGAGTTGCGTGTCGTCGGCATTTACATTTACATTTACATAAGAGACGATCTGGGCCCCGTATGCCTCCACCAAGGCCGCCAAAGGGGACATAAAGATGTTAAACAACGTGGGGCTCAACACAGAACCCTGTGGAACCCCGACTCCCAGTGGCGGCATCTCGGCGGAACTCTGGGAAACCCAGACCGTCTGGCGGCGGCCTTCAAGGAAAGAAGTAAACCACCTAAATACCGTCCCCCTAAGGCCGATGTCATATAGCCTAGCTAGAAGCGCCTTATGGGGGACGGTGTCGAAAGCCGCCGATAGGTCTAACATGACCAACATGGCCCTGCCGCCGACATCCAAGGTCTCCCTGAAGATCTCAGTAACCTCCAACAAAGCCGTCTCCGTGCTAAAATTAGGACAGAAACCGGATTGGGATATATGGAGCAGATTGTTAGCTTCCAAAAAGCTCGACAGGACACCGTGGGCGTGTTTTTCTGTAATCTTCGCTAACGCCGGAAGAAGCGAGATTGGCCTATAATTGGCCAAAGCCTCGGCGTCGAGACCCAGTTTTTTTTAGGAGGGGGATCACCATCGCTCTTTTCCAAGAACTGGGGACCCTCCCCTCCCTCAAGGAGGCATTGAGGATGGGGTTGACCAGTGGATTCACCACTGCCGCCATCCCGGCCAGGAATTTGGCAGGGCAGGGGTCAAGTGGCGAACCAGATTTAAGATTGGCCAGCAGCGACCTTGACACATCACTGGAAACAACAGGGAAATCGGACAGCACCGCCGCAGGTGTATGCGGAAGTCCACAATCCGCCCTCATAACGCCACTTCCATCCGGTCCCTCCACGAAGGTGGCCCGAATCGCCTTGATCTTATTAGTGAAGAAACCGGCCAGATCACACGCCCATGCATCCGACGAAGCTAGTGGGGGCGGATGGGAGCTGGGGGTCGTAAACTCCTTAATATATTAAAGATCTCCTTACAGGAGTTCACAGATGCCTCAATCCTCCTAGCCAGATAATCCCTCTTGGCACCCAGGATGTCCCGGTGGTAGTACTCATATCATAAACGTATACTTGGTTCATGTGGTAATATTTCACTCATCTGGTGCCATCTGGATTACCAAGTCTACTGCGGTTAGCGCTGTGCACATGCATATGAGCAGGCCAGACATCTAAACATATGAATGCTGCAGCACAGGTGGCAACAAGCACACACATTTTCCAAGAGAAGATATTAATTAGACCACATGCATGCATCAAAAACAGCTCTCAAACACGGCTATCGCTGTACTCACAAGAGCACTTGAAACCACGACAGGAACGCACCAACAGTACGCATTGGCCAGAATTCACTTCCAACATGCCCAGATCCGCCTTCGAGTTCAGCTACTCCAGTACCGACCAGCACTTGCTGCTTCCGCCCAACAATACTCACAGCACCGCAGCGCTCAGATCACACCTCCTTGCCCATCTCAAACAGAACAAACTAGACAGACCTCTAGATGCCCATCCCAAACAAGTAAGTTATAACCTGATAAAGATCCATGTAGTGTGTTGTTTGGGATGGGCTTCTAGAGGTCTCTCAGTTGTGTTCTGTTTGAGATGGGCAAGTGGGTGTAACTTACAAGCCGTTCAAATTTCACATGAACCAACACCACGCATTATTATAGCAGACATTTTACAAATCCCTACTAACTCCAGGCAACCGACACAACCATACATAACTAATGGATGCTCATCCCACAACCGTACGAAAGTAGCACCCAGAATATAAAGAAGCGCCTGTGCTGCATGACTGGTAGAAGGTGTTTTACAAATGTTAAGAGTCAGACTGGCATACTGCCACTGAGGCATTTTCAGGTGGCTTCATGTATAGATGAATGATCTCTTCAAAGTATTTCAGAACTTGAGAAAAAGCAAACGAATTTCCAGAGCATAGAATGTAAGTGTTCTGTTGCCCATTAGCCCTGTTGATTTGCACCCTACCCATTTGCTCCGTGTAAACCTCCTCCAGCAATAAATGTCATTTTAAGGCTTCTGGCTGTCTGCGACCTCATTAAATGCCACGCTTTCTGCTGGGAGAATTCACAACATTTCACATTCAGACAAAAACCATATTCCCCTGTAGCCGTCATGCCCATCTAATTGTTGCATTATGTGTCATAAATAATTACTGCCGTGAAACAGAACGAGATAAATAAATCTCGGCAAAGTTAAACATTTATTTTCACACACTTCCACGAAGCATATAAATTATAATAAAACAAGCAGATTTTTTTTTACCGAAGCTAATGATTAACTCGAGGCAGGATTCCTCGCATTATGCTGCTGCAGGGGGACCCATGCTGGCATTCACACTACAGTGCTCGTCTGAGACAAACAGTAATTCATGCAGCATGCGAACCTCAGTAAACATGGGGGCATCCATCTTCTTGTGCTAAACCAGCTGCTCCATAGAGATCACTCCTCATTCACAAGTGTAGAAATGTAGGCGCTGAGGGGTGGTCCGTGCCGCCATTGGTGCTAACTCACACGTATAATGGACAAAGGACTCAAAACATACCCTAGACTTAAAGCTCAGCATGGCAACCACCCCCTATAGCAGAAAGAAAAAAAGGCATCCATGCACATAATGCTCTATACAGACCCATAATGGATCTAGCCAGTCGCTATCCAGTATAATCCATCACTCAACACATTGCTCTACTCAAACTACTAGCTCGTCTGACCCACGTCACACAATATGAAACAACCAAAAACCACAACGTCTGTCCACAGACTCTTGAATCCGATGGACGAGATTCCAATACCATGAAGGTCGCCCTGTTTCAGAAAGTGCTTCATAGTAGGAGGAGCGGCAACATACACTTAGCATACTACACTTTTACATATACATTTATGTACAACTAGGTGAAAATAATCTAATGGCGACAACACAGCCAGAAACATCGGTTTCTATTTGAACTGGCCTTATTACAACCGGTTAATCTTCGTTTCACAGACATCATGTAGTCCATAGTTCCTCGCCTTTCCTTCGCTTGGGTGACTATGGACAACAATGAAACGCTTGGTAGACAGGCATGGTGCCATAATCGTACCCACGAAAGACAGCCTTGAGCAAAATAAAAAATAAACTACAGGAAATGATCCATTCAACTTTGGCTAACAAACGAGCCTTGCCCGCATGCTTTATAGACTAGACAGGTGAAGGCTATGGTGGAAACGAAGTAACAGGGGCCTACCGACAAAAATACGTAACGCAGTCATCACCCTTAATTCGAACATTGGGTGCAAGTTAAACTCAGTGAGGAGGGTTCCCTACTGAAAATAATATCCATTACCAAAGGGCTAAAGCAGGTCAGTGTTCTAGCCCCTATTCTTTTTAGGTTTCGGCCTGCGTAGGCTGCGCTTGCGGAGTCTCGCTGGTGAGAAATTTTGTTTTTCAGTATGGGGGCTTGAACCAGCCCCTTTTCTCCATTGGCTGGCTTCCTAAACGGAGGCCAGCCATTGGAGGAGAGAGGCGTCACTCCGTTCAAGCCCGGATTCGGGGGGGTGTTTTTTAGGTTCTTTCTCTCCTCTTCCCATTGGCTGGGATTTTACATTCCAGCCAATGGGAAGAGGAGAGAAAGAAAAACACGCCCCGAATACCAAAATGACGGTGCCTTTCTCCGAGGCATTTCCGCATGACCTCGGAGAAAGATGGTGGTCCTTTCCCTCTTGCGCTGTTCTTGTTTGTATTATTTGAACTAAAAGCAACATTTTTTTGGTTAACTTCTGCAGATTATTGCGCAGGTGAAGGATTATGCGGCGCCTCGCCCCCACCAACCTCCAGCGTCATCCCGGGCCCCCAGGTACGTCCACCCGATCCCTGGTGCCACGGTGGGCTCTGGTGGCCCTGTGTCGCCGCACTCTCCCCAGTACTATGAGGATAAGTCATCAAGAGGTTGTGCACAGCACGCCGCGCTGTCTGCAAGTCGCGTTGCTTCCACTGGCTGTAGCGCTACACACATAGAAATCGGAAACCTTGGCAGCTATTTAGACGGTAAAAAAATCAATGTTTAATACATTTTGTAATTGCAATTAATATTAATCAGAACAATATTGTTCCTAAGTAATTCATTTTATTTTATATTTTGGTGGAACAATATTCATGTGTTTAAAGAAAACAAGCTTATGAGTATTCACTTGTTTGGGATTTTCATTGGATCACATTTTCAAAATGGCCGCTGCCGTCGCCTCAGTGAAAGTCGATGTTCCTCGGCTTCGCTCCTCTGTGCTCCATTTTACTGACGGTGGCCACCATCTTTTCGTGACGTCACGGCGAGCATGCTTGGAAGGGAGGGCGGGAGGAAGAACAGCACCAAAGAAGAAAAGTAAACAGAGTGCGCGCGGTGACGTCAGAGACGGGAGGCGGGGCCTCCGCACCGGTGGGAGGAGGCTTGGAGCCGGCCAGGTCATCACGCAAGGGCTGGTGAGTGCTAAGCCTGGCCGGGCCTTATGGTTTCAGAAGGTAGGCGGCGGCGTGACAGGGTGAGGGGACGAGGCGAGGCCCGCGGCGAGGAGCTGGGGAGCGGTTGCCAGGTGAGAGCACACATGAGGGTTTCCACAGGTGGGGGCGTCGTTCATAAGTTACTGTGGCCTGTCAGTGAAGTCCTCCCCAGTGCTTCCTGTGAATGTAAATACTGCTTCCAGAAGTATCCCGGGGCTGCCGCGTGCACACCGGGAATTACAACACCCCAGGGGGTTGGGGCGACCCCCTGTTCCCCAAACTTACCCTACACGCAGCTGGTGGCCTTGGGCACATGCCTGCTGTTGACAACTTGCAAACCACCCTGCCTTGCCCTAATTGGAGAGACAAAAAGCTCGAGGGATAGGTGATAAGATAGTTTGGTGCAAACTTTACTCTTTATAAGTTGTCAAAAGTCAAACTAGTACTGTTGCACTTCCAAGTAATGCATGTGTCTGCCCCCCTGTTCCCTCGTTGTGCTTGCTTTTCTGCCCCCCCCCGTTCTTGCCTTTGTTCCCTGCCTGCGCTCGCCCAGGTGCATGAGCACCTCCGTGGCGTACGTGGTGAAGGAGGCCAGCCCTGGGGTGCAGGCCTACGAGGGCGCCGCGCTGGAGAACCTGCGGGAGGCGTGCGAGGGGGCCGGCTTCCACCTGGAGATGCTGCCCTTCGGCAAGCTGGACTTCGGGGAGACCGGCGTGCGGGACCGCTTCTACAATGCAGGTGAGAGGCCCTTTTCTGCCCCCCGTTCCCTCGTTGTGCTTCCTCTTCTGCCCCCCCCCTGTTCCCTCGTTGTGGTTCCTCTTCTGCCCCCCCTCCCCCTGTTCCCTCGTTGTGCTTGCTCGTTCTGCTTGCTTTTTTTAACGTTTCTGTGTTTACCTGATGCTTTGTTATTCCCCGCTTCCTTTTCCTCCTATTTTTTGGCAGTCTTTAATCTGCCTCATTGATTGCTCCTTTGGTGAACACTGACTACCACATCCCCCATAATGGAAGTCCCCAGTGTTGGAGACCCTGCGCAGCGATCAATAGCATGTTGCGCATCATGCAGGCCAAGAACAGAGGTCTCCCTTGGGCTGATTCCAACTTTTCCATTATTTAGTGGTATCTCTTATCCTTTGATGTGTTGTGGGAACAGTCATATCTGGATTGGTATGTTTACTTTTCACAATTAGGCCTGCTACAAATTGCCATCAGTGTGGCGGTTGATTGGTGTCCAGAGACCAAGGCAATTGTACAAGTCTTGTATCACTCTATAGCAGGCATTGGAAAAACTAGTAGGTCCGGCGCTGGCTAGTTGCCTTTTGCCTTTGTTGAATTTTGTTTTTTCTTAGTTTTTGTAAAACTTTCATTTTTGGGGGAGCTGCTTGTTTTTTCTTGCCTCTGTTACCTGGGGCGTTACTGGGCAGAGATGGGCGTGTGGCTGACCTAGACTGAGAGATGTCTGTGTGAGTGTGTGTGTGTGTGTTGGGCTCTTTGTGTGTGTGTTGGGCTCTGTGTGTGTGTGTTGGGCTCTGTGTGTGTGTGTTGGGCTCTGTGTGTGGGGCTCTGTGTGTCTGCGTGTGGGGCTCTGTGTGTCTGTGTGTGTGGCTCTGTCTGTGTGTGTGTGTGGCTCTGTCTGTGTGTGTGTGGCTCTGCCTGTATGGCTCTGTGTGGGTAGCTTTTTTTGTAGGTGGCTCTTGTGGGTGGCTCTGTCTGTGTGAGGGTGGCTCTGTGTGTGTGTGTAGGTGGCTCTGTGTGGGTGGCTCTGGGTGTGTGTGGGTGGCTCTATGTGAATGACTCTGTTTGGGTGGCTCTGTGTGGGTGGCTCTGTATGTGTGTGTGGGTGGCTTTGTGTGTGTGGCTCTGTGTGGGTGCAAATGCAATAGGTCTTGCATTTGCGAGCGATTAAGCTATTGGCATTGTAAATGACAATGCCATTTATTTATGTTTTAAAAACCAAAACATAAATAAAAATAATGTCATGAGCAATGCCAATAGCTCTAACTTTAACAATGCCAAGACCATTGCATTGTAAATGCTTGTTAACATATTTACTGCCGACAAAGAACATGCTTTGTCTAACCAAAAATCGTGCCCTCGAGATTTATCAATCGCTACCCATTATGCTGACGATACAGTAGCGCTAGATTTTTCAGCCATTGGGCTGCAGTCCTCTCAACAACCTGCCCGCTTATTGTAACACAGGCTGGAAATTCATACAGAAAAAAACAAATTGGTTACTTTTACAAAGTCACGCAAGCAACACTTCTGGTTGTGGAAATTAGGAGATCACATGATAGACAAGAAGAATTCCTAGAAATATTTCGCCACTGAGTTTCAGGCCTTTGGATGCCTCAAGTCTCCAAGTGGAAACCCAGCAATAAAGGGCCGCAAGGATTGCCGCACGATTAAGAAAAGGTGCATCTACCCTCACAGCCCCCTCACTATTGCTGTTATTGAAAGTCATAAAATCTAAGTTTCTGATTCTCATATACTAATATGGACTGGAATCTTTTCCTAATACATTTGGGCAGTGGTCAAATCAGCAGCAATCAAAACTATTCTGGCAAATCTTTCCGATCCCTAATTTCTCCAGACAATCTCAGATCTGATTAGAATTCGGCCTCATAGACCAAACACTGGATCAGAGGGCCAACTTACTATAAGTTTAGTTTACATTATAGAAAGCAGATGTTGGCACCTTCAAATTTCACGTTGGCCAAAATATGTTACATTTTTCATCATCACATTGGTAAGCGGTAATTCAGAAGACTCTGGTCGATCTACAAATGACCCTTCCTTGGTTCATGAATATTTCATACAACTCATTCAAAGGTTTTTTACGGAGGATTATTAAAAGTCGGTTAGAAAACACAACATTCTCATAGTTAAGTATCATAAACGGTTTGCAGTTGTGACTTAGGGTAAGATGTATCCTCATCCCTACCTGACACTCCCTTTCTCTAAACCTTACAAACTAAGGTTTCGAAGATTAGGGATGGGCCTATTTGATGTAGGGCAAGTAGTCCAAAGACAGAAATTCACAGGAGCTGCCTGCTGACTCTGGCCCTATGGGGCGTGGTCTGGACGCCGACTGGGATGGCGGCGTGAGCCTGCAGCTCCGCGCCTGATCCCGCTTACATCCTGAAATCCCTCGCCTCCGAGCTGCCCTGAAGCTCGGACGAACCAGCCGGCGCCACGGGGAACTGATTGTGGCACAACTGCGGGCCGCCAGCTGAGCAGCGGCGGAGACAAGCCCTGCTATCGGAGCCCCGGGGAGCCGAACGGAAACCACAAGATGGTGGCTGCGCGGACCTAGGATGGACGACCGGCGGAGACCCACGGAGAGGAGCTGGGGAGAGACGGAGACTGTTGCCCACGGACCCTGGGGGGTACATGCCCTGGCGGAACAGGCACTAGACACGGCGGAGGACGCTGGTTGCCGCTTCGGTGCTAGCGACCCGGAGGCTCCTCCCCCGTCTCGAGACCGGGCGGCCATCTACGGGGAGATCCGGGCTCACGGAGTCGCCCGGAGGCATCGTGGCTGTGGAGGTGCTGGCAACCCCAGAACGCTGAGGGGCTGGAAGGTACGGCTCTACCGGGGACGGTTGCCGGCGGCGGGCTGCTGCCCAGACGGAGGTAGGCCCAACCACGGGGGCGGGGCCCTGAGCGACTCACGGCCGGTGTGGCGAAGGCCCGGGGGAGACTCCCACGACTGCACCCGAGGGGCTTGGAGGGCCGCCTGGGGAGCGGCTATTGCGGTGGGCGAGCGGCAGAGGGAGGCGGAGCCGAGTGCAGACCAAAGGGACCCCATCGGCGGGCTTGATCAAACCAGCAGTCTAACCCCCGAACACTTGCCTGAGTCCGCCTGCCTGGTGCCCATGCGATTCTGGCTGGGTCACCATATATGCTTGCCATTGTTATAGCCGGCTGTGGATGGTCGTAGGGTTTTGAAGGGGAGCGAGTACAACATTGCACGTGGGGCCCCTGGACCTTGAGGTGAACGCTGGGGGCGCTGCCACCTGGAGTGATTACGGAACGGCCATTTTGGGCGTGCACGAGGATTCTTGGGTGGCGGTCGGGCTCCTCCTTGGCCATAGTGGTCGCGCGACAGACCCAACGAGCGTGGGGAGCATCCGAGGAGTGCTGCAGCTGACCGAGGGGCCGGCCCACCTGCGGAAGACATTCTCTGCCTAGTACTCGTGGAGGCACGGATGGCCACCGGCAGTGGTGCATTGAGCGCGGACCAGGGGCAAGGCCGGCTAGACATGCAGGGCGCGGAAGGCGGACCCGGTGCAACCCCGGAGGCGTCGGCCCAGGAATTGCGATTGGCTGCAAGGCTGGACAGCATACTGGACGCGATCGCAGCGACCAAGGAGTCGCTCCACCAGGATATAGCGCAGGTGGCCACGGGGCTGGGTCTTCTGAGGGCGGATCATGCAAAACTTTCCGACAGAGTGAAGAGCAATGAGCAACTGCTCCAGGAGCTAAAGCCATCGGTGGTCACTGCAGAACATAGAATCTCTGATATCCTTGCCCGGGTGGCGACGCTGGAGAGGCGCGCGGAAGACTCCGAAAGCCGTAACCGGAGGAACAACGTGCGGGTGGTAGGCCTGCCGGAAAAAATTGAGGGAGATGATGCCGTGGCCTACATGGAAACCTGGTTTAAGTCGGTCGTGGCCCCGGAGGGCCTGTCCCAGTTCTTCTCCCTGGAGCGGGCACACAGGGTCCCCGCCCGCCCACCACTGCAGGGCCGCCCTCCTAGGCCGATGGTAGTCAGACTCCTGCACTTCAAGGACCGTGACTTCCTGATACAAAGGGCGAGATCGGTGGGCCCCTTCCAAGTGGACAACAGCCCGGTCACGATTTTCCCGGACTACACGCAAGAAGTCCAGAAGAGCAGGGCGTCCTTTCTGTCGGTGAAGAAGGAGCTGAGGGGCGAGGGTATACAATACTCCCTACTCTTCCCGGCCAAACTGCGGATGATAGTCGACGGGACGACCCAGTTCTTTCAGACTCCGGATGAGGTGTGGTCCTGGCTCGAGTTGTACCGTGCTGGCACAGACCGCCAACATAAGGGGGACAAAGAGAGGCAGAAACCTCCCAGGCTCGAAAGTCACAGAGGATCCGTAATCGGAACAAACTCAAGAAGGTACTGCACCCTGACCAGCTGGCGGCGGACAGGAAAGGTGCACTGGCTGCGACGGCAGTCATCACGGGATCGCAGCTGGAGAGGACATCGGTCGCAACGGACTCTGAAGTGGAGAGCAGGAAATCTGGCGACGAGCTGTCGGAGGCGGATAGTTTGGTGGGCCTGAAGGTCACCCCACAAACGGCGGATGGATTGTTTAACGAATGATGCTCGGAGAGTGGAACACGCCAGCAGCTCCTGCTGGAGCGGACTGCCCATGGGGGCTGGCTGGAGGCAGGTACTCTGTTGTCATGGTACTACCGGGATCCTGGGCCCGGGGCGCGGGCTTGGCATGCCCCGGCTCGGCCCTGACCTACCCCTCATAGCCCCTAAGGCTAGCTGTGGTGACGACCACAGTATAGAGGATTGTGTGTGAAGTTACAAGTTTGGATGGGGACTGATGCAGCGTTATTGGGTCATGTTCTGGGGAGTGGGGTTGGGGAAGTTGTTTGGGAAGTTTTATATGGGGGGGGAAACTGCTGTGGTGTGGGTGTGCTGCTGGTACGGCTGACATGGGGGAGTGATGGCGGCAATGGGGACATTACCCGAGTTAAAATGCCTTACATGGAATGTCCGCGGGCTTCGAACAATGGCCCGGTGCAGCAAAGTACACGCTTATCTGGTGAGACGGGGTGTCCAAATAGCACTGTTGCAGGAGACTCATCTGACCGAGCAGGAATGCGTAGCACTGCAGAAGAGGTGGCGTGGCCAGGTGTTTGGTACGACGTACTCAGCGTTTGCCAGGGGAGCGCTTATATGGGTGAGAGCGGGGGTCCCGTTTCAGGTCATGACCCAGCTGGTGGACCCTGAGGGTAGGTTTGTGGTGGTCGGAGGCAGGCTGTATGGCCGGGAGGTGGCTCTGGGCAGTGTGTATGCTCCCAATGTGGACCAGGCATGTTTTTTTGACAAACTCATGGTGTCACTGGCCCACTACCTGGCAGGTCCCATCATTCTGGGTGGGGACTTTAACTCCATTACTGATGTACTGCGGGATAGGTCGCATCCACCTCTACTAGACTCCCCAGTGCGTAGGTTAGCTTCACATAGGAAAGACTGGCAGGAGAGATGGGGTCTGGTGGACACGTGGAGGGAACAACATCCTGAGGTCAGGGACTATTCTTTCTTTTCGGCATTACACGCACTACACGTTAGGATAGATTCTATACTGTGTAGTGGTCCCCTGGCTACTATGGTGAAGCATACAGAATACCTTACCAGGACCATCTCGGACCACAATCCGTTACTGATGGCAATGCACTGGCAGCAGACGAGATCTGCGGTCCCGACTTAGAGACTGCGGCCAGATACGATTGAGGACCCGGTGTTCAGTGACACGGTCCAGAAGGGCATTGAGCACTATTTCGAGGTGAACGAGGGCACAACATCCACCAGATCGATTGAATGGGACGCAATGAAAGTGGTGATGAGAGGAGTCTGTATGGGAGGTTTCATGAATGCAAGGGCGACAGTGCTGACGGACCTGGAGCGGGCTGAGGGTGTTCTCCGGGACCTGGAACGGCGTAGGCCTGAGCGACCGGATCTGCAGGGCCGACTAATAGAAGCGAAGGAGGAGGTGGCGTCGCACACGGAGAGGTTGCGGTGCTTTGACTACAAGCTATATCTTACCAAGGTGCATGAGGAGAGGGATAAAGTGGGCACGCTGCTGGCAAGACTTGCCAACCCGGAACCGCGGGGTTGCCCGATATTGAGCATTAAGCTGAACTCGGGGGAGGTGGTCCACTCGCAGACGGCGGTTTTGCAACGCTTTCAGTCATACTACACGACTTTATATGAGAGCCAGCTGGAGGTGGATGCAGAGGCGATAGGTGAATATCTGGACTCTGTTCGGCTCCCGGTGATAGATGACGAAATGGCCAAGGGCCTCGGTGGCCCGATAACCCTAACGGAGATTCGGGTGGCCATTAGGCGGATGGCTAAAAACAAAACGCCGGGGGTGGACGGTCTGCCGGTTGAGTTCTATGTGAAATATATAGACGTTCTGGCGCCACGGCTCTTGGAGGTGTATTCCGAAGCCCTGACCCTAGGCTGCCTTCCTCAGTCAATGAGGGAAGCCTTAGTGGTGCCGCTATTGAAACCGGGTAAGGAGGCCCTGGATGTTACGTCGTATAGACCGTTGTCTATGCTTACGGTAGACTACAAGATCTTAAGCTGTATCCTGGCCACTAGATTACTGCCGCACATGACCTCGTTGGTTCACGCTGACCAGGCAGGGTTCATCCCTACCAGGAATACATCCATTAATATTCGCCGCCTGATCCACATCTTGGACAGTGCTCTGGACTCGGACGCCAAACCTGCGGTACTGTCGGTGGACATTGAGAAGGCCTTCGATAGCTTGGAGTGGAAGTACCTGGATAAGGTGTTGGAGAAGTTTGGCCTAGGTAACGGCTTTGGCCGTTGGACGAAGGTGCTCTACTCTGCTGCTACTGCGAGAGTACGACTGGGGTCAGTTATATCACCCGACTACCCGGTATGCAGGGGGACAAGACAGGGCTGCTCGCTATCCCCTCTCCTGTTTGCTTTAGCGATGGAGCCACTAGCAGCACAGGCGAGAACGGGAGAGTGGTACACAGGAGTTTGGAATGATGGGGACACCCATCACATCTAGCTATATACGGATGACCTGTTGCTCTATTTGGAGGATACAACACGGGCTCTCGGGGGGGCTATGGAGATGCTCTCTCGCTTTGGAGGGTATTCGGGTCTCAGGGTAAACTGGACTAAAACTTGCGTCTTCCCGTTGAGGGCGGGGGTGGCATATCCCCCTCACGCGGTGGAAGTGGCCTGGGAAGACAAGTGCTTCACCTACCTAGGAGTCCGGGTTTACCACGAGGCTGTGAATCTGCTGGAAGGGAATGTAGGTCGCTGCATACGGGCATTAAGGGGGTGCATGTCCTTTTGGGCCTCCCTTCCTCTGTCAGTGCAGGGCCGAGTTGCATTGCTGAAGATGGTGGCACTGCCCAGGCTACTTTATTATTTTCGAACATTACCGATATGGATCCTTCAGCGGATCTTCAAAGACCTGAGATCAATGATTATTGCGTTCCTTTGGGGCCAGGGTAGGCGAAGAGTGGCACTGCAAACGATGATCAGACCTAAGTTGGAGGGAGGACTGGCGGTTCCTGATTTTGAACTGTATTATTTAGCGGCCCAATTGCAGATCCTGACGCAGCACATTGCGAGAGAATTCAGGGGCCCGGACCATGGGCGCGGAAAGGGTATCCAGAGGTATATCCTATCTTATATAGTCATGCAGCAGACATTGAGGCAGAAAGATCTCACCATTGAGGAGAACACCCTTCGGCTGTGCTGGCGCAAGAGCCTAACGAGGGCTAAAGCCGCGCGACCGTATGCCCCGGAGATCCCTATCGGGATGTTGACTGCGCTACCACATGGAGGCGACTGGTCCCCATTGTCGGAATGGGAGGAATTGGGATTGCAGATGGTGGGAGACCTATACGTGGATGGGGTGTTAGCCCCCTTTGGGGTACTACAGGGCCAGTTTGGTCTTCCGGATGGGAGCTACCTTTTGCATGCCGCCATTACAGCGGCGATTCAAAAACACTGGAAGACAGGATTGACCGAGCCGGACACGACCGCGGCCTGCCAGTATGTGGTGATGGCAGCGGGTATGATCAAGGCGGTGACTTGCATTCACTCGCGAATGCTGAGTGAGGGCGTTGAACCGCTCACGGCGCTAAAAAGTAAATGGGAGGAGAGTATAGGTAAACCCATACCAGACACGGTCTGGGGACACATCCTGCATCGAACATGGAAAGGCTGCAGGAATGCCCGCTTCCAGCTGGTGCATTTTTACGTACTGCATAGGGCATATTTGACACCAGGAAAACTGCGACGGCACTTTCAGGTGCAGGAGGCGGCATGTCCGAGATGCCTGGCAATCGGAGTCGAGCTGGATCATATGCTGTGGGGCTGCCCGAAGTTAGGGACGTACTGGCCTGAGGTGGGCGAGCTCCTGAACGCGGTCACGGACAGAGAGGTAGAGTTCGACATGGCGGCGTGTTTGCTGCTTTGGTTTCCCCACACGGCGAAAACAAAAATTACGAGCAAGTTTATTGACATGGGACTTATGCTGGCACAGAGGGAGATCACCTGGCACTGGAAATCCAGGGAGGGTCCGTCGGTCCGGAGGTGGACGAATGAGCTTTTGAAGTGGTCAAGATGTGAGAGTGTGATCAGAATGCGGCAGGCTACGAGAACTGGTAATGAGAGGACCCTGGAATTGGCGAGGGCTTGGGAGATGGTTGTGCAGGCCCTGAGTGATTATCTGACAGTGGATGATGAGGAAGAATAACTGGAGAGTGGAAGATCGAAGGCCTAACCCTGTTAAGCAGCGACACATCCTGGAAGGATTAGGGATATCACCCACACCAGCAGCAATCGGGAGGGGGAGGTAGGGGGGGTTCCTGGGGCACCGTAGTAGTGATAGGGTGGATGTATGGTATTGGGGGGTTCACCTGGCCTGTATGGGAGAGGGAATTCCGAAAGCGCAAATGGGCCCCGGTGGAATGGTGGTAGGTAAGCGCTGATAGATGGTTGTCGTGGTGGGGCGCCAACACTGACGGTGGGGGGGGTGCGAGGGAGTTGGGGGGATGAAAAGCGGATACGTAAATTGTGTTGTGGACTTGAAACACCTTGGATGGGTACGATGACCAACGGATGGACCCCATTAAAGCGCCGCCCGGCCTCTGGGATGTGGGCTGAATGGCTGTGTCCAACTTTAAGGATGTTTAGAGTTTACATTACGGGTATATGAAGGTCGACAGACCTAGATGTTTTGTTCCTAATTCTGCAATAAAAACATATTTTTAAAAAAAAACTGACTCTGGCCCTATCCGAAAGTATCATTGGCCCATGTATTGTGCATCTGTCTTGATTTCGAGTGGGAAAGGCGATTCTGGCTTAAGCCATTATTTTGAGAGCTGAACATTCGGCTGTTTCAGGAGACAATTAAACACTACTTCCAGGATAGGGAGTGCAGGCTCACGACATGCTTTGTGAAGTTGATGGCTGCAAGATCTGTTTCATTGGCGAACTCCTGGACCTCTCCAAGCGCAGCCCCTCTATGAAATTTTTTCAACGCACACCTGGCATTTGCACTTTGAACTTATTTTCAGAATTTTTCCTCTAAGTTTTAAAGATCTGATATATGTTCCGGTTTTATACGAGTATCCCTCTGCAATGTATGGAATGCATGTGTTTTATAAAAATGTGAATGGTTTTAATTAACTATCAAATTAAGATATTCATTACTATTATTACCTACAGGAAATATACACAAAAGAATATCTGCTGTAAAATACCAGAAAGGAAGAGGAATTTTTCATTCCCAAAGTAGGGCACAAAGTTGCCAATCTTTTGCTCGTCGGGCAAGGAACACAAATGACATATGGCACATGGGCTAATGGAATAACAGCACTTGTGGTGAATAGAGTTTTAGTTCTCCTACTCCATGACTGTCCTTTTTTTATTCCCAAAGTCCTGGATGTTTACTGGCCAATTTTCCTTAGCCACCTTGTTTGTAGGTTCCTTTTCCAGATGTCATCTTCTGTGCCATCTACGTGATCACTATTTCTACAGGCTGTTATTGATGATTGCCCTCATTATCTAGGGACCTCAACCCTACAAGGTAAATTATTTTTATCTAGAAATTAAATGGACATTGTGAGAAGCCAATCAGCAAATCCTCAAGAGAAGCTTTGAAACTAGATTCAGTGATCACTGAAACAACTGGAGGTGTGAGGTTTGTTCGATGGATTAATGGGCAGTCTGTGGTTAAAGGGTACTATTGTTTATCACATGTATCTCAAGGTCCCACAAACTACTGCACTCTGACTAGATAGCCAATTATACTTCGGACTGTCCCACAAGAAGAGAGAATGTAGAGAGTAAAAGTTGGTCTTAGTTAGGGCAGCTAAATTTCAAAGGTCTTTATCTCCCAGTGGAGGCCTTGTCACCTAGACACTCCCATGTTACTGATGTGGAATGCATACACTGTAAGCTGCTGAGTTTATCTTACATATCCAAGAACTATAGGTCTATGCCTGGAAGGACTCCAAATATGCATATTGGCCCAGAGTGCATTTGAATATCTATTTTGAGGAAAATATTCTGTGTGGTGTCAAGAGATATTATAACATAAGCCAAAATAAGGAAGATATTGTAAACTATTCTGAAAGAGTTTAGCACCCACAAACATGGAAATCTGATGTGAAACTAAAAATCTTAAATGATGAATTTAAAGGGGTATTTGATTCTTTGTCCCAAAACAGGGGGACTCGGAATGGAGAAAGGGTGATAATTTGACTTTTCTAGAAACTTGAAGTACTTACCTTTCCCAAAGATGGAAGTAGTGGAGAGAAGACCTAACTGGAACTACAGCCCGCTTTATCACTACATGTGCAGACAAAGGATTGGGTATTATTTAAGGAACAGGTTAGCTATATCAGGAGGGTTCCTCAACAAGAGCAAGATTTACTGACTCATTCAAAAATTCATGAAAAGACAGGAGGAAATATAAACCGCGTCAACAGATGAATGGTGAGGTGGAAGCACTGCCATCTAACTTTATGGTGCCAAACGACAATTCACTGGTGCCTATCCTACTTCCCCTCAGTGAGCGGTGCATCTAACAGGCTGTCTGCAGCCAATGGATCTGAAGGTCAGATCAGATAAGCCCTAGATGGGTTATGCTAGAGGAAGGCAGAGTCATGGCAGTAGCTACAACAAACAGTAGTGGAAAGAAGTGTGCTAAAGGACTGCGTTATTGAATCAGGCACACTAAATATCTGTGTCAATGATATTAATCTCATTTAAACTAAAAGGTATATTGATAGCCTCTCATTTACAAGGAGAACTTTTAACACAGGAAAGACCCTTTCATGTGACTCTGTTCAATAACTCAGCATACTTCATATCTGTACGCTGAACAGTGTTCATGAATGTGTGCCACTCAGAAGCAGTTATGGGCAGTGGGCACAGGGAGTTCACTCGAAATCACATTGTCTTAGGAATAGATAATGCATACCCTTGAAACCAACGACAAAGAGATAGGCATGGAGTCAAAACTCAGGTTCTCAAGATGTGCAAGATCTCATTGTCCAGCTGAGTCCTATTTGTGGGAATTAAATGTTGCTGTCTGAAAAGCACATCCCTTCCATTGCCTCAGCTGATGAGAGAGGATAGCTGAAGAAAATGAGCGGTTCATGAAGAATGGGAGAGGGTGACGATTTCTCTAGATATACTTCACTATGAGAGACCTGAACTGACAGAAGCAGGATATGGTTATTTCATCTGTGAAGTGAATAGAGAGACGGAACCTTAAGGCAACCTTTATAAATAGGCAGCCAAGGAGACAGATATGAGGATATCACAAGTGAAACAGACTCTAGAGAGAAGGTTAGAAAAGGCCTGGGCAAACGCTTCCCTCTTGTCCTACAGAGATATTTACACTAAACTGAACTCAACAAAACCAGAGGAAACAGGGACAGATCTAGTCGGCCTGATTATTGGAGCTAAGACTGTTTTTTGAAAGAAAAAAATTTGCAGCCTGAAATAAAGGATGGCATTGTATCCTAGACTCAAACTCAACTGTTTTTTAAATATCCTTCAAAGCTTTACTCCAGCAAATCACCTATAGACCAGATTCTGAGCTATATTTTAAAATACCTATGAGAAGTGCATTTTATTTTAATTTTATTTTATTTAAAAGGTTTTATATAGTGCTGGCTGGACCAAAAGATATTCCTCCATTGTTTGGGTCAGGGAGGATTAAAAGTTTATAAAAGAATAAACAAGCAAACCAGAAAACAGGGCCATAGCGATGTATTCTCGAATGTGCTAGAGGATTTGGATGTATACTTCAAACCCAGAGTATGTGTGGGTATACAAAGATACACATTCTTCTATAGAAAACAGGGCAAAGAGGAGTCCATTGAAGATTTTATTGCATCTTTAAAAAATCTAGCACTGACATGTTGATTTGGTGACCTGCATGATAAACAAATTCTTGACCTGATAGTCATGCATGCAGCAAACCAAATATACAAGCGAATCTATGGGTAAAAGGAAAAGCATCTTTGCAGGAGGTAACTGACGTAATCAAAAGAGAAGAACTAACAGGGAGATGTGCAAAAGCAGTAATATCGGAAAAAAATAGAAGGCTCGTAAGGAAACAGAAACGGTTGCCAAAGAGCTAACAGCAAGAAACCTGTGAAACAAAAAGATTATAAGAAAAACCAAGAGGAGACATGAAAACCAATAATTAACCAGAAAAAACAGGGTGCGCAAATAACAAGATGGTAGATGTTACAGGTGCTGCCACAGTTTACATTATTGTGGAAAAGTAAATTTTGCCATGTTCTGTGTCCCTACGTGTCATCCATCATATGTTATGTGTGCATGACCAATATGCATATGTTATTCCCCATGTCCGATTCAAGACGCAATTATAGTTGTGTCCACCTCTGATATGCCATTTCCTAGTCCTCATGAGTAATATGAGTATCAGGCCTATGTAAAGTTATGTTGCCACGTTTCTTAGTGTGCACGTTATTTCATTATAAAGTCCCCGTTTCTAGGCCTCAACAGGGCCCGGACATCAGATTCAGCTCCTGTCTCCTGAACCCTCGCTGAGGAGCGATCCAGCCCCCACCTGTATCCTCAACCTTTCACTTACTTCCTGCCTCGCAGTGCCCGGTGCAGCTTGGCTCTGCCTCTGAGTCTGCCAAGACTATGTTATGATTCCAGCTATCAGTTTAGTCCTCCTTCTCTGCATTCCTAAGCTACTGAACTGCATCAATAGTTTCCGTCATTGTCTAGCCTATGCGGCTCCATGTTAGAGAAATACTGCATTTAATGGTCATTTAATATTCTTCATCACGTACTACATGTAGAATAATGCATGGTCCAGTCTTAGAGTCAGTTAGCTTTTCCCCTCATGACTTCTAGTTTATATCAACATGTTCCCTAAACATCAGATACTAGATAGGGTTTAGGTACATGTCGCTCCGACCCTCCAGACTTTAGTCTCTGCTCCTAGCACAGAGTTCATAGCCCCCAGCTTCTCCTAGTAACACGTCATTGTCAGTTTGCGCACACCACCAGGTTAGAGGTCCCGGCTCCTTAGGTAGCCCCCTCCAATGTTTCCGCCCATTTCATGACATATTCTATTACGTTTGCATCACATGTCTATGTATACGCCCTGTTACACCTCCTTTGTACCCTTATCTTTCGTGACTGCTACACGTCACACCTACTGCTCCACCCACTGCTACGCCCATTGCAATGTAATGCTATGTGTTTGCGTTATGTATATATGCTCATGTAATGTTATTAAATGTTAGAGCTAGCCATTCCAGATCCGGTCCCCGGCAGCTGCCGGGCCATGCTAGTCCTTGCCATTCTGTTCCTATGCAGGTTATCCTGTCCCTGTCCTTTATGCTGTAATAAACCTGCAAAACTCCCACTACCTCGAATCTTGACTCTTATTTTATTGAGCTATCTGTTATTCATTCATTCATTCAAAAATAGATCCGGTATTATTTATTTATATACCACATAATGGCGCCCGAACAGGGACTTGCCCTTTCCCCACGCGTCGGTGAAGCCACGCCGACCCCCTGACCCTCTGCAGTCGTGACGGAACTCTTCTGCGCAGTGGCAGATATTTCTGCTCAAGTATCCCTCAGGCCCACGGAGGAGACGGAGGAGGCGGTCCAGCATCCAGACGAGACGGTGGAGGAACGCGGCGAGTCCCGACCAGAGCCCAAGCCAAGAGTCCAAGGTCCGAGGTATCCGGAGGTCCACCCGTAACTGAAGTCCGAAGTCCGAAGTTCGTCGTCCGTCGTCGTAGCAGTCCAGTCCAGTCCGAGGCCTTCCGTTCTTGCTGCCCGGTGAGTACCGTTACTGGGGTGGTATCTAGACAGGGTCAATTTAATTGACTCTGGTCTGTGGGTTGGTGGTACACAGTCCCACAAACGAAGTGTCCACTTCGGTGGATGCGGGTCCTGACGTGTCTCATTAAGAGACCGGTAAGTTTCGTACTGTTTCAGCAGTGCATCTAGTTCCTGTTCTAGTCAGTTCTGTTCTCGAGAAAATTCATGTATTCTGTGTTCCGTATTCCAGGTAGTATTTCTGTTCGAACTGTTATTTTAAATGTTTTTCATGTATTTCAATGTCGTGGTATGAATGGGGTATAAGTATCGTGTTCATTGTGTATTGTATTGTGTCTAGATTATAGTTCAGTCATGCCCATATTTTCCAAGTTACGTCAGTTAAAAACTAGAAAGGGTCTGCTGGAAGCAGCAGTTCCCGTCCCGCCCAGGGACAGTCCAGGTCACTTTATGTATCAGAAGCATGGCATAAGCGCCATATTGTATCTAGATTTATGGGTAGAGTATACCAAACAGTTAGAAGAAAAGTATAGATGGCCCGTATCGGGTACATGGGATGCCGAATGCATCATGCGAGTAGAGGAGGCATTATGGAAAAAGAAAGCCAGACAATCACAGAAAGACGCCATCGAGCTATGGCGCAAAGAAGCTCATAAAAGAACCGAAAAAGAAATCAGAAAGTCGGAACTAAGTAGAGAATCCCAAGAGCGAGCCCAAGAAAAAGAATTAATCGAGATAGGTGAACGAGTCAAAGCTGAACAATCAGACAGACAGAGGAATGCCCTCATTAAGGGTATGTATCCTCTTCTTGCCGAGGGCTTGCCAAAAGCGACCCTGGAGGCATCCAGTAATTTTCCGCCACCATTAGTTCCGACCAAGCTACGTCACAAACCGACCGCAGCTGATATTTTTATTTCGTCCTATCTGGACGACACAGTCCCAGAATATGCAAATCCTGTCCGCACTCCGCCCGTCCCTGTAAACCAGGTAATTCCTGCTCCCCCAGATACCGGGGTGCCCTTAACAGCCCCCCCGGGTCAGCCCGCCATACAAGTCCAGCCCACGTTACAATTACCCACCCTGCCAGGACGAAAAGCATCAGTTGATGATTCTAGTTTAGGGGCCGCAGGAGGAGGTCCTCCTCAAACCCCGCCGCCATACAAGCGTTTATCAGCACTCGAATTACATGCTCAAGCATCACAGCGTACTCCTAAGAGTAATAAGTCTGTTGCAGAGATCAGGCAAACCCTTGGCGAATGTGTCTATGACCCAGTTCCAGGCGAGTTTAATATGGTTTTATATTCCGTACGCGTAAGGAGAGTGACCGAGTATCTAGTCACCCTGCCGAATATGAAAGAAGATCTAGACAGGATATATCGTTTCATCCGTACAGGGGATGACCCACAAAGTATTAGTGATGCCATGTCTCAAAGGAAAGCCGAGATTCAGCGCATGATATTAAAGTTCTTAATTAATTGTCTAATAAGAGAACAAGATTATCCGTCTAAAGACCCGGAAGAAATGAAAACCCTAACAAAGTGGAGTGATAATATAGCCGAAGGAAAGCACAATACCATTGGTGCCATGGAAAGTATGTACAAGAAAATCCGTAGAGAGATAATAAAGATACACGAACAGCGTAAAGCAGCACAAGTAAGCGAGAAAGAAAGTACCTCTGATCCTGAAGAGGAAGACTATGAGAATACCGCCAGAATAGCGTATGTAGGAAAATCTAGATTTCCAGATCGACATTTACGTCTAGAACACAAGTCTATTTTCCATCATCCAGCACCAGAACAAGGTTCCCTAGAACAAGTATTTCAAGCTACCGATCACATTCTGAAATCACGAATCGGTTATAGTGAGTTAAGTACTATGCATGAACAGGAACTAGTCCGATCAGCAGTCAGATGGATTACTGATTCTACCACTTTTCCAGACGAAATAGTGGCACAAATGTTTCTGAAAATGCCCCCAGCCGAGCAGCGACTGGTGGGTATGTATATGATTCAGCACCTCATTACTCTGTATGAGGGTCAGCACTCTGATCCAGGCCCGTTACATGATATCCTGAACGAGTTACTCCAGTATAGATGGAGAGGTCTAGGTACCGATTTAATTAGTGTCATTCTAGAACAACATCATAAATATAGAACATTCTTGAACCCGCATTTCGTTCATGTCTCACCCCCAGAAAGTAAACCATTTTACATGGAAAGACAGAATCCGTTACGAGAAGTCCACCCAGTCAGAGGAGCGGGTGGCGAAATGCAGCGAGTGTTTGTATACACTCCGATAACAAAGATGGAACTCCTCGAAATGAAGAAATTAATTCCCTGTCATGATAAAGATCCAGCAGGGTTCCATAGAGAATTAAAAGACATGCTCCGTATGGGAGAATACACATACCCGGATATAATTAAGATGTTAAAGGTTCTGTTGCCCGCAGGGGTGTATGAAAAGCTAAAGGAAAAAGAATGGGAGGTGGGAGAGAAAAAGATAGATTGGGCAGTCCTAGAAGCAGAAGATAAGATACGTGTACCAGGTACTGGTCTTGGAGAGAAATGTAAAGAATTACCAGAATTATTGATTCAAGTTTTACCCAGATTATTGACAACTAGAAAGGAAGACTGGGATGCAATCTCAGCCTGTAAACAGAAACAAGATGAAGATATTAGTGATTTTTATTCTAGGTTTGAAAAGTGCTTTAGTATCAACAGTGGTCTCAAGACAAGTAGTGAGTCATACCCTCACCTTTTCGTTACCAAATTAGTCGAGAATTCAAGCCCACAAGTTAAAAACCGAGTTCTGAAAGTCGAAAGCACCTGGCAAGCTAATACCCCGTCCCAGATGCTCCAGATGCTCCAGTATCACCAGAATAGAATCAGAGAAGAACAAGAACACGAAAGAAAACGTATGAAAGATACGAAAATGAAAGTACTAGTTGCACAATCTGTTCCTCAAGACAGTCAGAAGAGGGGTCCGAATCAAGTCAGTCATCCTGCAGCTCCCGTTAAAGGGAACTGCAATTATTGTAAACAGCCAGGTCATTTTATAAATGAGTGTGCAGTTCTGAAACACAACATAGCTACTGGTAAGACTAAAGAAAGACCACGTCCGCCTAGACAAGAACAGGTTTCACAGATTCCTCAGTCACAGAATGCACCACAGACAGTTACAGCATCGCAGCCTATTGCTGCAACACAGCATGTTACATCGCAGATGTACCAGTATGCACAGTCTGAGTATCCAGAGTACCAGCCATATTCATGAAACAGCCTAGAGAGGGAGGTAGGCTTGCCTCTCATCGAGATACCTGTAGATCAAGAAGGTCCCTACGTTCACAGTCAAGTATTAGGGAAAGACAGAAAGTTTTTGATTGATACAGGGGCAAGTAGGACCACAATTAGTCACGCCGAAGTTCCAGGGGCTCCGCTCTCAGGCTCTAGAAATGTTTCCCTTGGATTTTCAGGAAAGCCTATCGTGAATGAGATTTCAAAGCCAGTCACTCTAGAAGTAGGTCCATTGTCCCGCACTACTGATCTGTTACTTACTAAGTCATGTCCGGAAAACCTATTAGGCATTAAGACATTGAAAGAGTTAGGTGCAGTTATATGTTGTTCCCCTGAGGGAATGCGATTGTTCCTACGTGACTTTAAGGGTCACTATGTATTACGAGATTTTGATCCCAGACTGTCTAAAGTTCCGCAGCATTTATGGGCGCAAGGTCCAACTGATGTAGGTTACATGCAAATCACACCCCATCGTGTGACTCTCAAGCCAGGTGTAGTGTTACCCCGAATCAGACAGTATAGATTGCCACCTGAGGCTGTAGCAGCCTTATCCAAAATTATAGACGAGCTCATGGCTCAAGGAGTAGTTGTAGAAACTGACTCCAATGTATGTAACTCTCCGATCATTCCAGTCATGAAACGTACTGATCCAAATGCACCCCCAGTATATCGATTAGTGATTGATTTACGAGAACTTAACAAATGTATTATTCCTCAGTACCCAGTTGTCCCAGATATCTCTTCCCTATTGACAGCCATTGATTCCGAAGCCATGTTCTTTACTGTAATCGATCTTAAGAATGCATTTTTTAGTGTTCCGATTCATCCAGACAGCCAGTTTCTTTTCGGATTTTGTTTAAATGGAAGGAGCTATATGTTTACACGAGCTCCTCAAGGTTTCACAGAAAGCCCTAGTATTTACAGTCAAGCACTTAAGAGACAACTTGACAACATTCATATGCCAACTGACACTGCCCTGCTCCAGTATGTCGATGATCTACTGATCTCAGCCCGTTCTGAACGTGACTGCGAGCGAGCGTCACTGACGGTTCTGTATTTCCTAGCCGAGATGGGGCACAAGGTGTCCCCTTCGAAGCTTCAATTCTGTGTCCAGCAAGTGGTCTACTTAGGACACTTACTGTCCAAGAGGGGTAGGCAGTTGACACCAGACCGTATCCAGTTGATAGCGAGTCTTCCTCAGCCCAGAACCCAGAAGGAGGTGCGTGCTTTTATCGGCCTTACTTCTTATTGCAGACAATGGATTCCACAGTATGCATTTCTAGCCAAGCCACTGATACAGTTAACGACACAGGAGGCAGTCGCAATGACTGTCCTCCCTTGGACATCTGAACATACACTTAGTTTCAACGAGTTAAAGAAAGCTTTATGTCAAGCTCCAGTCCTAGCTACACCGAACTACAGTAAGCCTTTTACACTCTTCGTCACTGAACGCGAAGGTACAGCATTATCTGTCCTTACACAAGATCAAGCAGGACAATACAAGCCGTGTGCTTACTTTTCTAGCACATTAGATCCAGTCGCCCAGGCTCTGCCTGCGTGCCTCAAGTCAGTTGCAGCCACAGCACTAGCTATCAGACAAAGTGATTCCATAGTCTTAGGACATACCTTGACAGTACAAGTTCCACACTCCGTGGAAGTTCTTTTAAACCGAACACAGACTCAGCACTTGACAATTGCACGCTTAACAGGTTATGAATTGACACTGTTCCAACCACACATAGAAATCAGACGCTGCAACGTTCTGAACCCTGCTACACTGTTACCATCAGTTAATTCAAATTCTGCCACACACGACTGTGTGGAAGTAGTCAACATTACGACAAAACCAAGACAAGACCTGACAGACATTCCGTTACCAGATCCCGACCTGACACTTTATGTGGATGGGTCATGTATGAGAACTAGTACAGGAGATTTAGTTGCCGCGTATGCAGTGACTACTGACACTGAAGTTATTGAGACACACCGCATTGACACTCTGTCCGCTCAAGCAGCAGAGCTAGTTGCTCTGACACAAGCCTGTATACATGCCAAGAACCTGAAAGTTAATATTTACACAGATTCACGCTACGCATTTGGAGTCGTCCACGACTTTGGAGTGCTTTGGCAGGAGAGAGGTTTCATGACTTCTCATGGAACCAAGATTCAGCATGGTCTCCTTATTCAAGCTCTGTTAGATGCAATACATTTACCGACATCTATCGCTATCATGAAATGCAAAGCACATACGAAAGTCACTGACATTATTTCTCAAGGTAATGATCTAGCAGATCGCACAGCCAAGCTTACAGCACAGACTCTAGACATTCCAGTTAACATGACACACACTCCAGATCCGATTACATGTATGACAGTTAAGGACCCTACTCAAGATGTCATAGATATCCAGTTACATGCTACTCCCGATGAAATGAAGAAATGGTCCGAACAAGGAGGGGTCCAGACAGATCAAGGATGGGTGACGAAGGGAAGAACCGCATGGTTTCTCCCCGACTCTATGGTTCAAGTCATTATTAATACCGCACATAGTCCAGCACACTTAGGAGAAAAAGCAATGTTAGACAGTATCCAGAACATTTGGTTCAACAAGCATTTACGAGCTGCAGCCAAGCAGAAAGTCCGTACCTGTATGATATGTTGTCAGTTTAATCCAGGTAAAAGTGTCCCGGTGGAACAAGGTGGATTCCAGCCCCCTGACCACCCTTTTGAGGTCCTCCAGATGGATTATATTCAGATGGAGCGATGTCGAGGTTTCAAGTATGTCCTTGTAGTTGTATGCGCTTTGTCCAGATGGACAGAAGCATATCCAGTCCCAGATTACACAGCCGCGACCACTGCCAAGCAGTTGGTTCGTGAGTTTTTCCCTCGATATGGACTCCCTAGAGTCGTATATTCTGATAACGGTCAGCCATTTTCATCTGAGTTGATGAAACACGTTTCCCTGTTGTTAGGGTACCAGTGGAAGTTTCATTGTGTACGCCATCCTGAAGCAGCCGGTCTCGTAGAGAGACATAACCAGACTCTGAAAATCCGAATCGCCAAAATATGTAAAGATAAGGGTGTGGACTGGCTAGTAGCTCTGCCAGTTGCTTTGTTTTATATGCGCATGGTCGCACATTCCAGATCAGGTCTGTCCCCGTATGAGGTCGTTTTCGGCCGCCCCCCTAACATGTGGGGTACTCCTAGACCCCGAAGTATTACTGATGTTTCATGTAATATGCTGACAGATTACCTAGCTTCCTTGATGTCTGCCCTCAACTCATGTCGTTCACAGGTTGCCGCCGCATTTCCAGACAATACCGAGGTGGCACCGCATGAAATCGTTCCAGGTTCGATGGTACTCGTACGGAACTTCGACAAATCAAGTCCGCTGGAGCCACGTTGGAAGGAGCCCCGTCAGGTCCTCCTCACCACCCGTACAGCCGTGAAATTGGAAGGACGCCGCGGCTGGGTGCATCTTTCGCACGTCAAGAAATTCTACGGATTGAAACCGGTCTCCAAGAACATTTCCCAGGATATCAAGACTTGTCAAAACATTGTTCCTAAGGACTGTCCCGCAAATGACATTGATACAACCCCTCCCCTGTTAGAGAAAACTCCGCAACAGGAGTATAAGCAAAAACTCCGGTCTAGTAAAATAAGTCAGTCAGTTTGATTGTCTAAGTCCTCCCCTAGGTGAAACGGTTAGACTGTTTCTGACATGTATAAAATAGACCCCCATAGTGAGAGAGTTAGTCAAAACTCAATTCGATGTATCATTTTTCTAAGTTTCATATTATTTCTCAGCCTTTTGATTTCCTGCACCAGTTACGCATTTTTCCTGTGTTTTCCAGTTCCTCATGTAAATAAGCCTTCTAATGTTACAGTAGAGCACACGTTTAGTGATCTGCCTCCTCACGAATATTCATACCGCCTCGCTATGCGTAACAATACATTTATCCGCATGTTGCATTATTCACACCAGACCAGCAATGCCACTAATTGTTGGGTGTGTGGTCGACTCCCCCCTTTCCAGACCCCGAAGGGAGTTCTGCCACTTTTTCCTTATCCTTTTTCACATAATGGTTCGTGTGGAGCATGGTCCACGTTAACGTCCTCCTTAACAGATATGTCTTCTCTTAACAGCACATGTTTCCCAGACAAGCAAGGTTTCCCCCACAGAACAGGTTTAGATCTAGAAAATGAAGTGTACAATTTAGGTAACTATTCGTCGAATTTTATGGTCCTGAATGTTCAGTCTGATACTACTCCAGACTCACCTGCTATTTCAGTATTACCAGTCAAAGGCGAATTATGTGTTCGTAGTTATGGTTCTGTACACGTAGGACATAGTGATTGTACTACTATTATCCAGTATAGTGACAGTGGGAAATCTATTTTTAAAGCTTCACGTCATTCTTATTTCGTTTGTGGTCAAACTGCATATGTTCGTCTGCCCCTCGATTGGGAGGGAACCTGTTACATTGCCTTCCTACTGCCACCTGTTTTCCTAGCCCCACCTGACTACCATAGGAATTCCTACCTAGTACATACTAGACACAAGAGAAATCTCCCGATTGTCGACTATACTGAAACTGCTGCAGAGCAATTCATTGATATTGATAAAGGTGTTTTCCCTTATTTAGGTACAGTTGTAAATAGTAAGCTAATTCGTAGGTTAACAAGAACCCTTGAAGCTGTAGTAGATGAGACTGCCTCCGCTCTAGGTAACTTAACCGAAGAGCAATCCTTTATGAGAATTGTTGTGCTCCAGAATCGTCTCGTCCTTGACGTCATACTGGCCGATAGGGGCGGGGCCTGTAGAGTCCTCGGATCCAGTTGCTGCATTTTCATTCCAAATAACGCGCCGTCTGTTTATTCAGCTATAACCAGACTTCATAAAATTGCCCATCTATTACACCAGGATCCAGGCACCTGGACATGGTCCGGTTGGTTCTGGAATATAATTTCCGCCTGGGGATGGAAAGTCCTGTCCTTTCTAGGTATCGCAGTAGCGATCATATTCAGCTGCTGCCTCTGTATACAATGTGGCCCTGCGATTTGCGGCATGTGTGCTACCTCTTGTATTCCTAGTCCCAAGCCCCGTTCTAAATCCCGTTCCAAGACAATTCGAGATGAACAAATGGTACTGTATGAAATGATAGATGGTATCATGAATATTGATGTTTCCTGATGGAAACGTAGTGACAAGGAGGGAATGTGGAAAAGTAAATTTTGCCATGTTCTGTGTCCCTACGTGTCATCCATCATATGTTATGTGTGCATGACCAATATGCATATGTTATTCCCCATGTCCGATTCAAGACGCAATTATAGTTGTGTCCACCTCTGATATGCCATTTCCTAGTCCTCATGAGTAATATGAGTATCAGGCCTATGTAAAGTTATGTTGCCACGTTTCTTAGTGTGCACGTTATTTCATTATAAAGTCCCCGTTTCTAGGCCTCAACAGGGCCCGGACATCAGATTCAGCTCCTGTCTCCTGAACCCTCGCTGAGGAGCGATCCAGCCCCCACCTGTATCCTCAACCTTTCACTTACTTCCTGCCTCGCAGTGCCCGGTGCAGCTTGGCTCTGCCTCTGAGTCTGCCAAGACTATGTTATGATTCCAGCTATCAGTTTAGTCCTCCTTCTCTGCATTCCTAAGCTACTGAACTGCATCAATAGTTTCCGTCATTGTCTAGCCTATGCGGCTCCATGTTAGAGAAATACTGCATTTAATGGTCATTTAATATTCTTCATCACGTACTACATGTAGAATAATGCATGGTCCAGTCTTAGAGTCAGTTAGCTTTTCCCCTCATGACTTCTAGTTTATATCAACATGTTCCCTAAACATCAGATACTAGATAGGGTTTAGGTACATGTCGCTCCGACCCTCCAGACTTTAGTCTCTGCTCCTAGCACAGAGTTCATAGCCCCCAGCTTCTCCTAGTAACACGTCATTGTCAGTTTGCGCACACCACCAGGTTAGAGGTCCCGGCTCCTTAGGTAGCCCCCTCCAATGTTTCCGCCCATTTCATGACATATTCTATTACGTTTGCATCACATGTCTATGTATACGCCCTGTTACACCTCCTTTGTACCCTTATCTTTCGTGACTGCTACACGTCACACCTACTGCTCCACCCACTGCTACGCCCATTGCAATGTAATGCTATGTGTTTGCGTTATGTATATATGCTCATGTAATGTTATTAAATGTTAGAGCTAGCCATTCCAGATCCGGTCCCCGGCAGCTGCCGGGCCATGCTAGTCCTTGCCATTCTGTTCCTATGCAGGTTATCCTGTCCCTGTCCTTTATGCTGTAATAAACCTGCAAAACTCCCACTACCTCGAATCTTGACTCTTATTTTATTGAGCTATCTGTTATTCATTCATTCATTCAAAAATAGATCCGGTATTATTTATTTATATACCACATTATGAGAATGATAAAACACTGTCCTTCGCACACAAAAATGCTTAGGTTGTGGCATTGTGGGCAGGTAAGTAGGAGAAGGAAAGACAATGTGGTGCAAGACTTAGAGGAGGAAGTGAAATCCAACACTGAAGATTTGGATGAAAATGACACTAATATGTGTGTATTAGATATTAGATATTGGAGGAGATTAGAGTTTTGATGGACAAACCTCATATAATACGTCTCAAAAGCAAGGGAAACCAGAGATTAAAAAAGAAACCTCTTTGTGAAATGGATTTTCGGGGTGTCAAAATAAAGATAGCAGCAGACTCAAGTTCCCCCTCTACAACTGTAAAAAGAGATGTAAGGTTTGAGAAATTTGTATCTTCGTTAGGAGAAAGTCTAGATTAGAACCCCCCGATATTTCTCCTGAAAGTTTCATGGGAGATTATATACATATGGTGTGGCTTAGAAAATGAATGTTTGCATTTAAGAGCAGATGAGCTGATTGCAAATCAATGATTGTAGAAACATTCCGAAAAGTATTTATTCTCAGATGTGATTAGAAAAAGCAATGGATTCCAACACAGAGTCATATTAAAGGATGATGCTCAAACTTGCATCCACAAAGCAAGGAATATCCCTATAACAATAAGAGATGAAGTTTCAAAAGAGTTAGACAAGCTACAGGCATTTTCAAACCGATTAAATCGTCTGATTGGAAAGCACCATTGGTAGTTGGTAGTAGCAAAAAAAAACACAATGGAAAATTAAGGTTATGTGTGGATCTTAGGGATCTAAATAAAATATTCTAGTTAATCAGTTTCCCTTACCAAGGCTCAAAGAAATTATATTAATGACCAAGGGTGTCAAGTGGTTCATCACTATAGATTTAACAGTGCCCTATCATTCAGTTGCAACATGATAGCAGAAGGTTGACCTATATTGTCCTACCATTTGGAGGTTTCCAATTTTTGAGATTATCCTTCGGGTTGGCACCAGTGGCAGCCATGTTTCAAAGGCTGATGTGCATGATATTTAAGGGGTTAGGTATGGTCATGTTCTGTCAAGATGATATTCTTGTCAAGGGCAAGACTAGAAAAGAACAAGACCAGGCACTAAAACAGGTTTTAGGGAGGGCATAAAACCTAAAACAGAATTGGTAGACGCCATCAGGAACTTCCCCTTATCCAAAAGCAAGGACAAAGTAAGGGCATTTTTAGGCCTCCCTGAATAATATTCTAAATCTGTCAGCAATTTCTCTAGCAAGACATACCCTATAAGGCAACTCCTAAAAAGTAGTGCAAGATTTGAATAGTCAGAAGAAAGCCAGGTAGCATTCAAAGGACTGAAAAAAGATATTTGCACGGCTACGTCCTTACAATGATTTGATGCAAATCTGAAAAGCATGGTTATGACAAATGCTAGTGGAAAGGGACTGAGAGCAGTACTACGGCAGATTGACCTTTTCAGTAAAGAAGTGGTAATTGCGTTTGCATCCCGGGCATTGTCTCCGACAAAGGAGAAGTACTCCATCATAGAACGTGAGGCACTTGAGTGTGTGTGTTGGGTCTTGAGAATGATAAGCAGTATTATAGGGAACATGTGTAATGATACGCAGTGATCATAGACCACTCATAAAACTATTTACCACAAAAGGCATGGTCAATGCATTTCCAAAATTAGCACGGTTTTCAATGAAGCGCTTAGGATATAATTATACAGTTTAGTATGTCCCTGGGGTGAAAAACAGGACAGCAGATTTCCTGAGTCTGTTTCCTTTACCTGTGAAGGAAGTATCAATGAGTGAGCAGGAGGAATGTTTAATTGCGGATGAGGATATTGGATCATTACACAAGAAGAATGATGTGTGCGCAGAATAACAACCATCTTTTGCGAGAAGTGGTTAGTTGAAGGATGGCCTGAGAAGAAAGTTCTGAGCAAGGATATCCACAAATTTCGGGAACTAAGGCATAAACTCTCCTTGTTGCAGCGGAAAAAGTATCAGGTTAAAACCACCTAGTCATCTCAGGAGCAGACTTCTTAAATTGTGCCATGATGGCCATTCAGGAGTGGTAAAAACTAAAAGGAGATGAAACACTCATATTGGGGACCTGGCATGGACAAGGACATTGAGGTTGTGGTGAGAAAATCTGTGTCATGCAATGAAGCTGAAAAGACCAAGGTAACCATTAAACCTGCTTTATGTCCTGGAAATGCACCGAACATGCCTTGGGAAAAATAGGCATAGACATCATGGGTCACCTTATAATGGAAGATACACAATTGTTTATTGTGGTCATCATTGACCATTTTTAGGTCTCGTGTGGCGTACTGCGCACATGCGCAGTCGAGCTCGCGAGATTTTATGTTTTAAGTAGAACTTCACTAGCGAGGGTTAAGCCCCGCCCCTCTTCTCCATTGGCTGGCCTCCTAAACGGTGGCCAGCCATTGGAGAAGAGGTCCTAGTGACGTTCTCTTTTCTCTTTAAGCCCTGTCTTTTTCAGATTGACTTCCCCCGACTTACTGCTGGCGTAAAAGGTTTCTTATCTTCTTTATGGGTCCAGATGGCCCCATAAAGAAGATAAGGAACCTTTTACCCCAGCAGGAAGTCAAGGAAGTCAATCTGAAAGAGACGGGGCTAAAAGAGAAACTTCTTTGTGTGGTGTTTACGTAAAGGACAGGCGTGAAAATAAGCGGGATCCGCTGCCTACCATATATGTCTACTAGACTGCAGCCAAAACATGTACCATTGACACAGCCAATAGACCCGTCTTATTCCCAGTATGCTGCTACTTCTTGTAACCCATATCTGGATACAATGATAGAAACGACAAAACACAATTAGGGCGGCACACTATGCTACGCCCCTATTTTGCACGTACTTAAAACCACGCCCTGTATTATCTCCTCCCTGGAGCTGGCGTTATCTTTGTAACCACTTTTGTGCTGCTGTCCTGACCCTCACAGTTTAACAACAGAAGGCAGTCTATGGGGCTCCTACGGCAGGACGATGCTACGTGGTATCGCACGTTGGTGGTTGTCTTGTCCTTGGGAAGGCAGGTGAGCGTATAAACGCCCATCGAAGGCGGAGAGACACCAGGACTGGCCGGCTGTGAGGAAGGGAGCAGGCCTCCTGCAGTACACAACACTGGCCTCACCCTCTCTACCTGCTGTGGCGCTCCGTGATGTTGGGGACCGTTGCCTCTAAGCCCCCATGAGCAAATTACTCCTGCCCTTGCAATAACTGCTACCTGTAACAGCCATGCCTCAGACTTTATCTTTGCTTTCTTCGTTCCCACTGCCGATACGAGGAGTTGGCTCATTAACCCCATTGAAGGAAGTAGTCGTTAAATAACTATTCCCCCCTGAGCCTTGTCGCTAACACATTTTCTTGGAAACAAACATAACCATGTTTTACTGACCGTTGTGTCCTTATTTAACCTCTGGAAACCGGGGAGGGCGCTCAGGTCCCTGTTGCCAATCCTCCCTAATTGTATCTTCTCGCATGTTCCTTTCTCCGTCTACTTTTTCACATACTGGGTCAAGAACAAGAACAGAAAATCAGCATACTGACTGTGATCAAGAAGAATTGAGAGGGAGGTTTGGAAGATTTGGTAGGAGAGTGAACCAACCACTGAGGCCGAATGATTATATTTATGAGTAAGTGATTTCTTTGGTCTATTTTTGCCTGGATTCCACATCTACCAGATGTTAACATTTATTATCACAAATATACAAACAACCTGTGTATTTGTTGTGTTTAGTAATGTTTAATCTATATTTCACATATGTTTTAGTAATATGTACATATAACTCTATAAAAGGAGGGGTGTTGTATAGTGTTGGTCACGCAGAGCCCTTTATGATGTCAAATAAGAATTATTTGATAGGAACATTCCATGACAGTTAGAGGTGGAGTTTGCTAGAAGCAAGAGGCTGTTAAGACTGCGATTGAGACCGTGCCAGGTAACCGTGAATAACCATGAAATGAAATAACATTGTGTGTGAGACATTACTACAGATGTTGTGCCCACTTGACTTAATTTCCTCTTGTGTGAGGTGGTTAGGTTTAACTTGCTGCCTTCGCAACTGCCTGCTTCCCTCCCCCCACCCCCCCTTCCCCCAAATCATGCTTCAGGGCCGCAAGTGCAGTTTCCAGGCTGCAGCCTCCCCTAATTGAATTCCCAGTCCTGCCCCGGTGGCCCTATTATTTGGAATTCAAAGTCTCTGTGGTAGGGACGACCTCCCCTTGTGGTTATCATTGAGACTTTGACATTGATGATGATGGGGGTTGAGGTGGGAAGGGTTGGAAGTGTGAGGGTATGGAGAGTTATCACCACTGTTATTGCCTGCCACTGTTGCCCTCCCTTTGCCCGAGTAGCTCCATCAATCTTCTTCGTTTTGGTGTGGGTGGGCGAGGGGTCAAGAAGCTCTTCACAGCTACTGTACCCAGAGCCTGCAGGGGGACTTCTTAAATTCACCATGCAGCGAGCCCATAGCCAGTTTGAACAGCGCTGAATTTCACGAACTTTACACACCTTTCTTGAGGTTTGAGGTCGAGCTCGTGATCAGGTTATGCACCTCGTGTGGCGTTTATTTCTTGCCAACTTCCTGCCATGAACCTACTTATGATAAGTTTGAAGTTATCCATTTCCATCTTCAGGTTCTGTCTTGCTACTGGTCATTAGAAAGATGTTACTTCCATTACAGCAGGTTATGAAAGACTGCCATTAATTCATATCTCTTAACTATGGTTGGCTAAGAACGGTCATAACTTATCATCTGTGATTCAGCTCACTGATGCAAACGAAAGGAAGAATGGGTGGAATAATCCTCGTGATGGAGACCAAAGATATCATATATTAACTATGAGAGTGTTCCTCATCTATCTTGGCTGACACCCATTTTCACCCTTACACAATATTATTGATTGCTGCTGATGTCAGAGTAGGATTAGCCCACATCTCCAGGCCAGTGATTTATCTTGCTCCTGCCTTCCTTATTCTCTGATGATTTGCCTCTTCGTTCCTGGTGTAATGTTAAATCATATCAGGTATTTTAGAGTTCCACGGGTGGGCTGGTGGAGTTTTCCACATTAAAATCTGGATTGAAAGGTGTATGCCCTCCACAGAGATCCTTGCAGGTGCTGTTTAAATAAGACCTGATGCAATGTTCAAGGCTGTGTATACCACAACAATGGCCCCTACATGCTGAAGGACTAGTCTGGCTGATTTATCTTACTCACTTTCACATGCTAATGGAGGCTGCTTTGATGCAATTACTGCAGGTCCTGACAAAAGTGAACAAAAGCCTTCAAGAAAGTAAGCAAGAAACTGGCATACTTCTTAATAGGTCAAACACCATACAGATTTGAATGGATCAGCCACAAATAAACTCGTAATACAGACCACTTACAAGGCCCCGTATGCTATCTGAGAGTTGAGGCAAATTTGGCATGCCTAGAAGGAAAACATATGGTTTGTGACGAGTATACTTTCCAGTATATTTGCACAATCGAAATACTACAACTTCACAACACAATCCTTGTTGCATTATATCCCATGTCACAAATTTTTCACCTGAGTGATCATGGTAAGGTCATGTTTACAGCCACCAATGTGGGTGTGACCACTCAGTCCACTAAAGCAACATTAGTCTGCACCATTAGACATCATTCAAGAAGACAGCTGACAACATAAGGACTTTATTTCACGAATCACAACCAAAGTTCTTTTTCAATGAGCTCTGTGATGATCTCTCGGACGTACTAGTATGGCTATACCAGCACTCACTACAAAAGCTGCCCTTGTTGATATAATTGTCCCTTCTGCAAGAACTCAGTCATACATGAAGTACAGAAGCCTGAGACCATTTGCACTCTTGTTAGGGTGCCTCCTCCTGGGTGCAATAGTTAAATGAGTGGGATACATGGACCAATAGCCACTAGTCAAACGAACCATCCCCTATGCTAGTTAATTTCCTCTGATGGTCTGGGAAATGAAAGAGGGACGAACATATCGCTGAATTAGTGAGTGATAACTCCGATTACATCGCTATAATCCTCATTTCTTGGTATCTGAATTATAGTAGAAACTCTTGAACTTTGATGGACTTTTGCCTATTCTAATGCCATTCCCTTGCTCCCTAAGGGTCATCCGGTATCCATCATACCAGCATCAATACTGGCAACAGGTTTCATTATCCATGTGACCAATGCAACACTTTTTTAACACAATTTTATTGAATTTTGAAATCTGTAAGTGTGTTTGTAAAATATAGTTTGCAATGATGGATACAATATTGAAAGAGCAAGCCATCATACAAATAGTACAGCCAGGTTATGAGCATAATTATGGTTCCTTATACATAATGACTCCAAATGATATAGCGGTCAATGCGATGTAGGATTGTTGGATCGCTCATATAGATAAAACAGCCAAATAATATAGGATTCATATCCACGTTGTTGTCTATAACTTATTACAATAAAACGAAAACTACCCCCACCCCCATGGTTCTCTTGAGTCCTGATTGTATATGGCTGTAACAGCAGATTGTGCTCGCTTGTGTGAAATCAAATATATATACAAAGCATACATATTTATAATTCCCTAGGCATGAGAAAACAATAATATAACATTGTACAGGTTGAGTTGGGTGAGCTACTAGGGATACAGAAGGTGTGAGTAAAATGAGCCTGACCGGAGATGCCGGAGGAGTCAAGGGATCAATGGCTTTTAAATGCCTCCTACATCTGATCCCATTCCATAGAGATAGGGATCCTACGCAGACCACTAAATTCTTCTTGCCTAATAATTGCACTCTCTGCAGTGCCCCAACGTGTCAGTTCTGTGTGCCAAGAAAGTGGTGTAGGAGGAAAATCAGATTTCTATCTCATGGTGATGGCACGTTTCGCCAGTAGCACTGCCATGTTCGCAAATCTAAATTGTACCTTCTGCCCCTTTGGGCGTTTATGTAGTCCCAACAGACAACTATCTGTTGTCGTCCAGACATCTGTGCCAGTAATCTCTTGTACTCTGTGGTGACCATTGCTACACTTATGGCTACCTATGACCAGATACCTCAGATTTGATTTCATTGACATCCCCTAGTTCCAGTTTATTCTCGGTATCCCTTGACCTATGCAAAGCAATATCCAAATACAAGAGAAACTTTGCTAAATACAATCTGCTGCTATTTCTACTTCTAATGGAGTGCTAGACCTTTGCCGCACAGACAGGATAAAAGCCCTATCGCATTCACTCTTTTCCAAGGTGAAGCATTCATACCATCTAATAATTGTCCTATTAGACTACGTAACAGGGAAGGAAGACCTGCCCAGGACAACCTAATTGCAACGGGAGACAAATTACTTCAACAACAAGCCACTAAACTATATTTAGAAAGGCTTCATACACTGCCTCACCCACCAGAGAACCATCGTTCTGTGTGTCTTAGAAAACCAGAAACTTCGAACTTGCATGGATTATCATGGACTGACTCAATGACAATATCTTTTACATTTTGTTAACTGTTTTAAACGCAGCAGCTATTCTTCAAACAGTACTGATGAGCTTTACATAAGAACAATCAAGCACTTATGTAACAACCATCAACTTAGGGTACACCCAGAATATACTTAAATGGGTCAGAGAGAATTTTCTAAATTGGATCTTAGTGGTATGTGCAACGTAGTCTAAATGAGGATGGCTGTTGTGTTGAAGACAGCCTTTAGGGCAAATCATGAATACTTAGTCATGCTGTTATGCCCTAGCAGTGTTCCAGTATTTTGTCAGTTCTTTATTTTAAGCTATCATTGGACTACACCTGGTCGGGTATTTAGATGATCTTGTTTATTGCTGCTAACTTCAGGAGCATGCTCAACCCAAGTACACTAAGTTTTGACAAGGCCATGAAAACAGCCAACCATCTAACCATCCCAATCACCAGAGCAAAAGATTAATCCCTTGGAGAAGCTCGCCTATACAGAGGCTCAGTGATAATGTCATGTTGAGCTTCTCACCCAGGACCTAACCACCCTCCTAAATATTGATCACAGTCACATATGACTCACAATCTCATTCATGCACGTTTGACAGAAATGTCGCAAGCCACTACTGTGGACACTTTCTCAGGTAAAACACAAAAGCTGGCAAAAGGCTGGGGACTTTACTGGACCCATATCTAGCGGCCACCAATTCAGGGACCAGAAATTGGTATTATTGCCAAAGAGTAAAATCTCAGTTTTATCTGAGTTCAGTCTCAGGCAGTTTTCAGCAATCCAAGATCTAATATTCTCCATACAGAGTTGAAACTGGGAGGCAGTGTGGGCAGGGTTGCCAATGACAGACAACACAATGTGTGTGTCGTCCGTGTAGGATACAACAGAGAATCCAAAAGTTTTAACAAGCTTGACCAAGAGACTGTTCTACAAATTGAACAGAGTGGGGCTTACGGAAGCCCATTGAGATATGCCACAGGGAAGGTTCCACATTATGGAGGCAAAATTGTAAAGAGTAACATGTTGTTCGCTGTTCGCAAGGAAGGATGTCAAAAGAGTGAGGGCCGTCTCTCTGATGCCTAGCTCTTACAAACAGTTTATCAAGATGTGATGATTAATGATATCAAATGCCGCAGAAAAATACAAAAGTATCAAGGCAGCATTATCTCCATTGTCTATGACAGTTCTTATGCTCTCTGCGGCCACTATAAGAGCAGTTTTGGTGGTTTGCTGGCTCCAAAAGCTAAGTGGAGAAGCATTTAGCAAGCAGTTCTCATTAATGAAAACAGATAATTGCTGATTGAGAACTTTGTCTAGAATTTTAGCTGGCAGGGGCAAGCGGGGTATAGGGCGATAATTAGTGGGATCACAAACGGAAACTAACTTATTATGAATGCATGGATGCTTGGCTTTAGGAAAATGAATTAATTAAAAATGGGTGTAAGATATGCTGAAATAACATTGGTTGCAAGGTGCAAAATCTTAGGGGGGGGCAGAGATCGTCCGGGGAGGATTTAGCACTGGATAACAGGTTCTTAAATTGCTCCTGAGAGGAGAGAAATTAGAAAATGAGCGAATGTCAAATACCCATTGGAAACTGCGCTTGTTAGAAGGGTTTGAAGAGTCGGAAGAAAAGGTGGAGAAAACACTAAGCACTTTGGATTGGAAGGTTGTGGCCAGAACATTGCAAAAGTGTTGACTGGCATTGATAGTCTTGCTCTGGGCAGAGATAGACAGAAATGTTACTGTTTTGAATGGTTCTTTTTTGAATTTTTTTACTGTCTATTTTTGCGTGGAAGTAGGAAGATTTGTTTTCAAAGATCATAGTTTTATACATTTTCAGAGCTTTTTTATATGTTATTTTGTTATTATCGCTGTAGCGGAGACCCCACTTCTGCTACAAATTGCGGCAGATTTTTTTTGTGTTCCTTTAATCTGGATGAGTACTAAGTTTCTGATGGGAGTTTTTCAGTAGCAGATAGAAATTGTAACAGGGGCAAGAGTATTAATGACTTTATCTAACCAGCAGTGATAGTTTGCTGCCATCTTATTGGCAACATCTGCTAAAGTGGATTTAGAAGTGGATAGAATATTAACAAGACTGGCTGAATCTACTTTGTGCCATGGGCGCTTCATAACAGTTGCTGGGGAAGAAGCAGAAGGAGGTGTCAAGCATGTCAAAAAGGAGGTCAAATAGTATGGCATAGTGATCAGGCCAAACAAGAGGTAGGGCCTGCTGAAATTGAAGGAGAGGCTGGTCCGTGAAAATCCCGTCAAGGGAGTGCCCCGCTAAGGAGAAGGAGAATTGACTATTTGTCCGAGACCAAAAGTGGTCATGATATATATTAATCTGCTAACATCTGTATCGATCAAGTTTTCTAGAGGCTAATTAAAATCACAGAGGGTTGTGAAGTTCATGAAATCGAATTATATTTCCAGGTAGGAACATATAAGATCCAAAAAGTGTGATTTAGTGATTGGTGGACGATACAGAAGAATTTCATTAAAAGTATTTTTAGTGTCTAGCTTTATCTTGAAAGCAAGCGTTTCGCATTTGGAATTGTGAGGAAGAGGAGTACAGGTAGCGATGAAATTGCTCCTAAGAATGATTGCGATTGCTCCACCTCTATGATTGATGCAATCATGGTTATGAATTGTATTGGTGTTTCAATTCATAACAGTTTCTGACAAATGACCTTGCCTTAACAAGAACGCATCCGAAGGGGAGAGCTTGTGGTCACTTATTGGAGTTTAGTTTTAACAAGAGGTTCTGATCTGTTATGAGATAGGGAGAAAATAGGCAGGAGGGACATACTATATTGTTTACATCCGTCCTGGGGTAGAGGATGATACCAGTTTGGGGCTTACCAGCAGGTTGCATCAATAGCAGGTTCTCTTTCGAGCATATCTTTCTAAGGATGGGGTCTTTCTTAAAATGAGCAGGGAGGCTGGCGCTGGTATCGATCCAGCCACGATGCGCTGCACGGACGCACTATGGCATGCTTTTGAAGAGCCGCAACCAGGGCGGCACATTTGGGGGGTGATGACACGGTGCAGAGGTGCCCGAACAACTGCTAGAAGGGGAAATAAAGTGTTAAAACAGGGGTCCAGCACCCACTTGTTGCCCAAAGTAGGCTACCCTGCTATGGGCAACTACTGGTAAAGCAAAGATTGCTAAAATAAAGGGAAAACCAGAACACAAACAAATTAAAATGAAAGAGCAATATGACAAGTAAGAAAAAGTTCCTTTCAAGATGAAGTAGCTACGCACTGGGAGCCAGGCATCTCCCATAAACACAAAGAAAGAAACAGATATTTGTCAATCGCTACCTTAATCAGGGCAGCGTGGACAACCGCCCATTCTTTTGAAGAGTCACTACCAGGGAGGCGTGGTTTAGACACAAAGATACCCATTTGTTCAAAAGATAACAAGAACAGAAAGTGAAATTATTGTACACCATCCCGCTTCCAGAGACCCACAATAAGCCACTACTGAACTATGAGATACTTGAAGCTTCATATTTAAATTCTTAGAAATTCCTTGAAGAAGAATTCAGCATAAACGAGCAGTGAATTCACAGCTCCACTACACATCTCAAGGAACTGCAAATAAGATGAATAATTCTTAGTCAAGAATAATAGAAATTGATGTTTTTGGTACCAAAATTAACTTGTGCTTCCGTTGTGAATTATTTACCTAGAAAAAGAATTAGGGTCCTTATTATGTGATATGTGCAGTTGGTAAAAAAAACATAGTACCATATGTCATCGTCGTCAGTGCTCTAGTCCTCTTGTGGAACCAAATATTAATACCTTTTTTACTTTGCTACGTTAAGTCAGCTCTTCCATATACAGCTAGTATTGCCTTTGGGGCATGCATACTGTTGTAATGTACCTTTTACTCAATGCACTCTCTCTACAGATGTTTTCTCTCCTTTGCTGCTCAGCCTATGATGAGGTCAGATAGAATGTTGTGTGTGTTTGGATTGGAAGGGAGAATCAGTTGGTGTGGATTGGCTGAGCAGTGAAGAGTCTGCTCCTGGTGGGGCACTATAATGGATCTACCTAATATCTTGTAACCTGTAACTAAGAAGTGATCTTGTGAATAAAGCAGAGATCTTGTTCTACATCACCTGGTCTAGGCGTCTTTCATCTTTGTAACACATACTAACAGACAAAATTGGCATGAAATGTCACCAGTCTAAAGATGGTCGCAGTGCTCTCAGAATAGGATCGATAACAAAGCCCCCTTCAGAACATATGCTGCAGCATAGGCCTGACACACAATGCAAACATAATTTGAAATAAACCTTGAGGCAGAGAGTCATGAGAGACCCCACAGCTGAGGAGAGACAGAGGAACTGACTAAAAGTTGAGAAGAATTGATAAATCATGATCCACCTAATACAGATGTCCCTGATGAACAAGTTGCATACCTTCAGTAACGCGTCATTCCGGTCGATACTCTGTCTAACAACAGATTCCTTCATTTTTTAATTCAGCTAGGCACCAGATAGGATCAGGAAACTTCTTTAGCAATTGCTTCCATGTACTAATAAGTGTCACCATTGGACTCTACAGTAGCTTTGTCCCAACTCTGTAAGTGGAGGTGCAGAGCTGTGTACAGCCCCACACTGCACACTGACATCAGTTTTAAATGAAGCATTCTGTGACCTATGAGGCGGAGCGTCCGTGACAAATCAGAATGGTGACAGTGTTAAGAATCTAACATGGAATCTTTAGAAGACCACTCCACTAAGGCAAAAGGATGGTGAGCAATCTGCAGTTGTTGTATTCACCAGGAAGAGCATTACCGGAAGTAACACGTTCATCAGATGGACACTTCTAACTATAAATTCTTGCCTTTGGAATAGGTACCGAAGCAGTACCCTTATAGGTGGTTTGAAGAAAGGGTTTTACACTAATAAGTCCAATAGGACCGAGTAGGAAAATGAAGCCTCCATGTGGACCTGAGAGGACATACAGTAGTACCTGGTGAAGGTCTGGATTGGTTCCCACGTAGGAGCAGCCTTGCAGATACCCAGCACCGAAACATACCTAGCTAAAGCCAAAGTGGCATCTTTGACTCTGGTGGAATGAGCCCAGAAGTCTCTCATGAGGCTTCTTCTTGGTCAAGGCAAAGCTCAGCTTGATACAGGTGACAATCCTTCTTAAAGGTTTAGTTTCTGAATTGACTTTCTCTTCTTTGCACTGCTGAATCCAAGAAAGAGTACATCGTCCACCAGGTGATCCGTAATTTGATCAATATAAAAGCTAAGATCTCCCATGAGATCCAACTAGTGAAGTCTCTCCTCCCCGGAGAGATGTGACCGAGAGAAGGCAGGGAGTATGATGGACTGTCCTACATGAAAAGTCAACACCACCTTTCAGAGAAAGGATGCCAGTACTCGAAGTACCAACATATCTGAGAACAAAGTGGCATACATAGGTTTCACTGACAGTGCCTGCCTTTCACTGACAAGTGATGAAGTGACAGATGAAAAAGGTGGTTTTAAGGGTAAGCAATCTCAAATAAGGGGTGTGCATAGGCTGAAAGGGCATGCACAGCAAAAACTTAAAGACCAAGTTACGGTCGCACTGCAGCATACTAAAGAGCGCAGGAAGAAACATATATGCACGCCCCTTACAAAATGCATCACAATAACGATTCAAACTAAGAGGAATGATCAGGCAAATGCAGAAAGGCCAATAAACAACCTTTAACAGTGCCCACTGAAAAGCCATGCTGGGCCCGAGGATACAACAAACAGGAGGAAAAAAACGAAAGTTTCACCTAAAGCGGATTGACCCAATGTTCCTCATAAAATGCCACAATCACAATCTTTGCTAGCAGCCACAACAGATTGACTTTGTAAATTGAAAAATTCACAGATAGGTCTGCATTACAGACGTTTTACTGATATATTACAGATATTTCTGGCAATTTTACAGACAAGACTATTGCAGCATCACTGCTTTAAGGTCTTATGGGTAAAGTTGATTCGAGGAAAAAGTAGCTTGATAGGAAAAATGTACAGCTAAGCTGAATATGTTTATTTAAGGAGCCAGCATCTCAGCATGCCCTGTACTGGTAGCTGCCTGCCAGCCTCTGTTCTTGCTGAGGGGCTATTCAGAACTTCAATTAGCATTATTACGATGCAGACCCAGGATTACAAGGGGCATTTCCTTATGGGTCATAGGTTCTTCATTGATAGGTATGAGGGAAGAGTAGAATAGCAGACTTATCCTAAACCAATCCGTGCTATGTTTAAGCAGAAAAATAATGAAGATTCTACAAATACTGGGCAAAGACACCTTAACCAAAGATGATTTTTAGGGCAGTTTAACTAATCATTACGTCCATTCTAGAATCTGAATCTATACATTAATGCTGGGTGAAAGGATTAGCATATTACAAAGTAGCTGCTTTATAAAAGTATGATACAAGTACATTCCTCAACCAAGCAGAATTTGCTGCCTGTTCAGAGAACTTTAGTTTTTCTGGGTAAATATGTGTTGGCCAACTAATAAACAGAAATGCAAGACATTATACAGTTGGAGATGAATTGCTGGGATAGGACTAGATCTGAAAAAAGTGGGTAATAGCTAACAAAAAGTAGTCTGGATTTCCTCAAATCATTTGCTATGTGCAGAACTTTAGAACTTGTGTTTTATGGAGAGAAAGGGCAAGGGTATTACTGAAGGAATCCAGAAAGGAGATTCACTGATTTATATGACAAACTGAATCAACATTTCAAAGAAAGAAGGCTGTCTTCAAAATTGCCATCCTATTGAAGTAGTAATTATTATAAGAGTCAACAACTGAAAAAGGCTGCAGATCCCTTACTGTGATGTGCAATTTGCCTTCTGCATAGGCTCAAATGGAAGATCCATCACTTTGAATACAACTAGATTAAGATCATCAGGAGGCGGAGGCTGTTGTTGAGGAGGGGTGTTTTCTTAAAAAAGATCTTTTCCAAGGGCCTTTCACATACACTCTCATAACTGCAATATGCACTTTCGTAGAAACGTACTGCAGCTCTACCTGGGCAAAAAGGAGATGTTCTGGTATACATAATTAATATCATTTTGACAGGAGACTGAGTCATGGTTAGGACATTTATACTATAAAAATAACCTGTTTTGTTTGAAAGTGTAAGAAGCCATTTCTGATGGGTTTTTAGTCAAGCTTTTGGTAGATTAAATTCATAGATATCACATTGAGATGGTACAGCTGATCTTGGATGTGCAAGTCTTGTGTGGGCGAAACAATAGGTGTACAAAATCTGAAAGCTACCACTGCCTTGGCAAAATGGGGCCACCAAGATCATTTTATCACAGGATTATTTTAGTTTCAACTAGATGTGTTGAGAATAGAGAAACTGGCTTGTTGGGATGGGAATGTTCTCTCTGAGATAAACCAGTGTGTACCGCTGCTCTGAGTGTCCCATTGCAGGTGGAGGTAAGGCTCCCCTTAGAAAATCATTTATGACCTTGTTAGCAAAAGGATCTGATTAGTTCTTCCTGCGCACTGCCATTTGGTAGATGGCTTGGGTGTAGGATGGCACTGCAGTTTCAGTTTTTCAAGGAAAACAAGTAAATTACCTTCAGTATCGCTTTTTCTAGAAGAGACTCTATCTAACCGCAGATTTCTCACCTTAGAATATTTCCCAGGCATTAGAATGATTACGTAAAATCTTGAGCAGTACTTATGCACACCGTTTAGTGGCCTTTGCATTGGAAGTGACGTGCGAGGTGCCTGCATAGACACCACCCCGCATGCTGACATTAGTTTCTTTTCTAACAATTTCCGCACCATTCACCTGGAACCAAGTCAGAATGAGTGCTTGATCAATGTGCAGAATCTAACAGGATGTTAGGGTGAAGAGTCTGGTCCGTAGAATGGTAAGGATGGGAAGGTCAGTGAGGAATGTGCGGTTAGAGTCTTTACCAAAAAAAGCATTCTCAAAGGTAATTAACTTGTTCTTCTAATAGAGACTTCTATGCGCAGTTTCCTCACGTTAAAATATATACCCAAGCAATACCTCACTGGAGGTGAGTAAGTGAACTGGCCCAAACCAGAAAGTCCTAGAGGACTGAACAGGCAAAATGCCTGGCTCACAGATCTGGCAGTCCAAACTATAGCGCTTCATGAACGTGTGGCGGGGCATCCATGTAGTAGCTTGGCAGATGTCCAGGGCAGGTGCCCCGCATGCTAACACAGTAGTAGCAGCTGTGACCCTGGTGGAATAGGCCCGCAAGCCCTCAGAAGGCTGCTTCTTAGCTAGTGTGTAAAAGATTTTAATGGAAAGTACAAGTCATTGAGAGATGGTTCTCTTTTGCACTGCTTTGCCTCTTTTTACTCCTGTGAAACCGATAAAGAGTGAATTGTCCACCCAGTGGACCATGTAAAAGGACTGAGCTCCTTTTGGATCCAAGCGGTGGAGTCTCTCCTCTTCCTTAGAAGGATGAGGTAGAAGAGCAAAGAATGTTTGCCAGATTACGTTTTGGCCGATGTGGAAAAGGGTCACCACCTTCGGTAGAAACTAGTGTATGGAGGATTAAGTGAAAGAGCTTGAAGCTCACTAACCCTTCTTGTAAAAGTGATAGCCACTAAAAAGACTGTCTTAAGAGTGAGGAGTCTGAATAGACAGCTATGCAAGAGCTCGAATGGGGAGTCAATGAGAAACATTAAAACCAAATTAAGGTCTGTTTGGGGGATTTTGAAAAAAGTAGTAGGAAACAATGTTGCAAGTCCTTAAGTAAGAGTGTCACAAAGGGTGACAAACAGTGAGGGCTGATCTGGCAGCTGCCAAAAAGATCATACGGCTAATATAAAACCTTTAACGGTGTCCAGGGCAAGGTCTTGCAAAGCAAAAGACAGAACAAACAGTAACACCTCTGACTGATTGGAAATTAGATTCCACATCAATTGACGTGGCAAGAGCATACACCTACTTAGGGTGAGTTTTTACACAATCCGTGGAAGTATATTCCCACTTACAGCATATGGATCAAAAAGCAGGAGCTCATATTAATGTCTTAAAGAGATTTTGATCCTCATCTGGTAAAAGACATTTTCATTCTCTCCTTGAAATCTACAGTGCAAAAATTGCCCCTACCCTAACTTATGCCTTAGAATATATTACCACTGATAGATGGAACATTCTGAATATATGCAAAGGGAAACTACTACGTAAATGAATGCTGAGCCAAGTCACACCGGTTCAGATCCTTCGCTTACAGCTTTTAATTCTTAGTGCATTTGACCAACATAATTAGATGGGCATTTAAGCTCTTGCATGCAGAAGAAGGCTCCTTAAGGGCCTTATTGAAATACAAAACCTTCAAGGCTAGGAAAAAAATTATACACTTTGAATAGCATTCTTAAGAGAGCCTTAGAATACATCTAATGCACAGAAAGCATCCTACAATCCTGGTCTCCAGCACACTGCAGCTATTTCCAAAAAACATGACACCTCGATTAAGCTTTGATCTTTATAGGGCACATTGCTCCCAATTATCCCATTATTTAAGTCTTGTGTATCCACTATCGAGTTTAAGATCCATCAAAAGTATAAGAGATACACCTTAGAGCACGGTATTCGAAGATGCATCATTCTGTTTCGACTAGGGATTTTACCTTTACAGACCTATATAAAGAACTGGAGCAATTCAGCTGAAAGCAAAGGACTCTGTGATAAATGTTCAGTTCAAACAGCTTTATTTGGTTTGTATTACACAACTATATAAGCTGAACAATATAAAAAGAATGCAAGGTTAAAATATTATTACTCCTTTTCTAAATAATCATCATAAAGACAAATGTATTAAGCTTCCCCTCCTATACAATTTGTAGGAAATAATTTCACGAACCGACCCTCATGGTAACGTAGTACTAAAATGGAAAAACACTGTTATAAATTCAACTAATAAATACTTTAAAAAAATATATTTTTTACAGAAATCAGTAGTAATCTAAATAAAACATATACTAATACTTTATATTAAAGTGCATAGTGCTAAAAAAAAGTATCATGTACAAAAGTCCAGATGTGCAAAGTCGCGATCACTATGTCTAGTTCCCTTATACAATACTCGGGGAACTATACTAATTCTTTAATTAAAGTGACATATGCATAAGTACAAAATTAAAGTTTAAATAAAAAAATCGCAGTACTATCTGTTATCCAGCAACTCTGCATTTCATTACCATATTTACAGCACAATAAACAGTAAATTTACAATACATAAGGGTATTCCAATTCTATTATAAAGTGACATATGCATAAGTGCAAATTAGCCATGTAAAAACAAAATTTCACAGTATTATGGATTTCCTAGCAGCTCAACATTTCATTATAAAATATGTGACGTAAAAGCAGATATCTGGGCTCTCAAAAGAACATAATTTCATAGCATCTACTGTTAAACAAATTTTATATTTTAAAAGGATAGGCTTTAGATAACATTTTCTTAAAAATGCATAAAATTTACAAAATAATAAGAAATGGCAGCAGCTCTGTTTTGAAATATTATCACAAGGGCATTTCACGGTAGGCCCTTCCCCCATTACGGGGAAGGCTACGAGATGGTGGGCAATTCCCAACATAAGGCGTGTTAAAACGAATCGATGTGAAGATCTTGACACGTCTACCAAGTATGCCTGGAGCCCACTTCTAAGTTCACGTTGCCTATAATATTTGAGTTCTAATTAATTTAACTCACTCCTCTCTCTTATAAGACAGAAACGAGTCTTTTATCTCTTTCTTAGAAAAAGGTATTACATATTCAGACTCCTTAGAAATATTAAAATCAAATAATATGCTATACCAACAGGTAATATAACTTAGCCATGGTATGCGGGAACAGTAATCTAGCTTTAGGCAATCTCTGATTATGGACTGTGTGAACTCAGTTTCACTCTTATACCAAATGGAACGCCATAATAGTAGGGGACGTAAAGCAGCCAAATCTGATATATAATTCTTGATGAATTAAATCAGTGGAAGCTGAAGCCGGAGCACTCAACAACCGTTTAAGGAAACTGTTTTCATCTTTTTGAAGTTGGACTGTAGAGGAGTGGCCCCATAATCCAGCTCCATACAGAGCTGAGGAAACACATCTTGCATTGTACATGGTCACCATGTCCTTTATTCTACGGTCCCCAAGTTTAGTAGCAAAACGAAATATGCCATTAGTGTTCCTGATCACCTTATATCTAATATTTTCTTGCTCACCAGTCCATTTGCCATTTCCTTCAGAGGTAATACCTAAATAACAGAAAGTTTTAACAGCTTGTATTTTAGAGCCATCCAAGAAGAAGGACCTCGATGACTTCTTTTTCTTCCCACATATCATGGTATAGGTTTTCGATTTATTAATTAAAAGTTTCCTGCCCTTGATAAAATCAGTAAATTCATCAATGAGCCGTTGAAGGCCTAACGGGGTACGGGAAATTAAAACAGCATCATCGGCATATAGCAATACCGACACAACCTTGTTACCTATTATTGGTGCGTCTGCAGGAATATTATTTAAATCCGTAGCTATTTGGTTAATAAAAAGGGAGAATAAAAGAGGGGCCAAAACACACCCTTGCCTAATGCCTCTTCTCACAGCAAAAAAGGGGGTTCGTTCGTCATATCGTACACTGCAGAATAGTCTCTCATATACCCGTGCTAAAAAGAACACTATTTCTTTTGGGGGCCCAGATTCAAGCAGTACCGTCCAAAGAAGAGAGTGATCCACTAAATCAAACGCACTGCTCAAATCGGCGAAACATAAAAACAAATTACCCCCTTTCGCTACTGTGTATTTATTAATGAGTAGATCCAAATTCACGCATTGTTCGATGGTGCCTAGGCCCTTCCTAAATCCATACTGGACTGGGGTTAATACTTTATAATCTGAGGCCCATGTTTCCGATCTTTTTAAAAGCACCCTACTAATCACCTTTATAGATGAGTCCAATAGCGATATTGGGCAGTAATTGCAGGCTTCAGAATGCGAACCCTTTTAATATAGTGGGACAATTAATGATTGGCCCCAAGATGTTGGGAAATTCCCCAAGGCTGCAGTATTAAAAATCCTCGTAAGAATCGGGGCCCATAAATCCATTGCATCCTTATATAAATCAATCGGGACATCGTCCGGTCCCGGTGCCTTGCCCCCTTTGCTATTTACCAGCCCTTCTTGCACCTCTTCAACATCAATTAACATTGGTAATGTAGGCCATGTAAAATCATCATTTAAAAATGAAGGTAAAAACACCCTATCCGGATTAAAAATGTTAGAAAAGTGTTCAATCCATTCTGTGCAGTTTACATAGGACGTCAGTTCAGGAATACAATTATCTTTTAGAAAAGGACTATTTACAGTTTCCCAAAAGAGTTTACTATTATTAGTATTGGCTGCCATACTTAGTTTGTCCCAGGCGTCTGCTCGCAACTCTTTTTTGTGTGCCAATACAGCTTGCTTATAATCAATTCGTAGCTCATGGACAAGCAATTGGTTGCGGGGCTTAGTCCCCAGTGCCAATTTCAACTTGTGCAATGCCTGGGTACATTTGGAATCAAACCACCTCGTGCCAGACTGTTTCTGCCCTTTGGTATTTCTAGTTAGTACACTCTTAATTACACTATATATGTCGGAAAATGTAGTTAGCAGGATATCAGGGAAGACCTCTTCACTAAGGCAGTAGTCAATAGCTTTTCTACATTTAGTGACCACTTCCATTTGAACCTTTGGTGGGTCTACGCCATCCCACTTAATTCTCATCCCGTTGGGCCTGACAGGGAGGATATCGGAAAATCGGTCCTCGGTATTAGTTAATTTGTTGCCCCATTCTAATAGTACTATAGAGATACTATTGTGGTCACTGACCGCCTGTTCTGATATCCAAAGGTCAGTATAGAAGCTATTTTTCGAGATTAAAATATGGTCTATGTTACTGTTCCCATTTCTCCCGGTAAAAGTCGGACATTTAATATGACCCTTTTTCATGGAACAGTCTAACAAGTCAAGATCAAACTTTGCCATTAACGTATTTAGGCTCATACCATATCCACAATGTGGAAAATGTAACAAATCATCATCAGTCCCAATTGTAGTAATGTGGGCCTTCATAAATCCACATGAATTGGTTTGTGTTGCTGGGCAAACTCGAATATTGAAATCACCAGCCCACAAAATGATTACAAGTTCGCTAGAAAGTGCCAGTACCCTGTCTATCTCCTTTCTCTAATGGGTCTAATGGTGCTCCTCTATCCTTATTGAAATTATTATTGTAATGATTAATTAAAAGCAAATCCTTGCCCTTTGGGAGCTCTAGTCTCAACACTTGGCTATGATTGCCAATAGATGAATAACTAATCATTTTACACCCAATTAATTTATTTGATATAAGCAACAGCAGTCCACCCTTCCTGTTGGGGAGGGTATAGCATTTAAACAATGGGATGTATAACCTCCCACTACAACAAGGTCTATACTCCAGGTTTCTTGTATACAAATAATGTCACTGCCATAAGTGATAAAATCCTGCCAAAAAGGTGTATCTAATTTTTTACCAAGACCTGCAATATTCCATGTTGTAAGTGTGTACCCCTCCTGTATTACAGTTTCTATTCCTTGACTAACATTTAAATTTATGGGCAAAGCCGCATTCGCTGAAGACTCGGCAGAGTTTATAATAATTTGATTGCCAGTCTCACTATTGTCAGTACTTATATGCGCCATATTGGGGTCTGTATATAAGGGTTGGGTGTTACTTATTTCATTTCCACTTCTAGTTAGTCTGTGAGTTACCCTCTGCCCTAGCTCGTCTTTGGGGAGTACCCCCTCTAAGTTTTTATGTCAGTCGTTATCCTCCATCCGGGTCAAACACTGGAATCTGTTATACAATGGAATGGAGACTCGCATTGGGCAAGCTACTGATGGGGGCGACAGATTAATATTAGAATGGTAAGCCATATAGTTAGTGACTGAATCATTGGCCAGCAAATGTCTATAAAAATAGCCCAGTGGCAATAATGTTGTATTGAAATCCCAACATGAGGGCGGGGGATCACTAAGTAAAGTTTTTTGTGCCCAGTTTGGTGACCTAAAATTAATTATTACACAGTCACCATCAAATATTTCTGGTGTAGGGCCTATCCATCCCACTCTTTGTGTAAGTATTATCTGTTCTGCACCTAATATTGGATAACCACAATTTTTTGTTAACCAGTGGAGGGTTTTATTTTTTAGGGTTTCGTGTGATTTTGTTTGCTTTTGGCTTTTTGCCCTCTGGTTCTCGCAGGTGGACTTTCGGTATTTGACCTGTCCAATGATACGGGATCAGTGGTTAAAGGGGCATTATTTCCCTCCTGCTCTACAGAATCATTAATTAAAAAAGGGGGCTCTGCACTTACATTTGGCAAGAACATTGTAGGTGTTAAAGAAAGTCTGCTTGCCAAAGGGGAAGGTTCAGGAAGCAAATGCTGTATAGAGGGAATCTCATGATTCTCGGCACCTGGAAGCCCGATATACGATGCCATAAGCATTGAATCAAAAGAGTTTGCCAAAGCTGTAGATGTATTTACAGATTGTAAGGGTGGGGGCATACCAATAGGGAGCGAGAGACGCCTCTCTGTATTTTCTATAGCTATAGCAACTACCCCTATGGTCTTTTGCAACATTTTATCTATGGCGGTCAAACTTGGAAGAGGGGTAATTGTAGCTACTTTCTGCCTAGTACTTGGACGGGACTGCGCAGGGATATTTTTACCCATATTTCCTAATGCGAAAGTCAGTCACCAAGGTATTCAATTTAACTTGAACGTGCCCACAATGATATAAAGTACAAATAGTGCCACAAACAATGTATCGCTATGCACCGGGAAGCAAATATCCAAGCAAAGAGTCACTTAGGCAAAACATTCAAAGACCAATGAATTACCACAAGTGCGTAGCTCGTAACAGTCAGAGTCCTTGCATCCAGCCAAGAGGGGTGGCCCTGCCCTGCCTCCTCCTGCCCCGGACGGCCATAGACGGCCCTGCCCTTTGCCCGGGGCTCTCCTGAGTTTTAAGCGCCTCCGGGCGCGGAATTGGCGGTGGCGGCTTCCGCCGCAAAGGATCCCGGGAGGTGTAGTCCCCCTCCTCACTGCGGCCGCGAAGATGGAGAACTGCGGTGGCGGGAGGGAGACCAAGGCGACCAGCAGGAAAGGCAGAGGGTGAGTAAAATGCCCCAAAAGAGAGTCCAGAGAGCACCCGCTCCCCCGGGGCTCTCCTGAGTTTTAAGCGCCTCCGGGCGCGGAATTGGCGGTGGTGGCTTCCGCCGCAAAGGATCCCGGGAGGTGTAGTCCCCCTCCTCACTGCGGCCGCGAAGATGGAGAACTGCGGCAGCGGGAGGGAGACCAAGGCGACCAGCAGGAAAGGCAGAGGGTGAGTAAAATGCCCCAAAAGAGAGTCCAGAGAGCACCCGCTCCCCCGGGGCTCTCCTGAGTTTTAAGCGCCTCCGAGCACGGAATTGGCGGTGGCGGCTTCCGCCGCAAATGATCCCGGGGGGTGTAGTCCCCCTCCTCACTGCGGCCGCGAAGATGGAGAACCGCGGCGCCGGGAGGGAGACCAAGGCGACCAGCAGGAAAGGCAGAGGGTGAGTAAAATGCCCCAAAAGAGAGTCCAGAGAGTGATAAATGTAATAGAGGAGTCCAGGACTTAATCCATGATTTGTATTCCTGTTCTAATAAAGCAGTGGTAGAGGCCAGGAATAGTTTCATAAAACCTATTTCTTTTAGGTATAATCTATCTACCCCTGACTTGATTAAAATCTCAGCTGAATGAATTTGTTTGCTATATTATGTATACTTTTATGAAATCTTTTTTACCTGTATTTTTAAAGGAAATTTATATGAATATATTAATAGTAGAAAGTTTATAAAAAAATGATGATTCATGCAAATTGTTGATCTCTGAGGCGGTCTAAACCAATAAAAATTGAATTGAATCTGACAAAGGGGCCGAAATTGGGCCAACATCTCGGGAGGAGCACTAAGCCACAAATGTTCTCAATGGCAGGCCGATACAATCTTTGTTGAGGCGTATAGGAGTCCAGAGTTCCAGTCTAAACGGAACTAGTCTTTAACGAGAGCCACTTTGGAAACTCCAACGCACAGAAGAGCTGAGATTGCGCATTCTCAGCAGTGGCAAATAGATCGAGCCAAGGTTCTTCCTTCTCTCAGAAGGGACCTTGCACCACCCCCAGGTGTAGACACCATTTGTGACCCACAAGGCTTCAGCAGCTGATTTTGTCTGCCCTAGTGTTGATAGAGCCCACCAAGTGCTGCACAACATGGACAACTGAAGATGTCCTGTCACTCCAGCCAGGTCTAGTGGTGCAGGGCCTCCTGGCACAGCATCCATGACCCCACTTCGCCCTGTCCTGTTTGTTGCAATACCACATGGTGGTAGTATTGTCTGTGAATATCTGAACCAGCTTTCCTTTAATGGATGGAAAGAAGTCTTTCACAGGCAAGCAAATCTCCCTCTGCTCCAGAAGACTGATGTGGAAAATCAGTCTCACTGAAATCCAGCACAGAGGTAAAACATCGGGATTATAGCCCAAATGTGCTGGACTCTCCGCTCCGCAGGGTAGATGCAGAATTACATAGTTTCCAGAATAGCCTAGATTGGGAGCATCTACGAAGTAGTCAAGTGTGACTTTGGCATGTTGATAGTTTACCCCAGCAAATGCAGGAGATTTGTTGTAATCTCTAAGTGGGTAACAATTGATTGGGGGCGAGCCTGCCCTCAGCAGCAAGTCCTTGTTGTAGGGGAAGACTGGGAACCCAGACCTCCGAAGGTGTACTGCAACCACTGCTATCACATTTGTGAACAAATGGGGGCACTGGTGAGGCCAAAAGAGAGACAGCGACCTGGAAATGTTCATGGCCTACTGTGAACCGTAGGTAACAACTGTGGGCTTGCAAGACGGGGATGTGAAAATAAGTGTCCTGCAAGTCCAACACTATCAATCAGTGTCAAGGGCAGACAGAGCCTTGCCCAAGGTGAGCATATTGAATTTCTTTTTTTTTTCAGGAAGATGTTGAGGAGGTGCAACTCTAGTATGGAGTGGAGGCCTCTATACTTTTTCGGCACTCGAAAGTAGCAGGAATCACAACCACATCCAACTTTTGGTGCTGGCATCCTCTCAATGGCCAAAAACCACAAACCTTCCCCCGGTGAAAAAAAACAAATCTTCCAATCAGTCACTGATTCAATTGGACCGTCTTGAAAATATTCCCTTTTACATTGTACATGTTATGCTGGTGTATTTGTATTTTTATGTGTATATAATTTTAAATGTATGAATTTTCTAAAGCCTTGTATATTTTTTCAAACTCCTGTGATATTGGGTTAGATTGGATATGTTGTTATGATTGATGAGTGAGTGACTGCTCGGAAGATTAGCTTTTTTACAGTGGAAAATTTGTGGGGTTCGGTTTACAGAACCCTGTCCCCTTGGTTTGAGGGGTATCTCTCATTGTTCTGACCCACTCAATGGCTCAATTGGCCAACAAAGCCACCACTTCCTGATGGAGCAAGGAGAGATGGTCCCCAGTCAGCTGTTTGGAGGATGGTGGCAAGGGCGGAGGGGTTTCCATGAAGGGAAGGGCATAATACCGCTGCACAATTTGTAGCACCTATGTGTCAGAAGTGATTTCGGTCCATTTCACTAGGGGTTGCATAATTCTGCAGCCAACGGGATAGTCGTTCTGCATGCCGTGGTCACTAAAGCGACATGGAGGCGGTGGCAGCTGAAGGGGTTTAGGATTATATGGAGCAGTGGGACTGGCACTGTCGCTTCCTGTTGGATCTGTGATCCCGACCATTAAAAGGCTGGAAAGCCTGCTGGGTAGGGAGGTAATACTGGTATTGCTGACACACACAGAAGCCCCAGACGCAACCAAGGAAGGGACGAAATGTAGTTGATGTGGTGAGAAAGCCAGAGAGTGGCCATTGGATCTGGCAGTAACTTGGATTTCACAAAACCACTAGAGCATTGTTTCAGTTTTGCCGCTAAATAGGCGGGAGCCATCTTAGGGCATGCCGATCAAGGATGCTTGGCTGTCCCCTGAGAAACCAGTGGACTGCCACCAGGCATGGCAGTGAAGTGCAACTGTAGACGCAATGGCTCTGCCTAGAGAGTACTTGCCGTCCAGTCAGTCAGAACCTAATGATGAACCTAGCTGCGTCCTGACCATTCATCAAAGCTTGGTTTAAAATTGCTCAGTCCTCTTTGGGGAACATGGGCAGGAGCTGCACAACAGAGTCCTACAGAGCATAGGAATATCGCCCCAAGAGGCAAGCAATGTTCACCGACCACAAGCCCAGGCTGGCGGAAGAGGACTCTCTTCCCAAAAGTGTCTATCTAGCCTCTTGGATTCCAGCTGGGTGGAATGGAATATGTTTGAGTTGCTCTTGGCAGTTTGGGCTTGCACAACCAGGTTCTCAGATGAGGGATGCTGGCAGAGGAAGGCTGGGTCTTCTGGGGCGTGACGACGACTAGCAATCATGCACCGCATAGGAGCCCCCTTGGCCTTTAGACCAGGCCCTCAGAAGAACATCTCTGAGGGCCTCATTAAAGGGAAGCAATGACTCAGCGGAGTTTGCCCCTGGGTGAAGCACCACATCAAGATATTGGTCGTTCCAAGAGATGTTTAATGAAAAGTATTTAAAGGGAGTCCTGCCAGAAGACTACGTCTGGCTACTATTGTTGTTATTTGTAAGCCGGGGAAACCTGCAGACAATTGCGGATCCTACAGGCCGATCTCGCTTATCAATGTGGAAGTCAAACTTCTTTCTAAACTCCTAGCGTCACGCCTGATCTCCATGATCCCGTCATTGGTTCATGCGGACCAATCTGGCTTTGTGCCAGGCCGGGATGCCAGAATACTGCACTAAATCTCCGCCGCCTCCACAATGTCTAGGGCCAGTCACATCTAATTGAGGAAGATGCAGTGGTGTTATCCCAGGACACCAAAATGCCATTTGATTCAAAAGAATGGCCATATCTCTTTGAAGTGCTTCAAAATTTAGGGTTCGGCCCGAAATTTCTGGTTGGATTAAACTACTCTACACAGACCTGAAGGGCCAGGTTAAGGTTAATAACCGCCTGTCTAGGACATTCTCATTGGGAAGGGGAACAAAGGAGGGTTGTCCTCTCTCCCCCTTGATATTCCCACTGGTGTTGGAACCACTAGCCTCGTGGGTTAGGAAAGACCCACTGCTTACAGGGTTGAAATGGGAGGAGGGACAAGAAGATAGGATGTCACTCTACGCCGATGATATTCTGCTCTATCTGGCATTCCCTAATAGATCCATACACAGAATTTTAAACATCTCCACGAATTTTGGCGAGTATTTCCGGATATTCGATCAACTGGCCCAAATCGGTGTTTTTTGTTATTGAGGGTCAAATCCCAAAACTCCCCTCAGGCTGTGAGGTGGAGATAGCTACAGAGGGTTTCCACTATCTCAGAATCTATATAACCCCGGACCCTCATACCTTTCATACTAGGAAGCTAGCTGTCCCTCTGGAACGCCTGCGCACTGACGTCAAGCATTGGAGGTCACTGCGCCTCTCCTTACTGAGTCGAGCGGCACTATTTATGATTCTGACTCTCCCCGTTTCTTATATATCCATCAAAACTGCCCCCACAAGGTCCCCGACTCTTACTTCAGACACATCGAGATTGAGGTTAGAACCCTGCTGTGGGACGCCGAAGCGCCTCGAATAGCTCTGCATAAATTAACTAAGGGCTGGTACGATGGTTGTTTTGCACTCGCAGATATGAGACTATATTATTGGGCCTCACAGTTGGCTGTGGTGAATCATTGGGTATATCGCTCCCCGACGGACCCTGCATACCGGTTAGATATATATCAAATGGGCAGAGGGGGATGCCTGGGCGCCCTCTACTCCAAAGCTCGTAAGGGCCGTTATGTGGGCCACACGGTGGAGATTTGGTGACAAGCTAATAAGCGTCTTGGCTGGTTGGACGTACTGACACAGGCCACCCCATTATTGTCTACCCAAAATCTAGGACTACTATGCAATCAGCCAGGATTTGATATATGGGACATTATAAGAATTTCGACAATAGTCCACCTAGTGAAAAATAGGAAAATACTGATGTTTGAGGAGTTAAGGGTGAATTATGACCTAGATCAGGGGGAGGTCTTTTCGTTATTTGCAGATCAGTCATGCCCTTAAAGCAGCACTCCCAGATACGGAGAACATACTGGAAACATCCCCCTTGGAGGACCGACTACTGTCTAAGCCTCTGTTAGAGAAAGCTGTATCGTTAACGTATTGGAAACTGTGTAACAACTTACAAGATCCGTTTCATGCTCTCTGAGAAAGGTGGCAAGCCGATATAGGGCAGTTGGAGGACGATGATTGGCAGTCTGCCCTGATGTCCCCGAGAGAGGTAGCCATCCCTCTTCGGTTCCGTCTCACTCAATTAAAAATCCTACATAGAACCTATCTTACTGGGGTTACATTAGCAAAAATGGGGAGGAGACAAGAAACCATGTGTCTCCGCCTATGACAGCGAGAGGCAACCTTTTACCACACTATATGGGAATGCCTTCCTGTACAAACTTTATGGGAAAGGGCGACGAGCCATATGCAGAGAGCGCTAGGAAAGGAGATTACTTTAACACCACAACTGCGGCTTCCTAATATACGGGAGGCAACAGACCTAACGGAGGAGGAGCAACAACAAATGATTGCGTTGGCATATATATTAGTGAAACGAGCCATTGCAATGAAATAGGGGTGGCAGAAAGACCATCAACTAAAAGCTGGGCCTCCGAATTGGACAAATGTATGATAGCAGAAAAGGAGGTGTTCAAGTCCAGAGGCTATTCTAAGAAATGGGATAAAAAATTGAGTAAATGGAACATGTATAGAGGGGAACTATGTATCTCACCAACTACAGAGATGGAGATGAGCGAGAACTGTGGGGGCATTCTAAGGAATAATGACTGATTCAGTGTTGATTTTGATCTATATCTACAAGTGTTGTAACTGTGTTAAAAGCATGTTTGCTGGCATAACTGTAAGCAATAAGATTTCAAACCAATAAAAATATCTTAAAAAATATATATATATTGGTTGGGACCTCGACAGCTGTGAGATTCAGGTCAAGGACCTCCCCGGGCCTTCCTTTAAAACATGGCGTGGACGGGAGGCATTCCAGAGACATGTGAGATATAAAGACCACTGGCATCACCCAGCATCCAATACCAGCTGTCTGCTTGGTCGGGGTCCTCCTCAAAGGGTCCAAAATCCTCTTCTTCGCCCCACCCACCCCCAACCCAACTTCAAGTGGGAAGGCACTGTCTAAGGTTCAAAATTGCAGAGGTGGATACAGTCTGGACGACGCCCGACGTTGACTTTGAGCAGCATCGGGAGGAGCAATCTCTAAGTTGGAAATGGTATAAGTCTTGTTGGTTGCCCAAAGATGGCAAGCATGGCAGCATAAAATTATTTTAATTGGGTGAGGTTAGGGCTGGCTTCAGGGAACTCGAGCAAGTGGGGAGCGGGACCAGCCGCTGGCTCTGCATCTGGAGTATGGGAGTGGGTTCTCGGAGCACGTTGTTAGGATGGGTTAGACAAAGAAAGCTTCCACTTAGCGTGCATCGACCTGCATTCGGTGCAGACCTTGGGTTCATGGCCCGACCTCAGGCACCAGCGACAGGCCAAGCGGGGATCAGACACAGACATCTGACTATGGCATTCCCCACAAGGTTTAAAACCCATAGCTTTGTTAGGGGCATGTCCCTTCCACACTGGAACAAACTTCTCAAACAGAGTCGACAAAACACTGAAAATGATGGTCAAAAAGTGGCCAGCAGAAAGAAAGGAACTGATGTCGGTGGGCCAAGGTGGTGCCTATATAGGCAATAGATATTGTAAAAAAGTCGAATCACAAAAGAAGTACTAAAGTAGTCCCCAGATCCCTACTGCCGTTTAACCTTGAAATAAACAAATTAATTAGAGAACAGTACTTGAACTACTCCTCTGATAGATATCATAGAATACTACTATTAAAGAGGAGGAGGACTAGGGCAAATGTTAAGCTAAGAAAAGAGAGGGAAGATAACATCTGGATTAAACTGAGAGAAGCAGGGTTCGAAAGACCAAGTAAGAACATATTGGTCTCTCGTCGGGGAGGGATGTGGAGCTAGATCAAGACCACTCCCAGTTGCCATTGAGGAGTGTAAATGGGTTAGCTATATTCAGGACGTATATGCAAGTAATGCAACCGCAATTGACTGTATTGGACTAAATGAAGACCCCTCATTGTATGGCTCGCCACCTGAAAAAGATATTGAAAGGGCGATCGAGGGGATGCGATCCTCCGGGGCGATGGGCCTGGATGAGCTACCTATTACAGTTTTGAAACAAAACAGAACAATGTGGAGTAAAATCCTTTATCCGGTGTTCAGTTATTGCTATGCAAATGAAATGGTCCACCCTTCTTGGAAGGGGAGTACATTAGTCCCCCTGTTCAAGAAGGGAGACCGAGATGTCCCAAATAACTACCGTCAAATTGCACTTTTAGACGCAGTGAATAAAGTTTTTGCTAAATGCCTCGATTCAAATTAATGACTGGGTGGATGCGGGTAAAATCTTACCCTTTGAACAAACCGGGTTTAGGACAAAGCATGAAACTATCGATAACCTAACGGCACTACAGGTAATAAACGAAAAATATGTTACAGTTAGAGGCGGAAGAGTGTACACAACATTTATAGACTTCTCCACAGCATTTGATAAAGTAGATCGTCTTTTGCTGCGGAGAAAACTGTCGGACCTGGGTATGCCCGCCATCCTCTTGGAGTTAGTCCGTGCTCTCCATACAGACACTTGGTGTAGAGTCTTAATGGGAGGGGAAAGAGGTCTCTCCCAAACTATCCCCACTGTAAATGGCCTAAATAAAACAAGGATGTTTATTGGCTCCTCTACTATTCTCCCTATATTTATCTGACCTTCCCCATGCTTTGTCTCAAAGTGAGGGCATTGCCCCATTACTGGGGGAAAACCGATTACTTGTTTACTTTATGCTGACGACATATTAATACTGTATTTGACGCCGAGGGGATTAAATAGTCGTCTGCAGGTGCTACACGAATATGCAGAGGCCCACTATTTAAAGATAAATGTATCTAAAAGTAAAATAATGTGCATGCACGGAAGAAAAAAGTTGAAGTATGGGAATTTTGTTTGGTCTGTAGGTAGACAAAAACTGGAACTCGTAAAATCATATGTTTTCTTGGAAAAACGGTGTGTGGCAACCTAAGTGATAAAGCCCATATAGAAAATAATATTTATAAAGCATTTACACAGGGGAAAAGTTTGGGTTCCCTCTATAGATCAACTGGAAGAAGACATTTTGCACTTTTATTAGAGGTATTCCGTGCTAAAATTCCTGCTTCCCTGTTGTACGGTATTGAACTACTTGACTTAGGAAAATGGGGCTTTTTAAATACGACAGAAGGCAAAATTCTACAGTGCCTAGCCTCAGTCATCTCTGCTTGTCCCGTGACGGCACTAAGGGTGGAATTTGGTCTGAGAAGTAGCTGGGTACAGGGTCTCGCAGGGATAGTGCATGGGTTACAAGCCTTGTAAAGGGTGATCCTGGCACACTAAGATCTTTTATCCTGAAAGAATTATTAGAAAGTCTGAATGAGCAGTCATTAATTGCTAAAAATTTCAGAACTGCGGTTTACTTGCTACAACTGGATGAATCCGTACTTTTCACCCTATCGCCTTATCAATTAAAGGCCACTTTGAAACAGGCCACCTGCAAATTAAGTTTCACCATGGATAGGGAAGCCCGCATTTTAAAGAGAGGCGCCCACCCGGCTATTGACTCCTGTGTGATAAACAAAGTACAGGCTGATATCACTTGGAACCTGACCCATGGAGTGCGCCGCTTTTGGTTATTACTGAGGCTGGGTATACTCCCTCTAAACAACATACTATCTAAATAGTATGGTTCTTCTCCAGTTTGTAATTTGTGCAATAATTCTATCCAGTATGTCAATCATGTGCTATTTATCTGCCCCGCCTTTTTATTGTATCATCGTAAATGGATAAGGCCAATCTGTTTACAATTATCTATTCTTTCTGCCTCCACACTAACAGATTCTATTTATGAACCGCCAAATGAAATGTTTTGTCATAGGATTTTTTACTTTTTTAAGTGTTTTTCAGATATGTATTAAAACATTTATATGGTGGTTATGATCATTAAATTTGGTTTTATCTGATGTTTTATAACACTCAGGGTATTTGTATATCATATTTTAATGTTTTGTAATTGTAAATTTCAATTTTATGTGGATCTCTTTGGCGTTCCACGATCATATATAAATAAAAACTAGAACTACCACTGCACATGTCACTTCTGACGCAAATAATGCCGGTGTGGAGCCGATCGACAGAGGTACTCAGGCTGATACCTTGGGAGTATTATAAGGTGAGGAATCTGCAGTTAGAAGCCTAAACTAGAAGAGGAGGATTCTAGGCAGGGCCTTTCCTTTTGTCTGTTTCCGACTATGACTTCAAGAGAGCGGATGCCAGCCAGCTGCAGAGCTTTCATATCTGATTGTGCCTGTGTTTTGGATGCTCCTGCTCGGAGCCAGCATCATTGCTAACTGCTAATTGCTGCGAGAGCAACCAGAAAATTACATTCAAAAGAAAAACAACAAAACTAGTTCTGAGACTTTAGACAGTGGATCCACATACCCTGACTAGAAAATGCATATAGAAGTGGGACCACCCCACTTGGTTCCAGTTCAAAGTTCTTTATGACCAAAAGAGTTAGTGATCTGCAGAGTACATAAACGACTGCTGTGTGACCTGGGATGGTTGTCTGCATGACAGACAGCCTTATAGTGGTAAGGGGTCATCATTAGAAGTCTGCAATTTCTGCTGGAGGAACTGAGGGTCTGTCTAGAGCCTAGACACCTGCTTGCCTGAGTAAAGGACTGTACTCGGCACTGTAGGAGTAGAGACTGTCCAGGAAGAGAGGTCCACATGTTCCCCAAAATCGGAATAGCCATAGACAATGATCAACTTCCAGGCAGTGAAGTCAGTAGAGACACATGAGTGGAAGGGGTCTCTTTGGTCTCCCTAATGGTTCTGCTAATGTACTGCATCAAGCCTCACACAAATTGAAGTATTGAGTGTAATCAGGAACCCGCTGTAACTGAGAGACTGGTGCTGCCACTGCTAACATCTGAGTACGAGTCCTTTTTTGATGTTGAAGTATGAACACTGATGAGCCCGGACTCTGCAACTGCCATAGCAGTATCCCATTTGGCACCTAAGGAGGCTGCAACTACCGAAAATTAGATCTGGCAAAGAAAGCAGCTGTGCTAAAGTTCCAAATGTTTTCAAGTTCCACGTGAGATCACCACCACTTCCCAGATAGCTCAGATGATGCAGCCATAGCAGCACGGCATGAGAATGTTCTAAACCCACCCACACTCCCAGACACGGGTGACTGCAAGGCTTGAGAACTGTGTGAGAATGAGAGACCAAGGTCTTCCAAATGAACTAAGGCACTTTATGAATAACTTCAAGAATCCAAAGGCAAACTTAACTGCTAGGTGCATGTGTGAATTAGTGGTGATTGAGTAACCTATACCTAATCAGGGATCACAGAAGCCAAGGAACTATGCTAGTCGGAGTTGGGTGCCAAAGGGTGTAGTGCCTCTAAAGACTGGATTTCAACCACATGCTGAATTTCTCTAATTGCACTTTGTAGTATTAAATAATGCTGTGTGATTAAAGTACTTTCTGTTACTCAACAGATAAGCAATGAGCTGGACAATAAGCAGCCCCGGACGGGCCGTAGCGGGCACCGGGCAATTCCCCGGTGGGCCGCACTGGTGGGGACCGGTTTAGGGCCCCTGGGGGCCGTTTTTGTTACAGGGCTGTTTTTGCAGCATAGCTGCAAAATCAGCCCTGTAACAAAATCGGCCGAAAACAGGCCCTGACAAAGAGCTCGGCAGCACCCCCAACCCCTTCGGGGTCAGGGGGGTGGGGGGGGAGGGGGAGTACTTTGCCAGGGTCGGTTTTGGTTCCCAGTCCGGCCCTGACAATAAGTTGTGTCTGTTGATTGGTTTTTGAATTATGAGCTCTTGCCCTTCACACTAATTTACTGAGAAGTCTTTGACTGCTTGCCCTCACCACAATTACAATCAAGTATAGAAAGGCCAGACAGCAGAGTTATAGTAGGACAGATCCCAGGATGCCAGTGGTAAATAACCTCAACCACCACAGTTGGGGCCCTGCAATCCCAACTCCGAACAGGTATGGTATAGCAGAAAAGGATAGAGGAATTTCTTCGGACATTCTATCCAAAAAGAATTGACCAGCAATTCCAGTTCCAAAACTCTAGAAGCAAAATCTGGGCATTTTGAGCTATTGAAATTACACGTATTTACCCTAACCCTCAATCAAAGAAGAAGTCTAGAAGATCATCATCATACAGGACCCATTTGTAGCTTTTACAAAAAACCTGCTGAGAACATCTGCCTGGGAGTTCTATCGGACTGGAAAATATAATGTTTATTTGGCTAGATTCTTACCAGTAACCATTTTCAGATTGTTTGGGTTTCTACAGAGAGAATCCTGGATCTGGTAAGACCTACTTCATTGTTGACAAAGCGCACTATGGCTGTGTTGTCCATCTGTTTCAGTAACCTTTTCGTTGCCAGGGATAGCTGAAATGCTTTGAGAGCTGGATTAAGCTGCTCTTAACTCCAGGATGTTGATGTGATATAAATATTCCTTTTCTGAAAGCAAGCCTAATACAGTTAAATTCTGTAGTTGAGCTACCTAACCCACGGAAGCATCCTTTATAATTGTTTGAGATGGAAGATCCTGATAATAGGAAACTCCTTTTTAGAAGGTTTAGACGGTTGAACCTCTTGCACCACCATGGAAGAGGTAAATAGGAGAAACTCTTCTTTCCAGTTGGCTTTCCACTTGTACCATTGATCTTTTAAATATTTCTGGGGAAGTCTCATATAAAGCATTGCATTTAGGACAATGAAGATGCTCTCTCATAAACATACATCAATTTGGGACAATGAAGATGTAGGAAACCATCAATCCTAGGAGGGAAGACATCTGGCGATCAGATGGAGCAGGAGTTACGTACATATGAAGACATTTCTGACAAATAGAAGGCATGCTTTCCTTCACAGAAGGCACTTCTCCACATGTTATGTTCAAGAAAGCTCCTCAGTATGTCAGAACAAAGACCTGTGATGTTGTGGACTTCTGAAAGCTGATGTGAAGGCATAGATGGCAAAGTTGAGAAGTTGTCATCTTTAAATTTTGAAGAGTTTTCTCTGCAGAATGAATGTTTATGAAACCATTGTCGAGATAGAGATAAACACATTTTCTATATGCTGCCATAGCGCTCAAATATTTGGAAAAAGTCCATGGCGCAATCAGCAAACTGAAGGGAAGAACTTTGCATCAAAAGTGTGCATTTCCTACTGTGAAATCTTTAGAAATGCCACTGCAATGTAGTGCAGACTCACTGTACACATTTAATCTCCTGAGTCGTGGAAAGATCCGATGCAGGGAAAGAATACAAAATTTTACTTTGCGGATCCATTTTTTGGCAAGTTTGAGATCTAAAAATCTGTCTGAATTCTATGTCAGGACTGGAGGCGAGGATTATGCCTTCTTTCTCCACTTTATTGCAAAGCAGTGAAGATATAACAAAGACTACATTATCCATGGAACAAAGGGAACATGTAGTCTAACAAGAAACACCTGGTAACAACCAATCACAGTTCTGACATCAATGTCCAATCAGGGCCCAGGCAGACCAACATAGTCCTTCAACAGTGTCCTCTCCTCCTCTTTCTTTGCTGCTACGCAGCAAGATAAGTACCCTTCAGGCTTTACTTGTATAGTGACTTTGTTGTGGTGATTGTCATGTTCATTTAGCAGGCGCTGCTTCACGCTGTGATGTTTATTGCTGTACTTTGCTTCACAGTGATTTTTCTGGAGGTACTTTTGGCCGTTTTATGTGCGCGATTGCTGTGCCTCAATTGAGCGGTAGCGCGCATTTCTGTTGATGTGTTTATTCCTTTCTTTCGCCGATCAGCGTTCATTCTGTTTGCTCTCCCGCAGCGTGTGGGCTACGGGGTGAGGAGTTAACCGCAGGTATGGGTTTCCCATTCCTAGGCGGCTGGAGGCTGGTAGTGCTCCCTGTCCTCCCGCCCCCAGAGGGCGCAAGAGGCAGTGAGGGCGTGGCGCGCCGTTTGATCTCTCTTCAGAGTGTTTCAAACGTCGCGCTCGCGTTAGCCTGAGAGTCCTGGTCTGAGGAGAACGCCTTAGCGGTTGTAGGGTGGTAATAACGGAGATTGTCTTGTGCCCCACGCTCTGTGCCTTGGCCCGATTACATCAACAAGGCAGAGCCAGTATTTACAGCCTGCTGCTGTAGAACGTTTTTGAGGTCTTGTAATACTTGGGGGACACATGTACAAGGGACATTGCCCAAACCAGTTACCCTGAATAAAAGGGGGTTTGAATTTCCTGTTGCCAGCTTTTGTCCCTGGGCTTGGCGGTTTCCCGCATTATAAAGTATTTTGGCTGCCACCCAACCTTTAGAAGCCTCTGTTTGCAGGCCAGTGGGAGTCCACTGAGTTTAATTTTTCACAGCTTTAGTCGCTGTGTACCATCATGGATTACTATGACGATTATCAGGAGGAGGAAGACCCCCTCGCTGACATGCCCTAGGGGGATGCCTTTTATGAGGCGGTAGATACCTCTATTTATAGAGCAGTTGACCAGTCTATTTTTCCTTTAGAGGATAGGCTTTCACGCCAAATAGAGCAGGCCTTTTCAAAACTCTCACAACAGATTGCCCCTCCCACCTCCCAGACTTCGGTCACAGCATCCCAGGACCCTCTTGGCTCCCCTCCACCTAAACGTTCCCACGAAGGGGGTGTGGATGGGGATGCTTTCGACCGCCTTAGGCAGGCCTTCATGGTCAGTCGGCTGGCAGCTCCCTCCCCCGGTGCCAAGGCCGTCTTCTCCGGCCAATCAGGCTCCCCCTACTAGTCTCAGTCCCTCAATCGATTCCAGGGACAGACATAATGGATCCTAATGATATAGTCCACCCGCGGTCCTCTGAGTGGACCCCAGCCGATAAGGTGGCGGCTAACTTGGCCGACCATATCCGGCGCCCCCTTGAGAAGGAAGCTTGCAACTGTTTGCGGGCAGAGTGCCCTCGCCCCTCCCTTGACGGGAAAGTAGCTTTGACTCCTGAAATTACCCCGAGAATGGGCACCTTCCTCCAAAAATGTATCAGGGACCCCAAGAAAGGAATAGACAGATCCTGGAGGGCCAGCCACGATACGCTCCGGGACGCCCTGGGCCCAATCACAAAAATCCTGGATATGGCAGAGTAAGCCAAGGAATCCGGTTCTATGATTTCCACGAGACCCTTTCAGGCTGGGCACAACGGGTCGTGATCTTTATGGGCAATGCTAATTGTGCCCTTTCCACAGAACGCCGCCCGTCGCTTCTTATTAAGATTGACACGAAGCTAGGAGACCTGGCGGATTCTGAGGTGGGCGCTGTTGCCCAAGGTGGTCTATTTGGCGAGCCTTTTGTTAAGGAGCTTGGTAAATTAGTCAACACCTTCACCTCGCTTGACTGTGCTCAATCTACAATGAAAAAGGTATTTCCCCGTGTTTTTCGCGACCGGCCGCTCGTCAACAATGCCAGACCAACCAGAGAGGCTCCGGAAACTATCAGGACCAGTCCAGGTTCAGGAACTTTTATCCCACGCAAGAAAAAGGGGTAAAGGGAGAGGATACCGTGGAGGAGCTGCAACCTCTAGCCCAGGTGAGAGTTCTCCCTTCTTCCCCACAAGACATAGGAGGGCGGTTGGCACGATGTTTTCAGGTTTGGTTGACCATCACACGCGATGCATTGGTTCTGCAGACATTTAGGGGTTTTCACATGGAGTTCGAGGGAACACCAGTCCAAATATCTCTGCCTCGCCCTATCCAGTTCTCCGTAGAGGACGCCCTCCAGGTGGACGAGGAGGTTTCTTCTCTTCTCCGGAAGGGCGCTATTTCCCACACTACACAGCATCGCCGGGGTTTCTTGAGCAACATTTTTCTGGTCGACAAGACCGATGGTGGCAAGAGGCCAGTGATAAACTTGAGCGACTTCAATCAATGGCTAGTTTATCGCCATTTCAAGATGGAGGAGATCCATCTTCTCAGAGACGTGCTCCGACCCCTCAATTGGATGGTCTGTTTGGATCTCAAAGATGCCTATCTGGTGGTTCCGATCTTCTCGCCCCACCGACGGTTTCTTCAATTCATCTGGGGTCACCACACTTACGAGTTCACGTCTCTCCCTTTCGGCCTCTCGTCAGCCCCTTGGTGCTTCACCAAGGTGCTTAAACCGGTGGTGGAATTCTTACGGTCCAGGGGTGTCAGGATGATCGTATATCTTGACTATCTACTCTTGATGGCGGCTTGACTGCGCCGCCTGTTGCAACAACTTCAGATGGCGGTGTCACTCCTTCAGGACCTAGGATTCGTGATCAACGAGAAAAAATCTCTGTTGTAACCTTCCCAGAGCATTACATTCTTGGGGTTCGTCATAGACTCCACTGTATCCACTCTCAGTCTTCCAGGCAGGAAAGTGACCAAAATCCGTCACGAGCTGCGTCGGGTTTTGACCAAACAATAGATTTCCCTTCGCCAGTTGGCTCTGGAGGTGGGACTTTTGTCCGCATCCGTACAAGCAATCTTTCCGGGCCCGCTCCATTACAGAGCGCTACAGCGTCTCAAAGGTTTCTTCCTTCGCAAAGGGTATCCGTATTCTCACAAAGTCTTCTTGTCGGCCGAAGCAAGGTCCGAAAACCACTGGTGGTTGGACCACATGGAGGCGTGGAACAGAAGAGCAATCATCGGGTCCGCCCCGGACATGATTCTGATTCTAGAATCGTGTGACAGTAGGCTGGGTTGGGGGGCCAGATGCGGAGATCTCTCTACAGGAAGAGTGTGGTCTCCCGACGAACAGAAGTTACACATAAACTGTTTGGAGCTTCTGGCGGGGTCCTTCGCAGTGTGTTGCTGGACGAAAGATTCAGTGCAGTCTTGTGTGCTCCTGAACATGGACAACATCTCGGCGGTCCGTTATGTGAATCCTTTTGGGGGTACCAGATCAAAAGCCCTGTCTGATCCGGCGGCAAGTTTTTGTCAGTAATGCCTCGACAATCAGGTCTCCGTCACGGCGGAGTATCTGCCAGGCCGGGAGAATCCGGAAAGCGGACTCCCAATCCCGCCACTTCCGGGATTTGAATCTCTGGCGTTTGGACCAGTCGGTGTTCGCGAGGCTGAGCGACCTTGGGACCGGTTTGCATCCAGACTAGATCACCAGGTCCCGCGTTTCCTCAGCTGGCGACCGGATACTCTCGCAGCGGCGACGGATGCTTTTCTCCAGAATTGGAGGGCGAAGCGGGTTTATGTGTTCCTTCCCTTTGCAATGATCACAAGGGTGACTGCGCAAGTTCGCAGACAAGAGGCAGATCTGGTGGTGATCACCCCGCTGTGGAAGTCTCAAGTATGGTTTCCAGTTCTTCTGGAACTTTCTTGGGATTTTCCAATCCTACTCCCCAGTTTCCGACTCTCCTCCTGAATCGGACGGGTCTCCTCACCCTCTAGTGTCCACAAACACTCTGAGGCTCATGGCGTGGCGGATTTCCGGAGTAAATGGGAAGCCTCTGGCATTTCAAGAGAGGCTGAATCCCTTGGTCACCGATGTGGTCCACATAGTGAACTGAGGGTTTGGCCTATCGGTCTATTAACACTTTCAGGTCGGCTGTTTCTTCCGGCCACGTGCCTGTGTATGGAGCTCCAGTAGGTGAACACCCCTTGGTTTGTCGATTGTTGTGGGGCATATGCCTTTGCCTACCCCCGGAGCCGCGTTATTCCGCTCTTTGCGACGGTAATTAAGTCCTTAACCTGTTTTTATCCTGGCAGCACAATAGGTACCTCTCCAGGAAAGAATTGTCAGCGAAATTGGCCATGCTCCTATGCCTCATTTCTTGTAGGTGGGTGTCGGATGTGCATGCTTTGGATATCTCTAGCAGAATTTTTACTCCCGATGGAGTGACGTTTACTTTGCTCAGACGCACTAAGTGCCATACTAGATCAATTTCCTACCCACAATTTCCTGATTCCCCGAAGCTTTGTGTGATTCATTGCCTTAAAGCTTATGAAGAGATAACGGAAGAGTTCCGCCGTCCTGGAGAGAGACAACTCCTCATTTCATTACGTAAGCCCTTTAAAGCGGTTTCTTCCCCTACTATTGCCAGGTGGGTATGTTGGGTGATGCAGGAAGCAGGCATCAACCTTAGCCAATTTGGAGCACACTCCCCAAAGGGTGCCATGGCTTCGAAGGCCTTTAGTCTAGGGGCGCGTCTAGAAGACATTCTCAACGCGGCAGACTGGTCTTCAGACTCCACATTCAAGCGGTTTGATTTCAAACCGGTTTTGAATATGGCTCATTTGGTTGTGGGCAAGCTTTGAACAAGCATAATCCTTGCCTCCAGTCCTGACATAGAATGAAAAATTTCCTAGCTAACGTAACGGAAAGTTTCAATTCTATTAAGGGCTCTGAGACGAGGATTATCCCGCCCTGGTTTCCTGAAGGAGATCCCTCCCCATATGTCAGTAAGTAATGTAATTAATTAAGATGCTTATGAATTTGCTTCTGCTGCACGGTGTTTGACTTTTGTTACAATTCCTCAGTGCTTTCTCTGGTAATGTGTTTTCTCTTACCCTCAGGCTTGGATTCCAACAAACAGGACGCCTGAAGAGTGGAGAGAGACTATCTACGCGCTCAGAAAGAGGAGTCTTTGTTATATCTTCACTGCTAGGCAATAAAGTGGAGAAAGAAGGCATTATCCTCGCCTCTGAGTCCTTAATAGAATTGAACTTTCCGTTACATTAGCTAGGACATTTTTCATTCTTGCATGGTGCCTTTTTGGCAAATCTAAAAAATATTTTGAATAGATGCCTTTTTCTCACTGAGAGAGATGAACAGATTCTTTTTTTTTTAAATTTATTTATTATGCAACACCAATACACAGTAAAAAAATACATATAATTAGCAACAAATATATACAAAGAGAGTTCGACAGAAGTATAAAAGGCATATAAATAAGAATAGCAGCAAGTAAATATAAAGAAATTCGATAATAGCAGCAGCACTTATACTCGAAGAAAGGAAGGCTAAGTATTAAAGCATTAAAATATTCCATATTCACATAAATACACAATGTAAGCTATATATATATATAAATACAATACATCCATATAGTCTTCCCACCTATGGCCCCCCTTTTATGCCTTTTATCCAATTACCAATGGGTTGCCAAATTTTTGGACCACGTGATCTAAGATGTCTACCCCTAACTGAGTAGATAGCTTTTTCTTGGTTATATATAGCCAAAAACCTGGCAAGCCACATTTGAAAGGTTGGAGGAGCTATTTCTTTCCAGCTAGCTGCTAATAAAATTCTATATACCGCTGTCCCAATAAGGAGACATGATTTCTGCGCCTTGCTCAGACCAAGCGTACAATCATAGCCTAGAATAAACAGTGTTGATGAAACCGCTAATCCGTGTCCGAATACTTCCTCCCAGTATCTACCCCGCCCATTTTTTAACACCGCGAGCTTATCGCAATCATTAAACATGCGAGTTAAGTTGGCAGGCCCAAGCCCACATCTTGGGCAGTGGTCGTCCAATATTTTCCCCCATGAAAACAACTTAACCAGTGTGAAGTATACATTAAAAGTAGTTTTATATAATTGGCCTTTTAAGCTTGAGGACAGGAGTATCTTTGATGTCAAGAATAGGCTCATATCAATATCCACATTGGGATTGGTAAGTCTTAAAGCCCAGGAAGATTCCGTGTGCTCCAGATCATCAAGCTGTTTACAAATAAATCATATAAATTCCCAATTCTGAATGAATTTGTAGCCATGATATCAAGATGTGGTATTCTTTCCAGTAAAATCCTAGGGGTTTTTGATTTGAGAATTGTTTTGATCTGCATAAATTTAAAGAAATGGCTATTTGGGATTTCAAATTTATTCTGTAAGGTTGAAAATTCGCTTCCACAGAAATCCCAAATTGTTCTTATACCTATCTTTTCCCATTTTTTAGCCATATCATCGTTTACTAACAAGGGCAGTAATGAGGAGCCCCATAATGGGGTATACCTATTATATTTCGGAATTGTCAAAAACCTCGAAATTTTTCTCCATATTTTCCATGCACTCTTGATTATCTTAAATTTCGGTTTTTTTAAATAGCTTGGCTCTAATTGTTTTAGTAGAAGGCCTTGAGATTTCTTCCCTATTAAGAGTTCATATATAGAGGGTATTTCTGATGTTAAAGTGTCTGTGCTTGGAATCGTGGTACTAAGCAGGGGAATCATTTGTTGAAGGAGAACAGCCCAATGATATAGCATGATTTTCGGGAGTGCTAAGCCCCCTCTATGCTGTGGCAGCGTTAGATATTTATGTGACCTCCTGATTTTTCCATATTGCCACATGAAATTTGATAGTTGCGAGTCGATTGTTTTAAGAGTGCTATCTTCCACTGCTAATGGTATTGCACGGAATAAATATAGAATTTTTGGGAGTACATTCATCTTCAGAAAATTACCCCTGCCAATGATAGATAAATGTAAGCTGTTAATTCTCCTAAGGTCCTTCCCAATATTTTTAATTAGGGGATCATAGTTTAGTCTATTGATATCTTCTACCTTGGATGTTAAACATATCCCTAGATAGGTTGCCTTCTCTACTCGCCTAGGATCATCATATTCAGTATTGTCTGTACATAAGATAATTGTTTTATCTTTGTTAAGTGAATAACTAGAGTGCAAACCAAATTGCTGAGTAATTATATCTATTTGTGCGATTGCCTCCGCGGGATTAGGTGTTAATATAGCGCATCATCGGCGTATGCCAACACCTTCGTCTCATAGTCACCTACGCTTATTGGCTTAATTTTCTGGTCCTGTAGTAGCTTGATAATCAAAGGATTAATGTAAAGAGCAACAAGTATCAGAAAGCAAGGACAGCCTGGTCTCGTTCCCCTAGATATATTAATCATGCGAGATTCTTTGCCCATTATCTGTAGTCTTGTCTTCGGACGGTGATACATAGCTTTAATTGAGTTGATGAAATTAGACCCAAAATTGTTTAAACCAAGTACCCTCCACAAAAACTCCCACGACACCCGATCAAAAGCCTTCTCGGCGTCAAGGAGGATCATTGACATATGGCCTCCCGTACTGGACATGAAATCAAAAAGTGAGATGGCCCTGCGGATATGATCCATCGTACCTTTACCTGGAATGAAACCATGTTGCCAGGGGGAGACCAGATGCTCAATGACCCTCCCGAGCCGATTGGCTAAGATCTTTGCGTAGAGTTTGGAGTCTGAGTTAATCAGAGAGATTGGTCGGTATGAAGATGGTATCTTGACAGGTTTTTTTTGGGGGGGGAAGATAATTAAATGCGTTTCACTCCATGAATCTGGAGGCTTTCCTGTTCGTTGTATTCCGGTAAACAAATCATATAATAGGGGCAATATCCCAATTCCTAATATTTTATAAATTTCGAGAGGAATTTTATCAGGGCCGGCAGCCTTCCCCGAAGCCAAACCGGACAGGGCTAGTTATATCTCTGTGATATTAATCTCTTTCTCAAGATCTTCCTTAGTTAGGTCGTCTAACGTTCTTCCTAGCTCAGAATTTCCTATAAATTTGGTCACAGTATTCCTAACTTGTGTAGCGCTTTGTAAAATATCATCTTGATACAGCCCTTGATAATATTGCCGAAAACCTTCAACAATTTCATTGGGTTCAGTATATTCATTGCCATCTATCTTGATACAAGCTATCGAGTTAAATGAGGCCTTCTGCCGGGTGCGCAGAGCCAGCTGCTTACCAACTCTCTCACCATTCTCATATAAGCTATTTCGATGTACCTGAAATATCTCGACGGAAGGATATGGACTCCATCATTGCCCTGAGTTATTACTAAAACATGCTCTTCTTCAGCTTTAATCAAATCCTGTGTCAGTTGTAAATTTCTGGCTTCTCGTTGTTTCTTTATTCTTGCCACATAACTGATAGTTTCCCCTCTAAGGGCTGCCTTAAAGCAATCTCACAGTACCCCCCTGGAGGCGCTATATCGGTTCATGTAAAAAAATCTCTGCGCCCACTCTATGATAAAATTAACATAGCCTTCATCAACTAAGAGCTTTCTATCAAACATCCACTTACTATGTGGCCTGGTAAAATTAGTTATATCTAGCACCAGAACTAGAGGGTTGTGATCAGATATAATTTTTGAGAGCTTCTTTACTTCTGCCTTGGCGGCTAGTCGCGGGATATAAGGAAATTATCTAACCTAACATACCTGTTATGTGGGTATGAAAAGTATGTGTATCCAGGATCATGATGATTTTTTAAATTCCAAATGTCTATTAAATCATGACTATATCTAAGTTGACTTATAGCACTGAATACCTTGGGTTTGCGACTGGAGTATTTATCTTGTATGTGTCTGCTAAATGTAGGTCCTAGCGACATGTTTAGATCCCCGCAGAATATTATTGATTTAGGCCAGGAGGCGAGTTCCAGTTCCAAACTTTCAAACATTTGAGGTTCATCTTTATTTGAACCATAAGCTGAGTAAATAGTAATGCCAGATGTCAGTGTTACAATAGCCCACCTCCCCTGGGAATCCACTAATTCACGATTAGGTGCACCTAGAACTGTTTTGACCATAATCGCAACTCCACGGATGTTCGAGGTTTGTGTTGTAGAGGCAAGAATATTATAACCAGAGATTTTTAATAGTTCTCTCTTTTCTCAGGGAAGGTCGGTTTCTTGCAGACAGACTATATCAAAAGAACCTTGTCTGATTCATTCAAAAAAAGCGAGCCCTCTTAATTTTATCATTTAAGCCTGCCACGTTTCAGGAACAAATTGTTACCTTTCCCATTACAGTTTAGTATAGAGTTTCATGAATCCTTCCACCGCTATATCAGAGCTTTTCGAACGTCTCAGACCATAAATTTCCTTTTGTGTACAATCTTTTGCTGCTTTCTGTTGCATTACTATGGTATCTAGGGCCTCATTATGATTGCGGTGAATCCGCATACTCCGGGCCAGCGGAAGCCACCGCCGGCCCGGAGTATGCGGATTCACCGCCGCAGCCACATAGAACACCCACCGCCAGATTAGGATGGCGGTGGGATTGCGCTTGGACCAGCGGCGGATGGCAGGTCCGTCCGCCGCTGATCCGCGGGGTGGGCTGGGCTATTTGGTGACGGTGTCTGCAAGACACCGTCAGCCAAATTAGGATTTGAACGGAGACTTGCTTTTCCGCGGCGGTTTTCCACCGTGGAAAATCATGTGGACTTTGGCTTTTGGGGGCCTGTTGCGGACCCCCAGGGTGTCGGGCGGTGGGGGGTGCACATGGGGGGTACCTATGGTACCCCCCAACATTTACATGCACAAAGCGGCAGGCACCGCGCGGTGCCTGCCGCTTTGTGCATGTAAATGTAATACATGCTTTTTTAACATTGCGGTGGGTGCTGCTTGAAGCAGCACCCGCCGCAATGTTATTAATACAGGATGTGACCGCCACCCTGGCGGTCACATCGTAATTTGCACGGAGGGACCGCCGCTGCCCCTGCGGACGGTCCCTCTTACTCTATGGTGGCGGACGGACTCAGGTCCGTCCGCCATCATAATCGGCCCCTAAATTTGGAGTTGCATCCTTTTTTAGTTTTTAACCCAGTACCCCGACTACCCAGCTCCCCCCACCCCCTCCCCAGCCATGCCCCCCACCCAAATTAAGACAAACAGACTCCATGAGAGTCCGCTAGTGATGAACGTGCAACACATGACTAGAGCTCACTCTTTATATCATTTCTCTAATTGAAGAAGCCGAGCTCCAAACTATATATATTTTCCCCCTTTTTTTAATGTATGCATTTATGTGCATTTTTACATTCCTCTATCCCATATTTACCCAACATGTGTACATACAACAATACATCTTGCTGTATCAGATTTCATCAAAGCATCTAAGCATCTAAGCAACGTTTAAATCAACAATAGTGCTACACCTGGCTTAGCCTAAGCTGTTAATTCATCAAGATATTCTTTGGCCTTTATTTCTGAAAGGAAAAATGTAGTCTGCCCTTTCCAGATCACTTTAAGCCGAGCAGGGTTATTGAGGTAAGCTTGCGCCTTTTTATCCTGGAACGGCTTAATTAACTGGCGCACCCTCCATCGCCTCTCGACGGTGGAGTGGCAAAAGTCCGGGCGTACAAAGTAAGAAACCTCATTTCTGAATCTTTTAGACTCAGGTCTGGCTTTTTCAAAGACCGCCTGTCGAAGCAGGAAGTTGCTGAAGTACACCAAGACGGCACAAGGGTACGCCACAGATTTTTGTGGATGTTTTAAGGTGAAGGGAACACGGTGGGCCCGTTGGACTTCAGTAGCCCAATTCCATCCAGTAAGTTCAGGCATTGAGTCTCGAAAAAGATCCACCACATAAGAGCGGGCATCCCCCCCTTCTGCCCCTTCCGGGACACCAAGAACTCGCAGATTATTTCTTCGTTGGCGGTTCTCAAAATCCTCTAACTTCCATTTCACGTCTGTTAGCTGAGCTTCATGTGAGTCCACCCGTTCTTGATTGATAACCATTTCAGATTCATTAGAAACCATCCTGGTCTCTAACTCCGTGAACCGATCCCCAAATGAGCTGCATGTCTTAGCAAGTTTGCACACAACCCCCTGCATCTTACGCATCGCAGCTTGGTTTTTCTGACCGTCCTGGCGTGTTTCCTCACGATGTATGGAGATGGCTTGTAAAATAGTGTCTAAAGTTGAAGGTGCTGCTGTGTCAGAGTGCCTTATCTGCCCCAGCTGTTCGTTAGACAAGGTTTCCGGAGGATTAGTAAGCTGATTTGTGGTGTAATCCCAGGCAAGATCTTTTAATTCATGCTGTTTCATTCTTTTTTTTAGGGACGTTTTAGCCCTGGGACACGGCGCATCCATTTGCTCGCTACAGCTTTCATCTGTAGTAGAGGAAACATCTTCTGACCATTCGCCTCTCTCCGAAAATGAAAAGAAATCACTTGGGTCCTTTTCTATTTCATAATCATATAGACCAGTCTCGCTGAAAGCGCCAGCGATTTGGTTACTCTTTTGCCCAGCCCCCCCGATTTTGCCTGTTGGATAATTTGAGCATTAATCGATTTGTCAAGGGAAGGTAGTGCTTGGACATTGTTAGAGTTAATTTCGATCATAGTAGTAATACCTGGCGTACCATCAGGGTGAGGAAATGTCTCTGCTGCTTGCGGGGGTAATAATGAAAGAGGCGTACCTTCACCCCTCTCTGTAGTGGATCCATCTCCTTCGGCTGGTGTAGGCAGCTGCTCGGGACCTGCTCCCAGCCTGAATGGCACGAGTACAACATTCTCTGTGCCACTGATCGTCATTCCTTCAACCCCGGTCCCAGTCCCAGATCTTTCCACCTCGTCAGAAGCTCTGCTTCTGTTGACCCGGAACTGGTTTTGCGGCGCCACGGAACAGATCGGCAACCGTGGGACCGGTCGAGTGACCTTTCAACGAGGCGGCAACACCTCTCTTCGGCGTCTTAGACCCCGGCGGCTCAGAGGGGACCGGGACCTCCGCTGCAGCTTTCCCTCCTGATTCGCTCCTCGGCTCTGGGCTCTCCCGCAGTGCCATTTTTGCTAATGTTGCCGCTCTGGCTTTAGCGGCCACCGATACAGCCATCACCTTCGGAGCCATCACCCCACCGGCTGTTCTGGGTATCAGGTACGAACTGTGCTGGGGTTTATGCTGCGGTCGCCGAAGCTGGTTCGTAGTCGAAGCCTCTGGGTCTAAGCTGGGTTGAGACCTTCTGAAAAGAAATCGCAATACAGTGAGTCCGATAAAAGTGCCTAGTGAGTATATATGAGCTCTCCCAGGTTTCACCTCCACACAGCCAGTTTCGGCAAGCATCCCAAAAGAAGAGGGTTAGCTCAGCATACTTTTACTATCAGGTAAATCAGGAGCTCCAGTCAGGCGTTGCACTACGGTCAAGCAAGCGACTGCCATCTTGCTCCCGAGATGAACAGATTCTATTGCTAGCTCTTGTAACAAAGTTGCAGCTTCTCTCAGTAGAGGTTACAGCTACTTTTTCGAACCGAACTGTATAACATGGTAACCACTTTCCACTCTATGAGATGTTTTGAGGGACTTCCTCCCACCCGAGTGGCGCACTGAGGAGCAGAAGCTGCTGTTTAGACAGAAATTGTGTTTTCCCAAATTAGGAAGACTGATGCTGTCCTCTGCCTGTGATGATCTTCTGTATTAAGGTGATCCCTGTTGTAACTGATTTTGTTGCTGGTGTAATAGGGCTACTGGGGGGGATTGAACCTCCTGGTTTAAATTATAACGGAGGTCCTAAGGATGGAACTAAGGTTTAAACAATTTAAAAACACAGCTTTTAGAGTTTCGCTTAACTTTTTCATGTGGTGCATTTCATCCTCTCTGTGTGCATCTTCAAGAGGGTATTAAGTTTGAGAGATGTTAAATACAGCCAGGAAGATCTTCTTAAGAAAATGATGTAACAGAATTCAGAACTTACTAAATCTGCTAAATCGACTTAAGCCCTTACAGCGTGGTTGGAGAGCAGAATCCCTTCTTGAACAATCTCCAAGAAATTTCGTTTTCTCTTTTTCCTGAGGTCATTTCGGAAAAATGTTAATGATTCCTGTAGTACTCATCATGCTTTCCTAAATGAGCCACTGCATGAGCTGCTTTAAAAGCTGTCACTGCCGTACCTCACAGTTTTCTGCTAGGAGCATCATTGAGTTTACTGTTGCCGTCAGGAAAAATGTATATTTCGAGAGTAGATGCATGCCTATTTCTGACTGCAGAGACAAGCACCAAGTCTTGTTTTCGATCCTTGCACAGAGATATTTCATCTTGTTTCGGTGATATACACTTCTTGTGTAGCCTAGGAGCAGTGATTTTTGTGGTCAGAGGAGGAATAAACTTATCTTCCGCAAGCTCTGTGAAGCCCATAACACAGGGTAGTAAAGGCCTGGGTGAAGCTTCCTGCTTTATTGTCTCTATAATTATTGACATTGAATCTTGATGGAATGTTAATTTTTGCTGCTCCCCTTACCAGTGCGTTCTCTAAACTTGGAGGAAGTAGGTGACATTGCAGAACACGAAAAAGAGTAAGGGTTTGAGTCTGAAGCGTCATCTGTGAACAGAGAGTAAGAAGGAAAACATTTTTGTACCGTTACGGACAAAAATACTCTGGATGCTCTGCAGGTCGAGAAGAGGAGTACAGAACTTGGAAATAGGAATAGATGGAATGTCATGGGTCTTAGGGGAATGATGGGAATCAGAGAATTATACTTTTGGATCATTCATGGTTTTGAATTAGGGGGCGTGGCTTGCGCGCCAGCTGGTGTGGACGGCTTCTCCGTGAGCTCCGGTACGGACTTCAATCGCGGATGCCGTGAGAGCTGTTTTTCCAGTCTTTGTGACGAAATGAGACGGCTGCAGTTACGGCGGAACATCTATTGACCCTGAAGATGATGTTTTCGGCTGCTTTGCTGCAACGGGAAGCTTCCAATTGCCGACGGTAACTTCTCTCTTCCCTGAGACGCGGACGGCCACCATTTTGGCCGCTGAGCTCGCGTCGGTGTCTTTTCCAGCTTTGACTCTGCTGCTTGATGAGAAGTACCTAAATTCGGCAATGCACCATCACGCTGCCCTTCATTGTTGCCTGTCTCTAATTTTACTGCATGAACGGCGCTGAATGCTGCCCTTTACTCCGTTTTTCACCTCTGCTGTGAATGCCTGACAGGAATGTTTGCCGCCATTTTGGAAACACTTGCAATACTGGATTTGCAATGTCTACTTGATTCTCCACTCACGCAGCAGTATCTTTGCTAATGTTGTTCTACCCATTTGGTTACTACCTTGAATGTGCTAACTCCTATGATACACCCTATGGAGGGGGACAATTTCTATTAATGCCTTATTCTGACTTCTCCTTGTGACTTCTCCTCAAAATCCTTTTCCAGCTGGACAGGTTTTTTGCGACCCTTTCTTTTAACCTCTGTTGTTTCATCTGCTCGACTTAATTGCCTATACTGATCGCCTTTAAGTGACATTCTGCCATCATTCTTGGCTCATACTAATCTGGGCAGTGTCCACCTTGCTTGTCCAGCCTGTGTGGTACTCTTTGTCTTATTTACCATTACAAACATGGCTAATGACTCTCATACTTCAAAAATGTCTCAAACGGGTACTAAACCTAAAAGACTTAAAAATGACCTGCCTTCCCCCATAAAATCTTCATCAAACCCGGTGCTGGACTCCATCCTTGAGGAAGTTCGAGGTCTCCAACCATTTATGACCGCTACTAATGAACGTCTTAAACAGATTGAGGATTGTTGGGTTCTTATGGAGAGCAAGGTCTTAAACTTGGAGCAAAGAGTTAGCGATATTCAAGATGCCTCACTTAAAATTCCATTATTAGAGCAGGAAATCCATAAGCTCAAGCTACACACGGAGGATTTGGAAAATCGCAACCGTAGGAACAATCTACGTGTTATGGTATTCCAGAAAATGTGGAAGGTCCTGACATAGTGTCTTTCATGCGTACATTTTTACAGGAACTTTTGGACCTCCAACCTGCGTCACACCCTCTTAATATCCAGAGGGCTCATCGCCTGGGCCGCATAAACTCTAACTCTACCAAACCCCGTGGTATTATCATGCTTTTCCTAGAATTCACAGAGTTAATGTCTGTCCTGAAAGCCGCCAGGCTTAAACGACGTCTTCAATGGTCTGGTCATAATATCTTTATCTCACAAGATCTTTCTTCTTCGACGAATGCCCGACGCAAGGAATTTCTGAATCTCCGTCCTCTCATGCGATAGCTCAACATTCAATACGGCATCCTTCATCCTTGTTTCTGCAAGATCCCACATAATGGTCGCACTACTTCATTTGATGATCCTCAGAAGCTCACACATACCTACAGAGTGTCTCGCCTTCAACTATGGACACTGCTAACTAATGTTCCTCAATGCTGAATTTTCTACTGTTGCTCTTCTCCTCTTCTCTGTAGCTCTTCTCATCTTCATGTTGTCCTCTTTCGACTCTTCCTTTTAGTCTTTGCTCTTATTCTTGAAGACTCGCTCTTACATTCTTTTCTCCTTTTCTATATATGTCCTTTGTTGGTTGCTCGTGGGGACATGTCCCCTATCTGGTGTATCCATGCCTCATAGGTTTCGGTTGTTCTCTTTTTCTCCGATCAGGCTCCTTTGCCTTGATCAGCTTACTCTTCTCTCTCTTCATTTTGCTCTATTTCTTCCCTCTCCCCTTCTTTCTATTTCTCTTCCTTTTTATCCTTTTCCTGATTGTTTTATCTTCCTTTCATATATTTTTTATTCCTCTTTTCCTAAGCAGTCTTTTCCTCAAATGTTCTTCTTCATGGTGTGCTTTTTGAATCGTAGTCGAGTGTGTTTTTGTGCCGAGAGTGTTCTGGGAACCCCCACCTCATGTGTTTTTTGTCTTTATTGTTCCCCTTTCCGTAGTTTTTCCCTTACCTTATGTTCACTTCACGTGTCGCCCGTCACCTCTCCCCTCCATGGTGTGTAATTTTGTTTCCTGGAACGTACGAGGTCTTGGTCATCCTGTCAAGCGTCAAAAGGTATTGTCTCATTTATCTAAACTTAATTCGCAGGTTGTTTTCCTTCAAGAAACGCATTGTTCTGATGTAGAATCTCTTAAGCTGAAAAGGCAGTGGGTGGGCCAAGTTGTATTTGCTAATAAAAACAGGGTTCCTTCTCCTGGATTCTTTGAAAGTAGGTGGTGTTAAGATCCCAACTGGGGGATGTTATACAACCAAGAAAGGGGTTGCAGTGTTGCACTGATTACCAAATTTACAACTAAGTGTGTGTGTGACCTAAATATACCATGAGAACCATGAAACATTTCTGTTTGTTAAAACATGTTCATACATTTATTGAAATGAATAAACTTAGGTAGTAACATGTACAAGTCATATACACAGTTGTTTTCCACAAATTGTAAAAAATGTATTAAAAAATATTACAAAAAATATTACAAAAAAAATACAATGTGTTTTAAAACTTGCTAATATAGCAATATATACCATAACATAAACATTACATTACACCATCATATTCACAAGTCAATGGATTGTTATAGGAACGAAATTGTCGACGCGGCGTTTCGGTGCCTCTTTTTATTCTGCACCTTCTTCAAGGACTCGTTCACAGCTTAATTTTATCCAGGTTTGGTCTTTCCTGGTTTTGTTTTAAAAGTTTGTACGAGCACGTTTCCATCTGCTCATGTTTCTTTCATCCTTTTATTCTTGTATATTGATTCAACCTTGGGAGGAGGAGGACGCCCCGCAGATAAGCTACCAGTTACAAAGTGGACAGCTAATTTTAAAAAAGCTCCAAGAAAGCAACCCTTGAATCCATGATGAGTACATACAAGAGTTAATCACTAAGTGATTCCTTTCAACACAGAGGGAAAGTGGTTGATGGAATAGCACAAGGTAGCTCCCAGAGGCGTCCCTCCAACTGTCAAAAAGATCAAGAAAATAGGACCGGATTGAAGTTGGTCCATTTTCTCCCAAACCCGAGGAAAGTTTCAACAAAACACATATACAAGAATAAAAGGACGAAAGAAACATGAGCAGATGGAAACGTACTCGTACAAACCTTTAAAACAAAACCAGGAAAGACCAAACCTGGATAAAATTAAGCTGTGAACGAGTCCTTGAAGAAGGTGCAGAATAAAAAGAGGCACCGAAACGCCGCGTCGACAATTTCGTTCCTATAACAATACATTGACTTGTGAATATGATGGTGTAATGTAATGTTTATGTTATGGTATATATTGCTAGATTAGCAAGTTTTAAAACACATTGTATGTTTTTTTGTAATTTTTTTTAAATATTTTTTAATAATTTTTTTTTAATTTGTGGAAAACAATTGTGTATATGACTTGTACATGTTACTACCTAAGTTTATTCATTTCAATAAATGTATGAAAATGTTTTAACAAACAGAAATGTTTCATGGTTCTCATGGTATTTTTAGGTCCCACACACACTTAGTTGTAAATTTGGTAATCAGTGCAACACTGCAACCCCTTTCTTGGTTGTATAACATCCCCCAGTTGGGATCTTAACACCACCTACTTTCAAAGAATCCAGGAGAAGGAACCCTGTTTTTATTAGATTGTTGACCCAATCCTTTTCCTGCCAGAAAGGGTAACTCCCTATGTACATTGTTGAACCCAAGTTGTATTTTCTCCTGCTGTCCTTAAAAAAGGGGGGGTCGCTATTTTATTTCACAAAGCTTTAAATGTACAGATTATTTCTACTCAAAATGACGATGAGGGACGTTCGGCAATGGCTAAGGTGATTAAATATTTATGGTCCGGTACGTCCTGACCCTAAATTTTGGAATGATATTAAAACCCTGATTTCCTCCATTGATTGCCCTGATTTTATTATTGCCGGTGATTTTAACCAATGGTTAGACCCTTTCTCAGATAGATTATCTTCCAGTAAATTTCAGCCCGATAAGTCCCATAAGAGTTTTCAATCTGCCATTGCCTCGCATCCTTTATTTGATATTTTGATATTTGATATTTATGTGCATTTGTAAAGCGCGGACGTTTGCTCCCAAGGGAGCATCATGGCGCTAAGCAAGCTGTGAAGGATAACTGAAGAAGTGGAGTGTGATGAAGGAGTGAAGCTAAATGGCAGCCAAGACAGAGGAGTCTGGTTGTTGGTAGACCCATGTCTTGAGGAGTTTTCTAAAATTGTTCTCATTTTCTGTAAATCTAAGGTTGACAGGTAGGTTGTTCCAGGCCTTGGCTGCCAGAACAGTGAAGGATTTCCCACCTTTGGTCTTGTATTTGAATCTGGGGATTCGGACCAGATTTGTCCCGGAGGATCTCAGGCAGCGTGGGGGATTATAGCGCGTGAAACGATTTGCAAAATAGCGGGGCCCTGTATTTTGCATGGTTTTAAAAACTGTGAGGAGCAGTTTAAAAAGGATTCTTTTATGCAGCGGCATCCAGTGCAGCGAATTCAGTGCTGCAGACGCTGATGACCTTCTGGGGAGTTGTAAAACCAGTCTGGCTGCAGCATGTTGGATACTCTGCAGCTTTCTGAGAGTAGATTTTTTCACTCCGGCCATAAGGCCATTGCAGTAGTCGAGTCGGGAAAGTATGAGAGCTACCGCGACTGACTTTCTAGCTGCAATTGGGAGAAAATCAAAGAATTTCTTTAGGGATTTTATTTGTCCAAAGCAGCGACCGGCAGTGATCTTAACGTGGTCATCGAAGGAGAGAGATGAATCGAATTGCACGCCTAGGTTCCGGGCTGATGGTACAGCACTTGGAGGGGCCTCTGATCCTAAGGGCCACCAGTCTTTCGGACAAAAAGACAGATTTTTACCCAATGGGATGATTTCTGTCTTAGCACTGTTGCATCCAAGATGGTTAGTATTTAGCCACTTAAAAACATCAGAGAGACAGTTTTTGAACCGGAGATCTGCGTCAGTCCGCTGTTTGTCAATGGTGACGACCAATTGAGTGTCGTCAGCGTAAGACGTGACTAGAATCCCATGTGATTCTATCACAGCTAGGAGGGGTGCCATGTAGATGTTAAAAAATAGAGGGCTTAATATGGACCCCTGGGGCACTCCAGATGTGATGAGTTTTTCGCAGGAAAGGTGAGGACCGAGGGACACGGTCTGGGACCTATTAGATAGGAACGATGAAATCCAGGCCAAGGCTGTGTCTGTTACGCCAATCTCTCGCATTCGGTTGATTAAGATGACATGCGAGATAGTGTCGAACGCTGCTGTGAGATCCAGCAGGATGAGGACAGCTTACTTGCCCTCATCCTGCAGGAATTTGATGGAATCAGCAAGTTCGATCAAAGCTGTTTCGGTGGAGTGACCGGAGCGAAAACCCGATTGTTGGGGGTGCAGGATGTTATGGGCTTCTGCAAAAGTTTTAAGCTCCTCATGTACTAAATGCTCCGTGACTTTGCCAAGGATAGGAAGTAAGGAGATGGGGCGCATGTTAGTCAAGTCTGTTGGAGACTTGTTCTGCTTTTTCAACAGAGGTTTTACGGTGGCCTTTTTCCAGTCAGCCGGTACAAGTCCGGATTCAAGAGATTCATTAATAATGGCATTAATGTAGGGGTTAACTGTCTCAATCAGGTGATGTAGAATGATGGGAGGACAGGAGTCAGTAGGCGCTCCTGATTTACAGGCCCGAATTGCCTGACTAGTTTGTTGCAGGGAGACCGATTTGAAGCTGGAGAGAGGAGGGTAGTTGACTGTTACCTCTAAGGGGGTAATCGAAGGAGGAGGAAAATCTTTCTGGATGTTGACAATTTTGTCAACAAAGAAATCTGCAATTTGATTGCATAGGCTCTCTGAGGGGGGTATTTCGATGGTAAGGGCTTTCGGATGGGTAAATGACTTAACTATAGTAAAGATAGTTTTTTGGTTTTGGTGGGCTTCCGTTATGAGCTTAGTGTAATATTCCTTTTTTGCTGTTTTTATGTCAGAGAGATACAATTTCCTCTGTTGTACATAACATGTTCTGGAGACCGTGTCATAAGTTTGTCTCCAGTGTCTTTCTAGTCTCCGACATAGAAGGTGACTATCTGCTAGGGTCTGAGTGAACCAGGGGGCATTGGGTTTTTTCTTCTTAGGACCCTTTTCCTGATGGTTTTTGGGCTCGGTATTAGCCATGACAATTTGGTTCATCCAGATATGGAAGTTGCAGGAGTCAATTTCCACATCTCCAGTTACTATAGGGGATGGAGGTAGTGGTTGTGACTCCAGCTTTATACGTTCGGTCACCTTCTTCCAGTTTACTGTAAATGTGGCTGGGGTATGCCTGGTACTGGATAGGGTAGGAAGAGGTATCATAATATCAAATGGGATAAAATAATGATCGGTCCAAATTTGAGGTAGCGGAGGGGAGGTTGAGAGGGTTGAAAGATTAGAGCAGATGCCATCAATAGTGTGTCCAGCCCTGTGAGTGGCAGTGGTGATACGTTGGGAGAGTCCAAAGATGTTTAAGGACTGTAGGAAGGAGATGGTATGGGGGTCAGCAAGCGATTCCATATGTAGGTTTATATCGCCCATAAGAGTGAAGTTAGGGTACTGTAGCATGAGCGCTCCGAGGGCCTCATCCAAAGAATTGAGAAAGGAAGTAGGATTACCCGGAGGACGATAAAGGAGCCCTCCCGAGAGAGAAAACGAGGCGTTGATTTTGATTGAAAACCCCAAGCTTTCAGTATCCTTGAGGTGACATAGATCAAATGTGTGGCAGGGAAAAATTTCCTTAATGATTAAAGCGACCCCGCCACCTCGACCAGAAGGTCTATCCCGCCTGAGGATGGTGAAGTCAGGGGGGAGGGCGGTAGCCAAATCGGGATTGGAGGAGTCATTGAGCCAGCTTTCAGTAATAAACAGGGCATCCAGTTCGTGGCTTAGTATTAAATCGTGCACGTCTTGGCAATGGCAGGCTAGGGACCTGGCATTGACAAGACCTCCCTTGAAGTGTGTGGAACGAATTTTTAAGGGGGGATGCGCGTCGGTAACGTCATTTATGGGCAGGGGGGGAGTCCACTTACAACGAGGACATGCGAGGGGGCTGGTAAGGGGGTCAATATGGGGGCAGTCGGAACAGTGGGGAGCGGGAGGAGGACGTAAGGACAGTAGATAGTTGTTGTCATACCTGATGGCGGGTTGCAACCCGGCAGCATGCCCTGCGCCCGGCGCGATCCGGCCGCGGACGGGCGCAGACGGGCTTGACTTTGGCTCGACTTCGGCGCGCTTCCGGCGCGCCCGCTGCGCCAGCCCGCTGCGCCGTCTAATTGGGTGACACATGATATAGGGAGGAGGAGGGTGGGAGGCCGGCCCGACTTGAGCGCTGACCTCGCCGTCCTCACCCAAGATGGCGCCCACCGCCGAGTAAAATCACAACCAAAGCGGGTGGAGGCTCGAGATATAGGAGGTAAGGGTGTGAAGGGTGTCAGTGTACCTGCAATTCAATTCCCCAATCTAAAAGCAGCCCCCAGGATATAAATGCTGTCAAATTATAAAAATGCTAAAAACGCTCCGAATTATTTTATAAAACGCCTGTCAGCAGTGCGCAAAGGTTCGCGCTTCCTCCTTGTTACCACAGCAGCTCGCAGCCCCAGTAGCCTCGCTAGGGAGAGCTCACTGTAGGGCAGGGAGCGCTGGGTAGGGCGGGCCTAAATACTGTGGGAGGGCGGGAGGCCGGCCCGACTTGAGCGCTGACCTCGCCGTCCTCACCCAAGATGGCGCCCACCGCCGAGTAAAATCACAACCAAAGCGGGTGGAGGCTCGAGATATAGGAGGTAAGGGTGTGAAGGGTGTCAGTGTACCTGCAATTCAATTCCCCAATCTAAAAGCAGCCCCCAGGATATAAATGCTGTCAAATTATAAAAATGCTAAAAACGCTCCGAATTATTTTATAAAACGCCTGTCAGCAGTGCGCAAAGGTTCGCGCTTCCTCCTTGTTACCACAGCAGCTCGCAGCCCCAGTAGCCTCGCTAGGGAGAGCTCACTGTAGGGCCTTGATTCATGGAAACTGTGTAACCCTGATGTGTTGGAATATACCTTTTTCTCTAATGTTCATCACACCCGCTCTAGGATTGACTACATTATGGTTAGTATATCATTAATCCCTTCCATTCAAAATTCTGTAATAGGCTCCATATTTATTTCTGACCATGCTCCTGTTTCTACTACGCTTGACCTCTCCCTTATTTCTTCCAAATTTAGTCGTTGGAAATTTAACTCCTTTCTTTTATCTGACTCGGTTTTTATGATGGAAAGTGTGGAGTTTTTTAACGAATTCTTCGCCTTTAATAATCCCTCTGACACTTCCATTTCTAACAACTGGGATGCCTTTAAGGCTGCTTTCAGAGCGTTTACTATTTCATATGTTGCTAAGAAAAAGAAACTTAATAGGAAAAAATATGAGGAACAACTTCAGAAAATCAAAAACCTTGAACATCTGTATTTCTCCTCTAAATCCTCCTCCTCCCTTCAAGATTTGATTTCTGCCAAAACAGAGCTAAATAAGGTTATTACTAATGAAGCATGTAACACTCTCCTTAAAATTAAGTCCAAATTTCATGGTGATCAAAATAAAGCGGGGAAGATGCTAGCAAACTATTTGAAAGTAAAGTCAGAACGTAAAAATGTTGGTCCAATTTTTAACGATTCTCTAAACAAATTAGTTTCGTCGGATGAACATATTGCCGAAGTATTTCATAATTATTATCAATCCTTATACACTGATGACACGCATCCCTCTAATGTTAATTTAACATCCTTTTTCGAAGGCCTTCCTTCTCCCCCTTGCATTCCGGATGAATTTGCTCTCTTGGAAAAGGAAATTACCCTCCAAGAAGTCACTCGGGCCATTAACTCGCTTAAAAAATCAAAAGCACCGGGTCCGGATGGCCTTCCTGTGGAATTTTGCTCCTCTTTCCATACCTTTTTTGCTCCGGAACTTTTACAACTCTTTAATTCATTTATTTTGGATGTGAAGGCTTCTGGATCTTTTTTGGATGCATTAATCATTATCATTCCCAAACCTGACAAAGATCATTCCCAGTGTAAAAATTATCGCCCTATATCTTTAATTAATTATGATTGTAAAATATTTGCTAAAATTCTGGCTTTACGCCTTGAGTCCCTTATCCCTTGTCTAATCAAAACTGATCAGGTAGGCTTTGTAAAAGGTAGACTTGCTGCGGATAATGCTCGTATGTTTTCCAATGTCATTTCACACAGTAAAAAACTTGAAATCCCTCTGGCAGCGCTTTCCCTTGACGCGGTAAAAGCGTTTGACCGTATCAACTGGCAATTCCTGTTCCATACCTTACAATGGTTTGGCTTTGGTCCCTCTTTTATCTCAATGGTCAAGCTTCTTTATTCCTCACCTCGTGCCAGTATTTTTGTTAAAAATCAATTTTCAATTTTTTTTTCCTTATCTAGAGGTACTCGCCAAGGATGCCCCCTGTCTCCCCTATTATTTATTTTGTGTCTTGAACCTTTTTAGAAAGAATTCGTTCTAATCCCAAAATTTCTGGCTTTAAATTACCTTCCACTGAAACTAAATTATCGGCTTATGCAGATGATGTCCTAGTATATATGTCCGACCCTGAATCCTCCCTTCCACATTTTTTGGAGGAGGTCCGATTGCATTCCTCTATCTCGGGTTATAAATTGAATCTCTCCAAAACGGAAGTCCTCCCACTCAACGCGTTATGTTATCAATACATGTTTAATATTACTGACTTTGCATGGTGTCCCACCAAAATTAAATACCTTGGTATTTGGTTCGCACCTTCCTTGAAAGAAACCCTTAAACTTACTTTTGATTCTCTCATACAGAAAATCCATTCCCTTCTTCAAAGTTGGTCTCCCTTATTTCTCTCATGGTGGGGTCGATTGTACATGATTAAAATGATGATTACTCCTCATGTTTCATATACAGTCTCTATGCTCCCTTTTAAAATTCCCTTTTCTTACTTCTCCCGCATTAATGCTCTTTGCTCCAAATTCCTATGGAATAATAAACACCCTCGTATAGCTCTGCATAAGCTAATGCGCCCTAAATCTGAGGGTGGCATTCGTTTCCCCAATTTTAAGACTTATCACTTAGCCTTCCTGATTAAACAGGCCTTTTCTTTGGCCTATGACTTTAATGATACTCCCGTACCTACCTGGGTTCTCCTTGAACGCTCTCTGCTGAAGGACTTTTCCTTTCAACATCCTGTTTTTATGTCAAATTGTTCTTTTCTGACTAAATTCCCTATTTTAAAATACTCCCAAACAGTGCTATCTAATGTATTTTCTTCTAACCTATCCCCTTTGCAATGTTTTTTAGCATCAGTTGTGTGGTATAACAAATTCCTTCGATATAAAGGTAAAACATTTTATTTTAAACACTGGAAAGAAAAGAATATTGTATTTGTTTATCAGTTTTTTGTTGATGGCTCTGTCCTTCCGTTTTTGGAATTGCAAAAGTTATTTAACTTGTCTCCTTCATCTATAAATGAATACACCATTATTACGTCTGCCATTCAATCTCATTTAGCCTCCCTCTCATTACCTGATGTTTTTCCATCTTTTGTTCCTACCACTCCTCTATAACCTTTATTCTCCAGTCATCAACCTAAAGCTGCCCTTGTTTATACAATTTTGACTTCAAATACTAAAGATCGTCCTAAATCAACTGTTGAGACTGCAAGGGAAAGTGACCTGGATATTACCTTCTCTGATTTGTTGTGGGATCGTATATTGTCCAAACTGTTTAAGACATCTATTGCTGCTCGTATTACTCAATCTTTGTTTTTTATTTATCATAGAGTCATTATTACACCTCTTAATGTTCATAAGTTTTCCCAAACTTCATCTGCACTATGTTGGTCATGTTCTAAAGATACTGGGACACTTAAACACCTACTTTATGAATGTCCCCATGTCCTTTCATTTTGGAAGGAAGTTTGGAGGACTTGTATGCGCATATTTTCTTGTTCAGCTCCGTTATCTTTACAGAATGTTTTTCTAGGATCTTTATCCACTGATGTTGATATTATATCTTCTTCTGCAAGACTGTTGAACCTGTTGATTTCACTTGCTTTTAAAGTCATTTTATCCTGTTGGAAAGATAAATCTAAGATTTCTGTTCATACTTGGTGGAACTTTGTCTGCGATGAACATAGGATCTCTATTGCTGCATCCTTTTCTATTCCCCTAAAAATTAAGTCTGATCTTTTTTGGCTTCCTTTCACCTCCTATCTTTCTTCTAAATCTCCTTCTTAAGTGCTTTCTATTTATTCCCACGTGATCTCATTTTCTCCGCTCTTCCTTCTTCCCTCCCCTTTTCCTTTCCTTATCTTCCTTCTTTCTCTCTTTTTTCTCTCCGTTATTTTTTCTATTTCATCCTCCCTCCTTTGTTTATATCCTTCTTATTATTATGATTATTGCTTAATGCATATGTTATGTACTCCTAATATATTTTGCTTGCTTTTTATAACTTTATAACATATGTATTGTTATTTTATTTAAAATATTTAATAAAAATTTCTTAAACAAAAAAAATGGTTTTGAATTAGGGGCTGAAGTGGTGGCTGTAGCGGCTCTTCATCAAACAAGGGCTTGAGGGTAAAGGAGACACAACTGGAAAAAGTGAAAAGACCATGTGTCCAGTGGGACATCGAGAGGCCATTGTTAACACAGAGTACTTTGACGTCATTCTTCTTGATGCTGAGTGATGCTGATGTTCTCAATCTGAAATGGTGGGAAGACTGCCTCAAAGGAGATTAATGTTTTCGAACATCAATGACACTGGTGTACTCTTTGACTCAGAGCATTCTTTCTGTTTCTGCTTCAATGTTAATCCTGCAGTAGTAGAAATCTAAGACGTGAACACATTAGGATGGGGTTGTGGCTCGAGTTCACAATCTTTCATGTCACGGCACAATCTTTCATGTGAACCAGGAGTCTCAAGAATGCAGAATTGGCATGTATCTGTCAGTGTTCTCCTTGGATCCGCAACTATGAGAGAGCTTTGGAGGAAAGACCCCACTGCAGTGTAGGGTGACCATACTTGCCCAGTCTGCAATGTTGTTTAATTTCCTCCTCCACCTTGAGGTCTCCTAGTATTCTCCTGAGGGGAATTCCTTCCTCGAATTGCTGGGCTCCTTTTATCATTAACTTATTCACTCTCCTTGACTGAATGTGAAGGCGGAAAACAAATCACACTCAAATCTTTTAGGTCTGATGTTGCTTTGTTCCTTCCACAGGAGGGGTACCTCATGAACAGTGAGTGCATTGGTCAATACAATTTCCCTCTGAAGATAAAAGAAGGTGGAAATGCTTCAGGCATATTACAAACTTTGAATGAAGAAAAAAACAAGGCAACAAAAACCCTGAAGGGTTTTGAAATGTACATGCAAATTTAAGGGCCATTCGAAGGCTCATCTGTTACTCCAAGGAGTGCCATGGCGATAGTGCAGAAAGTGGGCCGATCGAGGGGAGCATGGGCTCAATATCAGTTGTTGGAAAAGAGGCATGTTTGCAACTTTTTTTTTTAGAACATAGGGGTTGCTTTATTGCAACTTAATTCCAGGGGGAATTTGGTCCATAACGGCGGACCCAGGAAGGAAATGGATCTGCCCCGGTCCTTGCTTTGCGGATCCGGGGTATTTGGTCAAACAGAGATTTGCGGAGTGCAGACGTCTGAGGGGAGTGTAAAACCCAATTCTCGCTCTTAAGCACCCTGGGCCTGTCACATGCAGTGCTTTGTGGATAAACAGTAGGATCTTAAAGGTGATCCTCTTCCCAACAGGAAGTCAATGCAGGTCTGAGAAGTGGAGACACGAGTTCTCCGAGGAAGGCATAATATTGTACGAGCAGCTGCATTCTGAAACATCTGCAGCCTATTAATCAGATCATCAGACAGGCCCAAATACAGCGAATTGACACAGTCCAGTTTTGATTTAATAAGAGCTTGGACCACCTGTTGCCTAGCCGCCAAGGACAGGAAAGAAGGAACTTTCTCAGCAAACGTAATATGACAAAACAGGTTCCTACCACTCCATTGTCCATCAAACTTGATACTAAAGCTTTGACATATTGGGTGTGGGTTTTTGGTGGGGAGCTTCCTTTGGCCAAAAGGTATGCCATGGTTCTTCCACTCTCAAGCCAAAGAAGAGGAGCTTCGCATGAGCTGGAAAAATACTGAAGCTGTGAAGCAACTGCCAGTATACTGAGATATGGAAGCTGTAAGCTACTTAAAGAAACAGTTCAAGTTTTCAGTTTCGTTTTGCATTCCATCAGGCTACTTTTTTAACTTTTCACATTTACCCTTATTAACTTAAGACTTCTCTGGGTAGGTAGAACATGTGCTACAATGCTGTGTTACAAGTAAAACTGGAAAATAGGAACAATTATTCTGCATGGGCTAGGGAGCATATACCTGCTTTTGTTAAAGCCAGAGCGCACCTCTTCAGTATACATCATATTATATGGTTTAGCAGTGCACCGGAATCCCTGTACGCAGTCGGGAATGTTCATGACTGTCAATAAAGATCCTGCGAGGTCAGGAGCTGGTGGTGGGTGGTGCTTGATTGTTATTTGGTTGTTGAATGTTTAATAAGGGTATGGTGTGCAGTGGATTTATTTATATTAGTGCTCGTTTAAGTTGAATGTCTGGTAGTACCCTTTGTGCATTAGTACACTCAGTCGCCACTTTCAGTAGTGAGTTGCTGATACTGGCAAGTCATGTGACAGTAGGAGCATTTTGGGAATCATCATGGCTATGTTTGCTTTCTTCACCAATAGTGTTGTCCTTACTTATGCTAAAGTGGAACAACTGCCTGCATGAGGGAGCCACCAATTATGAACTAGTATTTGCCACCCTGCTTTCTGGTAGGAGGCTTATGCGTGAGACTTTTCAGGCGTATTCCAAGAAACAATAAAGGTCTGGATATTCTTCCTAACATTCGGTACCAGGCTACCCATTGATGTTGACAGATACTTGCTGCCTCAAATCTGACTAGTATGTCAATTACTGAAAAGACCCTCCAAATGAAATCCAATTGAAGGACTGCGGTGGTGGTCGGGAGTGGGGGTGGGGGGCGAGCAAATTCGATCGTTTTCATAATATCGTTCTGGGAATTTGTGGAAATAGGGGCATTGGACGCCCTTAATCACAAAATGACCGCACGTTTTGGCCATGTGGATGGAAAGAATGCTATCTCGACTGAATTCAATTCCTTTCAAAATGTAAGTTACGAATATATCCCTCGCTCTTGCTTCAGATCAAGGGCCCTTGTGTAATCAAGAAGTAATTTTCCTCTGGACAGAAATCCAATTGCATGGTTGATCGAACAGTGCTAATAAATTAAACTTCTGCATTCTGCAATTTGTTCATGAATTGATATGTGGTGTAAATATCTGACCCACCACAAAAAAACTATTAAAAAAATGCAGAAAACTAGTAACTGGGCAGTCTTATTTTAGGACGTGGCACTCGGACGTACAATTGTAAAATACATCCTTATTGAGCTGCACACAGCACGGTCCAGAGGAAACCATCATTTCTGTTCATCAAGCCATTGTAGCCTCTAAGCCATCTTTTATGCATATGTTGACAGATAAAGACAAAAACCTCAGCTTCATGGGGGCTAGGGAGCTGCTGCTCACAGAACAATTGACTCAGTGCAGGCAGAACAGCCATACTCAGTTCAAGTGATGGAGAGATAACCAAAAAGAACAAAAAAGGCATAACATGGCCAAAAAAAAGGGAAAATGAAAAAAAGAAGTAACGTTTTAATTTGGCAATTTTTGTCAAAAGAGGCGAACATGAGGTATATATGTAAAAAGCAACCAAATCTACATCAGTTAGTAAAAATCCAAAATCTGTCACTCCAGTTGATTAGGTGCCTGAGCTATATCTAATGTAGTCTATACTACTTTTCTAGCATGAAATAATGTATTTACGGTGTAAGCACTGTCCATATTTTCAGCAGTTACAATAGTTTGTTGCAAACATATTGTCTGAAAGGCAAAAAGGTCCTTGTGTTGGTATTTGATACTTAGCTTCAATATCCCAAAAGCTAGAAAGTGCTTTTAGAAGAAGCCAGTTATAGGACGCCAAGGTGGTAAAAAATAAACTTGGAACGACAATTAAGCATGAAGAGACGCTGCTTGGAGGGAGAAGTGCCCACTGCATCTAGCCCCGTAACCTGATGATTGAGCACGAAGTGCCCTCAGCACACTAACAGTAATCACGTTTCAGTGTGAGTATGCGTTTATGTTAATGCCCTTCAAAAAAAATTCGGCTTAGTTTGATCAAATGTCATTGTGTAGTATGGTAATAATGTGTGAACAGTATCGGTGGGGTACAGGATGGGGTAGGGGGAGCACATTTCAATCCACTCCATTGGACTCTGTCTGTGTGAGGCCTTGTGTGTGTGTTTTAACCCCAGATGTTGGTTTCCTTAGCAGGTATTGTTTGTTTTATCCCTGCCACTAGTTCATCTCCTGGGTGGAGCCAATAAAACCTCTACCTCTTCTTCGGGAGGATCCATAAAGTCTCTACCAAGGGATTGTTTGTTGTTGTGCCTTCACCACTATGGGGTGGACCCCAAAATTGTCTGAGTTTTCATGGAATACGCCTGTCTTCGGCCTGCGGGGGTCTTAGACCCATAAGTGCACTTTACTGATGTGTCTGGATTAGAGTTGTGGATTCCCAAAATGGTTGATGATACAAATAGAATCTTGATACTCCCTGAGATAACTACGTATATCCTCATGAGGAGGGGACAGCACATTCACTAAGGTACTTCAGTTTTTAATGGATAGACAGAATACATGCAGTATTAAAATCGCTTTAATCACATCAAACAACCGTAGAAACATTTGCACACATACCAGCAAATTCATGTTTGCAGGAACACAACAAAAAATTTAACAAAAGCCTCACCCAATGTTCCCACAAGTAACATCACAAACACACACCTTTCCAACCAATCTTACATGTAATCCTGTCGGACAAGAATGGGAGTACTGTGAAGCCACACTGGTAGCAGTCATGCACTATACAAATAATAGACATCTTATTTGTGAGCATCACAAGAACTCCGTTAGAAGGTATCTTAATAACTACAGAAGCCAATACTAGAAAAGTGTGTGGAGGAAGGCAATCACAGGATGAATACAAAATGCAGCCATTAAATATTACTTACCAGCTGTTCTGACTTTACACCATACAGCTGTATAGTCTTAGCAATATTTTTTGAAACCGCTAAGCTGAGGTTTGGATCTACAGCAGCAACATTTAATTCGCTATTAAGAAAAAAAGAAACCAATGGAATCAAAATTACATGTATGCAAAAGGAGTAGTTAGTCACATTTTCATGAGTCATGGAATGAGAGAACATCACGGAACTGTTCAAATAATCAAAGTGTGATTGAGCATTTCCTCTCTAATGCACATGTTTTCTATAATTCACGCTTTTTGCTGTTGCATATTTTAGTGAGTCCCTTTTTAGCTGGGATTATGTTAGTTCAAAAACAATTAAGATTAGGTTTGACATTACTAGGCTCTCTCATGTTCGGTGCATCCTTGTAAACATTTCCAAACAGCCTCCTTCAGAGGTGGTAATGGGTTCGGCAAGCTTTTAGCTCTGTAAACATTCAGGCTACTGCACGAGGTTGATCAAATTATTTCCTAATATGCTGTATTAAGAGTTAAGTGGATCCTATTTTTTACGCCATGATGCCATCTGTGGCCTGCCACACTGTGCCTGAAATGTTTTACTGATTACAACTTGACATGTTCATATGCTAGCCGACTAATTGGTAACTGTGTTACAGAAGAATTTAGTTAGAAATTAAAGTATATAATATATATGATGGTGGCATGTAATATGCTATTTATTCCCAATGTTGAGCGAGGGGAGGGCCCATGATTCACGAGAAGCAAAGCCTTGAGTGGATCATTATGTCTCTCTTCTCCCTCAACAATGGTAATAAACAGCATATTACACTGAGTTGATATGCATGTATGGTGTGCGCAATGCTGATTGTTCATGTGCAGTAGTTATAAACTTAGGTGTTTAAACTATATATATATATCATGAAGTACCGCGTCTTAGTACAGGCAACAAGCAGCTCCCGCCCTGCCGCCAAAGACTTCTTGGACATGGACCAGTTCAGTGCATAGTAATTTTATTGAAGCAGAGTATGCCGCATGATGTTTCGGCTCCGTAGAGCATATATATATATATATATATATATATATATATATATATATATATATATATAGAATTAAAGTCATCCAGTCGGTGAGAGAAAACCACAAAAAGTAGGCTATGGAGTATGGCCCCAAGTATTTTCCTTTTCCTTGTAATGTGATTTTAAAATATAGTCCTTAAAGCATTTTGTTCTCAAGCCAGTTGTGCTGTAATACAGTTTGAATTTGTGTTTATTAGTACGCTTGCTCCAGGTAACGTGTTACTGAGCCACATTATTTTAATTGGCATGGCAGAAATATATGTGTGTGTTATCTGTAAAACATGCAAATTTGTCTGAGTAGCGAGTAAATTCTACATTATTTCAGTAAGCTTCCCTTTTAGCTGGATACCGTATAAACACGTTCTTTTATCCAGTCAAATAATCCTTGATTTGGATTTCTCCTGTAAGACGAATTTATTCCAAGAATGATAAAAGAATCAAATTTCCCTCTGACCCACCGAGTGAAGATAGTAAATGCCAATTGAAAGATTTGAGACATACATTTACACATTTCTCCATTCAAACCTCCCTCCCCGAATGACCAAAAATGTCAGTTTAACAACAATTTCAAACACAATTCAAATCCTCCTCAATATATGCCGCTTAAAGGGATATACAAATGCATCCCAAATGAAAGGGACAGCAGGAGAGCCAGGGGAAGCACATCCTATTGACAGATGCAGCAGGAGGTATCGCGTAAACAGAATTTCTTAGTAGGCATTAATACCTGTGCATGTGGCCTGCAGAGAGGAACAGTTCAGGCCCCACTGAGAATTAGTGGTTGGGCTGTCAGTCTAAGGACACCAGCTTGAAGCAAGAACCTTCTGGTGAGGAAGTTTATCTATTGGCCAGGTGATCAGCAAGTTGAAAGTTGGCGTTGCGTTGACTGAAATAACTTTGCCGTCCTTGCATATGGAAGAATGTTAATTATAAAGTTAACCATGTTCCAGGGAAACAATGAATCTATTGAAGTTTTGAGTCATGTAAACGTGGAGTGCAGGGAGTGACGCCTAGCACCAGAAAATACAGTGCAGTGCTGAATTTCTCTCGGTCTCTTTGGGGCTTGCTGACCATCCTCCACATTCTACAGCTAGGTTTACCTTATACAGTTACCACATACATAACACAGGGAAGGAGATGTGTACCGGCTGGTTAGAGATGCTGGATTTAGCACATGGAGAGCTAGGTTTGAATCATAGTCACAGCTCAACATTGTGTGATTCTGGTCAAATCAATTAATCTCCCTGTGCCTTAAAAGGAAAACACGTGTAACATAGTTTGGTTCTGTGGTAAAGCACCATTGTCCGTAGCCCAGGTTAGTGGCATTAAAAAACGAAAAAATCCTCATATGGGTCCAACCACACTGAAGGCCTTCAATTTAGATCCACTTCTCTCAAACCAATCCATTTTCAGTGTTGAATTTGGTGGCTCTCCTCCAGGAGTCAAGGGAACACTTGCATCTGTAAGATATCACTTTTCCGCAGGGGTGTCTTTAGAAAAAAGAAGCCCCACACCACTGGGTGGTTCAAGGTTGATAAAAAATATGTTACACAGGTTTGGGAAGTTTAGCCCGATTTCCCGTATTACAAGCACGTTCATTGCAATCAATGTCCATGTATTAGTGGATTAGAATCTGAAAAGCAGGATACGTATACTTTCCTGTAAAGTGCATCAAGACATCACAATTTGAAATATGCTTCCCCCCCTATGAAACAAGGCATTTTCAAATATCCTGTTTGGATTGTAACAGGGCTTTCCAAATATGCTAATTTGTTTTGTATCTACGGCCAACATATTGATGCGAAAAAATTGGCACCTAATTTACTGCTCAATAGAACGCTCTCTGGGCCGGCAGAAGAACAGAAAAGGGCTGGTCCCGCTGTTTGAGACCTATGTGGAAACCTGAAGGGGTTAACCTGCTCCCATTTGTACCCGGGACAAAGAAGTGGACCTCAAGAGTCAGTTGGCTGACCTCCTGTGTAGCTACATAGACACAACAACCTACAAGAGTTCTTTTTCATGAAATGAAATGAAAATTAAACTTATATAGCGCGTAACTACCCTGAGGTCTCGCAGCGCTTCTTTTTCATGAAGTGACAGCTGACCTGTAGCACCTGGAACTAGACTGGACCCTGCTGTTGGCCTCTGCTGGAGTGACTCTTGGCCCCTAGGTGTTGTACCCGAGGCCCTGAAACCCTTTGAAGTAAACAAGAGAACTGGCTCCTGAAACTCTGAAAATCTGGGACTAAGAACATTTTTGGACTTTCAAGACCTCCAAAGCTTCGGCGGGATCTCACCTTGCCCTGCTGGAGTATTTCTGATTTGATTTTAGAAACCAAATCCGAAGGTAACATTTTTAACTAAGACAAACCGACTTGGTATATTCGACCCGTGTTCCACTGCAGTCGGCTTTAAGTCACTTGTAGGTCCCAGTCAACCGTGAACAGTGACAACTGACTGGGACTTTACCTTTTCTTTGAGCTTTTTGTCGGAAATATTTATCTTCAGTTCATCTTACTCAATTTCAGTGGGTTTTGGTGTCATTTACTCATTATTACATATTACTAAATGGGTCATGGGATTTTTATTACATCTTGTTTTGACCGTTTTTACTGCTAAATGCTACGTATATTTTCCTGGGTTAAGCCTGTCTGCTATGTACCATAGCTACCAGAGGTTATGTCCAGATTTAAATGATTGAAACTATGTTTTACCGTATCAATTTGGTGACCTTATTCCTTGTGTTGGGCTCCTATCCATCCCAATTAATAACCCACTTTCTTACAGTGGGTTTTTACCTACGTTTTTGTGGCTGCATGTGTTCACTCATGAAGCACTTGTCTGTGGGAAGCATGGTTTCACCTTACACAACTTTCATACTGGTGACAACAAAGGAAGTAGGCCGTTTGTCTTCCTCTAACTAGTGCATCTTGTCTCTGCTCCAACTTGTAGTAGCGAAAATTCTTGAATGTTTTGGTTCTGACAGGGGCGGTGGGTGACATTTTAAAGTGGTGGGCCGCAAAGCGATTTGCATACAGCACCGTAGCGAGCGAGCGCAGCGAGCGAGCCCGACCCCCAAAAGGGGGGTTTGGTGAGATAAACCCCCCCCCCCCAAGAAAATTTTGAAAAAAAAGAAGAAACATCGTGCATTTTCAAGCAAATTTGAGAAAGCAGGAAGGTTAATAAAGCAATTGTGAAAGTGCAGTTATTACATTAATAGATGGCATAACATAGGTAGCTGCTTATTCAGTATAACCACAGAGCTTCATACATTCCGTCCTATTATGCTCAGACTGAATCCTGTCACCAGGCCAACTGGCTCACTTTCAAGAACAGGACCGTATTCAAACCACTTACATGGACATACAAATCAGCAAATGACATGGCATTCAACCTACTCTCTGACACCCTACCATGCTTAACACCAACTCGGAACTTTAGATTCACCAATCACAACTTTCAAATCAGCAAATGACACGGCTCCCAACACCCTCTCTGACACTCTACCATACTACACACCAGATCAGAACCTTAGATCCACCAATCACAACCTTCAAACAACACCAAAGCCACCATGTTTGCCTCCTAGTTCTGGGACTTTTACATCTCTGTCCTTCTACACTGAAACTCCACATCACCCAATATGTGGCCCATCCAATCTCTGCAGGAATTTCAGATGGCATTGAAAAGACATGTGCTTAAGGAAAAAGCACAGCGGCATGGCGGATGTCGACAATGGCATTTAAAGAACGTGCAATACAAAATAACGTTATATGGGCAAAAATTTTTATTAAGTAAATAGAACACTATGAGCGATCCGTACAGGAGAGCTGCATAATTGTGACCAATTGACTGCAATCAACAATCAAGGGGAGAGGATGTAGCCTTACGGCTAGAGCGGTCGGCTTCGAAGCTGGGTAACCTGGTTAGAGTCTCAGCAACAACACTCTACATCCTGTGGTTCAGGGGAAATCGCTTAATCTCCCCGTGCCTACCAATAAAAAAATGAAGGTGTTCATCTATAACGAAACTGGTGCTCATGTAAAGCGCTCTGATACCCGATGTCTCAGGTCTAGTTCGCGCTATATAAAACTCAAAAAAGAAAAAATCTGAACTTCAAGGTCTGCTTAGCCATACAATATGACTATTCAATGATCAAAATTATACATGTCCTACACACGGTCACTGCGAGGAACCTATGAAGCAATGACTGATGACTCATATGCCTTCCCCATAGGCCTATACACCCAGGAAGCAGCACGTGACTCTTGCTGTAGATACTCTGCGAGTCACTCTTGTGGAATGCTCAAGAGGAACTGACCCTTTTCTAAGCAGAACAGCTTTGAAAAATCGGAAAGAGAATGAGCTTTACTCTGTAATGCTAGGAGTGTTGTCTTTATATCTTTGGCACCTCACCTGTTCTAGGGCCCTCCGGTACGCATGCTTGAGCCTGGAACTTCCCATTATCAGAATAAGTGAGTGGATGTGGTTGTCTGCTTGTTGGTCTCTAGTGTTTGTGGCTGTGTGGATGTGTGAGTATGGTTGAGTTTACATGTGCTGGTGTTTGTGGCTGTTTGCATGTGTGAGCAGGTTTGCGTTTACATGTGCTGGTGTTTTTGGCTGTTTGCATGTGTGAGTATGTTTGAGTTTACATGTGTTTGGGAAAAGAATTACAATCAATGCAATGAACTCCCCACTGTATTTATGTCCTGAGTAATTGGCCACAGCCTCCTGTGCACTGAGATATCTACACAACAATATTAACCTCCTCCCTGCAGCTAGGCAACATGCAGAAATGCAATTTCATAAAAACTCATACTTACAGGCCTTGGGGATAGCATTTATACCAGATAAAAGCCAGCCACTCTGTTTCTATTAATGTCAGATTTCTGCATCCGTTATCTCTCTAGAGGAACCATGACCAAGGCTGAGAGGTAAAGTGGGCGTAAAATTAGACTTTAAATTTGCTTTTGAAGTGAGATGAAATCCAAACATTGGCAAAGCCAATGTGTTTGACTTTAATAGTAAATACAGATACACACCATCCAAGCACATGTTGACTCGACATAGATGATACATGCATGTAAACATCCATGCACTCTCAGACTAACACAACTACAGTACTACATGCATACATACCATCGGGCAGACCCCCATGCCGACAGAACAACAGACCCCAGGCAAACAGAACAAGAGACCCCCCCACACACAGAACAACAGACCCCCATGCACACAGAACAACAGACCCCCATGCACACAGAACAACAGACCACCCCAGTGACACAGAACAACCGGCCCCCTGGCACACAGAACAACCGGCCCCCTGGCACACAGAACAACAGACCACCCCAGGCACACAGAAAAACCGGCCCCCAGGCACACAGAACAAGAGACCGCCCCAGGCACACAGAACAAGAGACCGCCAGGAACACAGAACAAGAGACCCCCAGGAACACAGAACAGACCCCCCACACAAAGAACAACAGACCCCCCCACACACACAGAACAACACACCCCCATACACACAGAACAGCATACCCCCAGGCCGACAGAACAACAGACCCCCATGCACACAGAACAACAGACCCCCATGCACACAGAACAACAGACCCCCCCAGGCACACAGACCAACAGAACAGACCCCCAGGCACCAAGTTCCCTATTCCTATTGAGCAGCAGTTCATGTTAGTAAACGGAACGCGTGTCACGTCGAATCGGACAGCTGGAGAAAAACAGATCGGGTGTGCCCTCAGTCCTGGTGACAAGGCCACACATTAGTGTGTCTGTGTTATTCATCAGGACAGCGACATGTGGCACACATGACATATCACACCCAGTCTCTACATACTGCTAGCACTGGGACGTGTCTATAGAATAAGGTTGTACAATAAAGCTTTTGTTCTAAAAAAAAACACCAAAAAACGGACAAGACAGATTACTTTTGCAGTTTTGTACAAAGCGAACTCTTCCCGAAGGTATTACAAGGTAAGGTATTATTGTGAGTTTTACATTACAGACAAACAAATTCATTTTTGATAGGCGCGGAGAGATTTATGAAGTGGTGGTGCCCAAAAACAACTGCCGGAGGGACCCACCTGCAGCCACCGGTTCAAATTATGCACTGCACATAACCCTAGAAAAGTAAGTAGACCACTCCTTGTGGGATGCGAGGTCTCAGGATCCGTACCCAGAGTAAACACTTTGTATTTTTTATTTGTAGGGAACAAACCATGGCAGACAGTGCAGGTGTAAAAGCATATAAACTACCAATGTGCAAAAATTTCACACATAATAACTCAGATCAACCGGCTAAAGAAATTAGCAAAACATGCAAGTGGAGTACAAGTTACACATAATAGTACAGTTTATGGTTAGTTAATCAAAGTAGTCATACATTTACATAAAATAAAATGTATAAACTCTCTGGAAATAAAGTTCAAAGGTGCTTGATTAAAATCTACAGCCCACAGATTGCAGACCTTATCAAAATCCAAAAATAAAATTAACAATTGGTATAACTTAAAAAAGGTAACTGCAGTACACCCCGATGAACCACGATATACTGATGAGGATGATTAGAACAGAATTGAAACATTGAATTCAATTAAAAGGAAGACAATTTGTGAAATAATTTTAGAACAACCTCTTAACTTAAAATTCCACCTGGCCATAGTCATTTCTGAATCAGTCCAAAACCACACAGATCTGTTGTACTTGTTACAATGTGCCAGGTTCATCAGGTTCAACCCTTGCACAGGATCTTCCCTCATTAGACTACAAATCACACGAATCACAGCAGTTTGCAATATCTCAAGCCTTGGCAGCAGCACGCTGATGACAGTGCTAACATCTAGCAGTAACACTGCTTGTACTAGCACTGTTTGTCACCCTGGGACGACGACTATCCAGTTAGCGGCATCAGATGTAGATGAAATGTGCAGCTTTAAACCCTACTTGAATCTGTGTTTCAAAGGGTGAGTGATCATCAAACTGAGAGCATGTCTCTTGGAGAACAGTAATGATAGGAGTGAGAGAGCGGCCCTGGAAGGCGGGTGAAATAAAAGGAAGATATTCCTGCTACACTCCAACACCAGAATCCCAAAGTCATCACACTTTAGATATAACCACTGATCTTCCACCCAAGCATTGGTTGCTGTTTGCCAGTCTAATACCTGGGCGTCATCTTGAGAGTGTGCATGAAATACCACTAAGCATGCCCGTGAGCAGTCAAGACTAATTAAACCTGAAGAAGAAATGGGAAAGTGTAGAACCTTTACGGACTCAACAACTGAGCGCGACCACTGGAGCTGTAAATTGTCCACATGCACCTTAGCCTAGTAAGAAAGACAAACTCTTGTGCATACCGACTACTAATTCCGAAACCCCAGTTGGGTCTGATGGCTTGGTAGAACTACAGCGACATGTGCTTGATCTCAAAGTCACTGGTTCAAATTCTTGCAATCCCACTCTGCCTTTTATCCTTGCGAGGTCAAGAAAATGAATACCATCGAATTGGGTGACAATAAACATCTGCTATGCAGCAACAAGATTCTCTTCTGGGTGAACATGCACTACAAATATTCATCTGTGTAAGGCTGTTGATATCACTGTGTAGTATTCTCTTCCATTGCTTCGGTCTCCAGTAGCAGTATTAACATTGGCATGATGTTTGCTGGGTTCGAATGGACTTTTTTAGTAAAATGAGAGAGTAACACCTTGTTCTATCTCCCTTGGATGAGTGCATCTCTTTACAGAGGCATTAATCATATAAGATAAAACCTCAACAAAAAGACCTTTTTTTTTTTAATCAATGTATGTGGTTAGATAGATGTTCTTGAGCCCGAGAAATGTATGGAAAGCTGCAAGAATTCATTACAGCGCAGGCGTGGCACAGAAGAGAAGGGTTTAGGATGTGCATAATTATCTGTGGCTATATTTCAACAGTTGTAAATAATGTGGCCCGACTTAGAGCACTACAGTGAGTTAGAGACAATAGACGAAATATTAGTGTTAGGAAAAGACGGCTCTCAATACACTCGGCAGTCTAAGTGCCCAGGTGTCTTTACCATTGATTCAAGCGATCACAAGAAAAACGGCACCATCTGTCATAAGGACTATAGGAGTGCGGTAAATATTTCACTATTCAATTTATTGAGGAAAAGTGTACTACGTTTCTCAACGCCCAGCTAGGTAAAATACGGTATTATGATGCATTTAGCACAACCCATTGAATTCAGCTCGTCCATGATCTTATGTGGTAGCAACTAGGAGGCATGCCATGTTTGTCACCTCCAACTGTGTTTCGGAAGGGTATTGTGATAACAAAAATTATCCATCCATTCAGTTTAATAGTCCTGGTTATAAAAAGCCAATAATATTTTAGTACACAAGTTGTCCCAAGTAAACATGTTGCATTCTTTTACATGCAATTAAGGCATTGGATAATTATGTGAAATACTGAGAGTACATTTTTTGGGAAAAATAAATGCTTTTGCTGACAGACGTCCAAATTGAATAATTGTTTTCCTGATGGTTGATGGCAGAATTCATATGTCTAAATGCAATGCAATGTAAAGTGTCCTTTTGGTTTTTTTCTAACTCGCTTTGGTTCTGAAGACATCCTGCAGACTTTCCCGCGCCTGTGCTTCTGTCAGTTGTCTCCAGTCCTCTGGAAGATCAGCTGGCTGGGCTGAGTATTCCTTTGCATAAGCTTCATTAAAGCGACTAAAATTAAACTTCCAGTAATCTGAGGCAGCGATGGTGGGATCCGACTGAATGGACCAATCAGGATACAATGATCGATAATCCTTGTAGGGATGCCATTTGCCTTCAGTGTCAGAATTTCTAAAATTTGTTTCTGATGCTACATCAGAAGAGCATAAACAATAAACAAGTTTCTTGGTGTCTGTATCCTTGTATCTACCTAATTCCTGCGGTCGATGGACGGTTGCGAAGTGTTCGGTGTGCGCCTGACCTCCAGCCTCACCGGGGGCTTTGCAGAACGGACACTGCTCCCCGCATCCAAACACCTTATTGAAGAGCTCGTCCTGTGGCCTAATGGTCAGTTTAGAGAATTTCGCCTCTATGTCACAGACTTTAAAGGCTGACAGAATATCACGTTCTATATCAGATAGAAAGAACAGAACCGCCACACAAAACTCGTGAATCACCACTTTAAAATGTCACCCACCGCCCCTGTTGTAGTGATGTAAAATGTGGGTCCAAATCCAGCCTTTGACAAAAACCACGTAATTGTTAATGAACTCAACATAGTTTGTAAAAATGTTTTCCTCCAGAAGCGTGTCCAGTACAGTGCACTGGAAAAACATGCGGCTGCTGTATTCCTTGGACCGCCCACTGCTGAGGATGTCGTCCACAATGTCTATAATCCTAATACCTACGAATCAACATGTTTCAGTATCAATATGATGTGAAGGCCGCTACTTAGTCTTTTACCACCCTTTGGCTTAACTTTTGAAATATCTTCTAGGCATTAATAATTACGTTGAAACTGAAACCTGTCAGTGTCTGAGACTGAGGCTGTACTTACCCGAGCACAGTATTCGGGGAGATTTTTGAAATCCGCCTGCAGAATGCTCCCAATAAAGGGCAGGGACTCACGACCACGAGGAGGCGAGGCGAGTCGACTGAACCGGATCCTCTAACGTCAGCAGCTGCGAAATGGCCAATCACTGCATGACTACATTCAAGTCAGACACAGTGATTGGCCATTATGCAGTGCTGCTGAGCAGCAGTGCACCACCCACGCGCGGCATCCAATAATGGATTGCTGCGTGGTGACCGGCCAATTGGCTAGGGGGGCCCACTGTCTGCTCGCCCTCTGCCCTTCCTAACGCTGGGGGCTGGCCTGCCCGGCTAAACCTGCACCACCCCTGGTCATTCACTAGGAGGGGGAACTTACTGCGCATGCTTGGGCAAGTTTCAGCCCCAAGCTTCACATGCGCTAGGTGTACCTGACTGTCTCTGCTGCTACAGCGCTGGTGACGTCACACTGTCACTCAAGCTGTGCAGGACAGCCCCCCTGCGCGCAGCGGGTGCTGCCCGGATTCCAGGCTCGGCGGCGCAAAAACAAATTACTCCGACCTGGTGGCGATTTATTTCAAAAGTTAAGTAGACAAGTAGTTCAGCAATTCCAGCCGCGGGTCCATGTGGGCTAGTGGGGCTACGCCCCTACGCCCCAATGGACGCACCGCGGCTGGGTTCTGACCTTTTGAATTTCTGCCGCACCTACCAGGGGTAGGATTAAGCAGGTGCACAGACTCATGGGTCTGTGAACATTTGCTAATAAACAAGAATTGAAGAGAATGCAATACCCTTATTTGGTGGATAGGTCCATTCAACAATGTTTTCTTAATCATACTGAAGAATGCATGCTGCAACTGCAAGCGATACACAGAGACAATACAGGGCAGTCTTCAACCAAGACCTCTAGGTTTTGTAAGTGGGGATACAAGTATGCTTAACTTCCTGCTCTAGGATTTCTTAGAACTAGCACAGACCTTCTAAGGCATAATCATAGTTCAGTAATAAATGATTCTCACAATAGTGGTGCCAGAGTAGTAAAAGGGAAGTGCAGAAATCAACACTTTGGTACAGAAGGTGAACACTGACATGCTTGTGGCAAGTGCCTTAATCAAGCAACATACTTCACGATTTCAGAGACTGTCTTTTGCGTTATTTTCTCATAACAGGGTTCACCTATCCAGACTCCAGGTGAGTTAATTAGCATGTGCATCTTTCCTACATTTGGAGTGCGTATGATTGGCCATTTGAGCATGCACTATTTGGAGGTTTTGCTAATGATCTGATTATATCTTGGTGTAATTTTATATCCACAATTTAGTTTTTGTTCCACTAGGCGTTGGGACAGATGTCATCTCTTACGCATAGGGCCTAGTGTTACTATCAAGGTACCAGGAAACAGGGTGGGTTAGTAGGTGCCAGGATTAGGGGTAACCCTTTTATTTTCCGCATTATGCTAAAAAAGAAGTCTGGGCTAGTAAGATTCAGGCCAGCCTTCAAGTTGATGCTGGGTGATGTGTTATCTCTATGGTAGGAAAAACTTCTTATGGGTCATTTGAATGAGTCAAGGGTGTTACCGAAGTGGCCAAAATATGTTTTAAATTTTGAATTCATTGTTAAATTGCCCATACATTGTTTACAAACCAACTATGTCATCGTCTTGAAGAGTGTGACAGCTCATTGGTACAAACTCCACATTGGACTATGTTTCAATTAGTCTACACCTTTAATTCTCATGTGATTCTACTAAACAATATGGGCAGAGGAAGAATGGAAACAATGCTCCATAGTGGTATGCTCATTTGAAAAAGAGATCTAGCCACTCCTACAGAATATTCCTCTCACAATTGTACACCTCATATCTCCTGGGCATCAGTTAGGGAACCCACCAAAGCCATGATCCAGGAGGAAATATTATAACTATAATCAGTCAGGAAGAACACTTCTTTTATTGAAACAACAACTTCATTGGCAGATAGGCAAACTGGACGTTATGCAAAAGTAATGTGATCATTGAAAGTGCAGAGAGGTCTGAGAGGACTAAGAGGCTAATTGTCTTCCTTGCGGAAGATAAAGGTTCTGCTATAGAAAAAGACAGATCTACAGGAAAAGACTTAAAATCGCCAGCATGAAGGATCCAGGGATTCTGAGTTTTTCTCATAAGAAGCTCAGAACACAACAGTGACAATTTATATCAACAGTAGATTCAACCCCAAATAACAATCATCTTATGTGTGGGACCTTTCCATACCCCAGATTTTTTAGACAGTCCGTTGATCTGCTCTCACTGCTGAGAAGGTTTGGGTAACAGTAATTTCTTTGTCTACCAATTAGGCCTAAGTCAACTCAAAGTCAACGCAACAAATTTCACAAAGGTTAAGTCCAACCAGTTGTAACAGTATTTGCCCAACACTGTTCATTTGGATCAGTCCTGATTTATTACATACAGATGCACATCTGACAATATTAGATTGGCCCTGAACGCTAATGATGAGGGTGAGGTTGTCACCTTCTTGATACACTCCTTAAATACCAAAGAGGGAGTCAATCTCAATGACTGGACTTTTTGGCCAAGGTTCTTTTTGCCACTGGCCTGGGCCTCATAATAATCAAACTCATATAGCCCAGCTACCAAATTCCACTAACAAAGTACACAAAGGGACACAATTGGTAATCAACAGGCCATCCAATACTGACCCTTGATTTTCATTTTGATCATGGAACATTTGGCTTTATGAATAGGTCATAACCATCAAATAATACGTACTGAAGTGAGATAGGAGCACGCAGACTAGGCTTTAATGCATAAAAAATATTATGCATTCTGAGCCACACTGAGGCCTCCCTTTCCAATTTGAAAGAGGAGTCAAATTCAGCAAGATATTTGGCTTTAAAATAAATTATAATAAATGTAGGGCTCGAGGAGCAAGAGTTATGTCTCGGGCAACAGGAGAAGGGTGGGATTAGATCAAAGATGTCAAAGAAACTAATGGCGATCCCTCCTGTCCTGACAAAGAGGGCACTTGCGCGTCTCTGGTCAGCCTGTTCTCCATTGCCTTGAAAAAGCCCTCATAAGTTGATCTAGCAGCCCCCATAACATTTGAGTAGCAGGGGCTGGGCCTGCAGACGTGGGAACATGCAGCATACTGGAGCTGGAATACCACATAGGCATGTATATGTGAGGCTAAACATAAGGCTTGGATTAAAGGGTCAGCAATACGCATTACCCTAGGAGGAGGAAGCCTTCCACTTTCTCCCCTTTAGGAATTTGGCTCTGCACTAAGTAACTGCCGGTGGGTAGGGGCCCCTGCAGGGAGGGAGGCCCCAGTAAGCTGAGTGAATGTTGGTGGGTAGGCCATTGCTCTTTCGTACATTATGTATTAGTCAAGGGACATAATAGTTGGAAACCCAAATGTATTCCCAGGGGGGTGAAGTGCATCACTTGGAGTCTTTCAAGAAGTGTGTGAGGGCTTTGGTGGTTAAACTAGAACAGAAAGAAGAGAGGTTAGACAGTGTGGCAGGAGCAGCACAGATCAGCGTTCAGTTAGAGACAACATGCAAAGTTGGTGGGGATTTACACTTCTCGTTGCTTCCTTTTTTAGGGAGGATGCTATGGGCAGCAACCAGGGCTTCACAGAATAATTAGACTTACAATACAAAGTGCCCCTAATCCAAAAACTCTGGTGGAGGGATATGGCTAGTGCTGCCAACAGGGACACAATGATGAAAGTGGCAGCAGGTAAAGAGACTTACATTTTAAGGATAGTAGTATACACATTTTCCTGACCTAAGTAGTGGAACTAGGTGGAAAAGAGTAAAGAAAAAGATGGGTACAGGCCTGGAGACACCTTAATGGTTCACCATCATACACCAAAAAGACAATGAGGGCAAGATGCTTGTTTTTGCCAACCATGTTCTAAGTCTGTCTTTTTAGATGGGAGAAATCAGAGCAAAGGAGTGCCGGCTCAGAGTTTCCTGCAATTTAACAATCTGATAATCCAGGACACTGAGCAATTATAGCCCACATGCAACACGGGAATTTAAGGTGATAACCTAATGTTGTTCCATTTTTTTTTCTCCATTTTCATGTCAGAAGTCCTTTCTCTGGCCATCAGTACTTCCCTTGACCTGTTTTGTCACTGGTGCATTTAGTCAGGTGCAAGAGCCAATGTAGTACACTCTAATTGGGTGACTGATACCATAATGGCTTATGAAGGTAGGAATAGAGAAAGAGATACAGGAACAATTGATGGTTTGATTTCCTATGGGGGAGCCAATCCCCTCTATCAAGTCTAAAGAAATCACTGATTAGGATCTTATTCCATCTCTGAGAAACGTCAGCCTCCCTCCAACTGGAGATATATATAGGTTTTGAAGCAAGTCCTCAAATGGGTTGGGGTTGCGCGGTATAGGAGAAAGAGGGAGGATACATTTGCTGCCTTTTTCTAATAAAGCCTCTGTCTTAAGGTCAAACAAAAGGAAGTGATCCAGGTTCAGCTGTTGAATTGTTTGACTGAATTCAGATTGGTAACCTATACATTTTCATATTTATTGTTGGTGCTGGAAGAAGACTGCAGCTGTAGGACCAATGGATGAAGAATGACCTAAAGAGTAACCAAACACAACGAAATAGCATGGATGGAAATGGAACATATTAATTAAATAAATAAAAAAAAACACGGACCAGCAGAAACCATCCAGCATCTATATAGCAAACAATTAGACCCATACCTTTGCAAGAAATAGTAATAACAAACAAGAACATAAGTTACTTACCGGTAAACTGTGGTTCTCCAGTATTGGTGTCTTTCATTGATTCACATGCTTGAATATTCCCCGTCGTCGAAGTGGGAGTCCCACGGTACATAAAATAGCAGTAATATATGCATATATAAATAAAATTACCATAATTATATAAATATATATACATACATAAAATACAGTAAAGTATCCAGAAAAAATTCAAAAGTACCATAGAATAGAATAGGCCCATAGAAAGCATAAGGGAGAAAACTCAACTTAGTAACATATCAGTGTCATTATGTTTTGGTCCAAATTCCAGCCAATCAGGCTGTAGCTCCCTCTAGAACCTTCTCCTCAGAAGCCCAAGTCCTCAGATTTTCGTAGCACCAAGTAACCAAAAGTGCCTGAGGAGAAGAGAGCCTCTGAGGGGAGGAAGGGAGGGTCGCATGTGAATCTATGAAAGACACCAATACTGGAGAACCACAGTTTACAGGTAAGTAACTTATGTTCTTCTCCAGTATTAGGGGTGTCTTTCATAGATTCACATGCTTGAATAAGAGTAGAAAGCAGTAAACCAACATATAAGTCATAAAGGTAACAGTAAATTTCAAGTATATAAGAACATATCATAAATAAGTAATGTATCATTATTCAAGATAAAAAACCTTTATGAATGGAGGCGGGTAGCAACAGAGGCTCACCTTTAATGGAAAAGATTCCGCAGCACCGCTTGACCCACTGCCGCATCTGCGGCGTCTGTTGACTGCAGGCAGTAGTGCTTCGTAAAAGTATGGCTGCTCGACCACGTAGCAGCTCTGCAGATGTGTCGCAGGGGTACCCCCGCAAAGAGGGCAGCCGAAGTTGACACAGCTCTAGTTGAATGAGCTCAAACTGGAGCAGGAAGGGGCTTCCCAGCCCGTTGGTGACAAAATGATATGGCAGATGAAATCCACCTGGTTATCGTCTGTTTGGTAACAGGTTGTCCTTTGCAGTTTGGACCATAAGCCACGAACAGCTGGTCTGCCTTTCTGAACGGTGCAGTTCGCTGAATGTAAAATTTGAGACAACGTTTGACATCCAATGAGTGTAATGAACGTTCAGCTGGAGATTGTGGATCAGGAAAGAAAGTTTTTAGGATGACTGGTTCGTTGAGATGGAAGTCACTAGGAACCTTTGGGATGAACCTAGGATTAGTACGTAATGTAACAGCCTCATTGGAGAATTGCAGGAAAGGAGGCTGAATTGTAAAGGCTTGGATGTCACTGACACGCTTGGAAGATGTCAAAGCGAGCAAAAGTGCAACTTTCCATGTGAGAAACTTTAATCCTGCAGAGTGAATGGGCTCGAATGGAGGCAAGAGCAGCTGAGACAAAACTAAATTTAAGCGCCAGGCAGGCGGAGGACAACGGATGGGTGGAAACATTCGAAAGAGGCCTTTGAAAAATTGTTTAATGATTCTTGAAGAAAACAGAGATGTAGACCCATCATGGCGGAAGCGGGAAATTGCTGTCAGAAACACTTTAAGAGTGGAGTGTGAAAGTCCTGATTTTGCAAGAGATAAAAATAAAGGTAGGATCTGCTCCGGTTTGCCCGTCATGGGGTCCAAAGCTTTAGTGTGGCACCAAATAGAGAAACGCTTCCACTTATGTTTAAAAGTTTTAATGGTGGATGGAGCATGGGCGCACGCTAGCACCTCTCTGCAATCATCGTCGATGTTTAAACGTACAAATTCATAGCGCTCAGGTTCCAGGCATGTAGTTGGAGATATGCCGGATCCGGATGGCAGATCTGGCCCTGCTCCCTCGTGAGGAGGTGAGGTAGCGGATGAAGCGGTATCGGGTCGGTCTGTGAGAACAGTAACAGATCCGTAAACCAAGGACGTCTCGGCCACTTGGGTGCGATCAGGATGACATGACCAGGTTGAAACCTCATTCTGTGTAATAGACGAGGAATCAGAGGGAGCGGCGGAAAAGCGTAGATGAAGTCGTTCGACCAATTGATCGAAAATGCATTTCCGCTCGACTCTCTGTGGGGATGACGACTTGCAAAGCGTTGGCATTTCCTGTTGGAGGCGGTCGCAAAAAGATCCATTTGCGGTTGACCCCACTGTCGGAAAATGAAATCGAGAGTTGGTTGATTGAGTTCCCACTCGTGATCGTCCGATAAAGCCCTGCTGAGCGAGTCCGCGAGAACATTGGCTACCCCTGGCACATAAATGGCTGTGAGTTGGACTTGATGTTGAATCGCCCAGTCCCATATCTCTTGTGCCTGTCGGGAAAGTAGGAGAGACCTCGTGCCGCCCTGTTTGTTGAGGTAGTGCATGCTGGTGGTGTTGTCCATTCTCACCAGCAAAGTGTGTCCCTGCACTAACCTCTGGAAGGATTTCAGGGCCAGGAAGATCGCCAAGAGTTCCAGGCGGTTTATATGCCAAGCACGCTGGGTTGTAGTCCACTTTCCTTTTACTGACATCTCGTCGAGATGCGCTCCCCAGCCTTCCAGAGATGCGTCTGTTGTGAGCGTCAGAGTCGGAGGTTCGTCTTGGAAAGAACGGCCTGTCGAGATGTTCGGAGGGTGAGCCCACCATTCCAGCGCCTTCTGAATGCGAGGCGTCAAAAAGATTTTGTCGTCGAACGACCCTGACACCCGTTTCCACTGCTTGTCCAGTTCTTCTTGTAGAGCCCTCATGTGCAATCTGCAATTGGGGATCAGTTGAAAGCACGAGGAAGCCATGCCAAGGAATGATTTGAACGTTCGGACAGAAACGTACAGTTTTGACTGCAGGAAGTGCACCATCTTTAACATGCGGTCCTGTCTCTCTTGAGAGACGAACACCTTCCCCAGCCGAGAATCTAGCGAGGCTCCGAGAAAATCTCGCCGTTGTGACGGGTGAAAGTGTGACTTCTCGGCATTGATGGACAAGCCCAGGGTGTTGAACAGCGAGACGCAGACTTGAGTGTGTTGCTTCGTCAACTGAAAAGTCTTGGCCTTTATAAGGCAGTCGTCCAGGTACGGATAAAATTGGACGCCCTGCAGGCGTAGGAAGGCAGCTACCGGGGCCAAGATCTAGGTAAAGACCCTTGGCGCTGAACGCAGGCCGAACGGTAACACTTTGAATTGAAAATGTAGGTGTCCAACTGTAAAGCGGAGATACTTCCTGTGTCTGAGGTGAATTGGCACATGGAAGTATGCGTCCTGGAGATCGATCGTGGAAAAATACTCCCCGGGATTGAGATAGTTTAAAATTTGAAACAGGGTTAGCATCTGAAAGGTTTTTGAAGTGATAAATTCGTTGAGGGCCCGTAAATCCAAAATAGGGCGCCATTCTCCCGTCTTCTTCTTGACTAAAAAGAAGCGGGAGTAAAACCCTTTGCCTTGCTGGTTTTGCGGTACCACTTCGATGGCTCCTTTTTTGATCATCAATTTTACTTGTGCTAACAAATCCTTGAAATGGGGAGAAGGCGGCCCCGAGGGTGGACGAGTGGGGGAGAATTTTGTAAACTCCAGAGCATGACCCCTGGAAATTACGTCCAGGACCCATTGGTCGGAGGTGATATCGGACCAATTGCAAAAGTACGTTTAGATGCGACCTTCAATTTTTACAGTCGGCAGAAGTGTGGCATAAAAACTGTCACTGCTTCTTTGTATTTGAACCTCCCCTGTATGTGGTTTTCCGTTGGTATGGTCTAGTGGTGGACTGACGATTCTGGGTGTGATAGGAACCCCTTTGCCTGTTGTCATTGTATGAGTTGTATGAACGACACTGACTTGATCCACGAAAAGTGGAGGAACTTCCGCCCCCACCTCGTGCCCCTCGAAATGGCCGTTTCCTATACTGCAGGGTTGCCAGAGACTTCGCAGTATCGGTGTCCTTTTTTATCATCTCAAGAGCATCATCAACATGTTTGCCAAAGAGCAAATCCCCGTCATATGGCAAGTCCAGTACCCTTGCCTGTACCTCTGGACGGAAGGTTGTAGCCTTTAACCAGCCTTGACGCCTCAAGACTGCTGCCCCAGCCAATTGCCTAAATCCCGTGGAGGATATATCAAGCGCGCAGGCAATAATTTCAGAGGAAATTCTTTCTCCCTCCTGAATGATGGCCTGTGCACGGATGGCATCAGTCATTTGTGGAATCAGTGTGGCAATCTCGGACCACATCTGGCGGTCGTAGCGGCCCAGAATAGCCAAAGAATTAGCAGCTCTCACAGTAGTAGCTGCCATTGTAGTAAATTGCTTGCCAATGGAATCCAATTTGCGGCCTTATAGATCAGGAGGAGACGTGAGGGGTGTGGCCGGATTGCGGGATCTTTTCTGTGCCGCCTGAGTAATAACCGAATCCGCCTTCGGACACCAAACAGGCTGGGGAGGTTGCCGGCGCCTTATATTTCTTGTCTAATCGTGGCAAAACAGCTGGGATCGAGTTTGGTCGCTCCATTAGCTTCAGACCCTCCTGCCAAATGTGCTCAATGATTGGAATTGTATGGGTTTGCTTTTGTTGTGGGTCCTTGAAATCATACAAGAAGCAATCAGTTTGTTGTTCCTCCATAGTAAGGTGAAAACGCTTAGTAGCACGCAGCATTAAATTGTGAAAGCCTGCAATGTCCACTGGAGGCGAAGCTAAAGGCGAAGCCGGCGGAGTAGAGTGGGTGTTAGCCCTGTAGTTGTCCCACTCATGAAGACCGTTGTCGTCATCAGTATCATGAGGATCTTGATTCACATAGTCTGTATCTGGTTGGGTATCCACAGTAGATGCGGGTGGAACCGGTGTAGGAGCTTGTGATTGCGGAGGAAGTTGTGGTTGAGGTTGTGGAGGAAGTAGAGGTGTTGGAGACGCAGGTGAAGACGGAGGGAATCTGCGGTTGTAATCATCTAGCATGAGTTGCAGATTCATTACTTGGTACTTTCTTCAAAGAGGACGCAGTAACCACAGTAAAAGTAGCAGCTGTGGCCAGAGGTTGAGGTGACGTCAACGAGTCAGTCAATGTGGCTTCAGAATCAATCCGAGGCGTCTTCGCAACAGCCACCGATGAAAAAGACATGGAGGCCGATTGCTTTTTCTTCTTCGTCGACGAAGATTTCTGTGCCGTCGACGATGCCGTCGACGAGATTGGAGTCTTACTCGTTGACGAGGAAGGCGTCATCAACGGGATGGCAACCGTCGACATGAACGGCGACGAAGATGTCGTCGACGAGGCAGCCGTCGACGATGAGGATTCTGTCGACGAAGGTTTGGTCTTCGCCGTCGACTATGAGTCTTTCGTCGATGATCTAGGCTTCGTCGACTAAATTTTCTAAATTGAAGAGATGGGTCTCACCTCCTGAGATGCCGTCGACGAGATGGTCGTCATCGACGCAGTACTAGAAGATAAAGTACATGTCGACGTCGACGTAGAGACTGCAGTCACTGACTTTGTCACCGCTGAAGTCGTCGACGGACGCGTCGACGAGCCCGTCGACGAGCCAATGCCCGATTTTAAGGTGGAAGGCATGGCTTTGGGCCCAGACACCAGAGAGCCAGGTCCCGTAGGTGTGGCCTGAGGCAATGTTAGTGGGGAGACAGCCTTGGTGACTTTCACAAGTCTACGCTTCTTCATAAAAGGAGATGGAACTTCAGTCTCAGACCCACGCTTCTGAGAGGATTTAGAAAGGCAAGAAGAGACACTTTCTACCTCAGAAAGCACATTATCAGATGTTTTTAACTTCTGTAACCACAGAACGAGACGGGCCTCTCTATCCCTCAGGGTTTTAGGTGAAAAAGTACGACAGTACTTACAGTTCTTTGCCTCATGGTCAGGATACAGACAGTAAAGGCATTTACTGTGTGGATCCTCTTGGAAAAGACGCAGTTTACCACAACTAGAACAAGCTCGAAATAATGATTTCTTAGAAGAAGACATCTGTAGATGGAAGAAAACAGCTAAGTTGAAGAAAAAACTGAGCAGAGCTCAGGGAGACTCCCTTCACACGACGTGCGGTAGAAAATCTGAGGACTTGAGCTTCTGAGGAGAAGGTTCTAGAGGGATCTACAGCCTGATTGGCTGGAATTTGGACCAAAACATAATGACACTGTTATGTTACTAAGTTGAGTTTTCTCCCTTAGGCTTTCTATGGGCCTATTCAATTCTATGGTACTTTTGAATTTTTTCTGGATACTTTACTGTATTTTATGTATGTATATATATTTATATAATTATGGTAATTTTATTTATATATGCATATATTACTGCTATTTTATGTACCGTGGGACTCCCACTTCGATGACGGGGAATATTCAAGCATGTGAATCTATGAAAGACACCCCTAATACTGGAGAAGTTACTTACCTTCGAAACGCCTTATCTGGTAGGGACTATCTAGCTGTAGATTTCTTACCTTAGAGTTATCCCCAGGCGTCAGACTGGAATCGGATATTTTTCGTAAGCAGTACTCCTGCACTTCGGTAGGTGGCGCCGATCGGCTCTGCATTGCGTCGTCCATGCCGGAAGTGATGTGTGCTGTGCCTATACAGGTGCCACCCCAGAGCGCTGATACCAGTTTCTTTTCTAGACTTTCCACGCCAAGAGCGCGTAGCCACAAAGAACACTGACCACGGGTGTGGAATACTAGTGCCCTGAAAGGGGAAAGCCCTGACCCTAGAAATCTGTTTGCGGATAGGATGGGTGGGTCGGTAAGGAATCTGCAGCTAGATAGAGTCCCTAACAGGTGTGGTGCTACTGAAGGAAAGTAACTTGTTCATGTGATAGAGACTTCAAGCCACAGATTCCTTCCCTCAGAACAGATACCCAAGCCATGCCACCCTGGGTGTGGGTCTGCGAAACAATTTCATACCAAATGGGCCTGCAGGACTGAATGGGCAAAGTGCCCGTCCCGATGGACCAGGCTGTTCAGGCAGTAGTGTTTTGTGATCATGTGCCTTATCTTCATGCCCTTAACAACAATAATACCAAAAACATGGATTGATTTATGAACAATGGATGTTAAAAACATTAAGGTAATGCATGTAGTTCCTCTCTTATTTCAAGTTTTACTTAATCTTGCCTCCCTCAAGAGTTAGCTATTTATTCGGGTTGTGTTTTTTGTAATGCATGTAGTTCCTCTCTTATTTCAAGTTTTACTTAATCTTGCCTCCCTCAAGAGTTAGCTATTTATTCGGGTTGTGTTTTTTGCCGTATTTTTTTTTCTGGTCATACTTTGAGCTGTGCAGTTGTTTATGAGGGGCTTTGATTGATAGGTCTGGTGCTGCGCTGAAGCCAAAGCAAAGTGCCCGTCAGTGGGTTTGCCTCTCTGCAGGCCACACAGAAGAATGGTTATGTATTGCAGTTGTAATTGAAATGTTGTGGAAATGTGTGTGAAGGGGGGCATAGTTGGCAAATATTTACAGGGCAAAAGTAATAAAATTGCTTAAATGTGCGTGAGTGCAGTGTATGTTTGGAAGTGGTGAAGTGAGGGAGATGCATGGAAGTGCTTTCAGGGGGGAGTGAAAAGAGGGTGCTGAAGAGAAAAGAGGTGGGTGAAGATGTGTAGATCTTTTTTTCCCTCCGGAGAAGGATCGAGCCTGGACCCCACGTATGTCTATTAAGCTTGCCTGTGTCGCTCACTACATAAAAGTCATACCAAACTTTTATGCTTCACCACTTTCAAATGTCACTAGCCTCCACTATAAAAAGACACTTGTATGAAACGTTTTAAGGAATACAATATTGCATGCTTGCCATGTAAATGATTGTTTTATACATACCTGGTGATGGTTTTAATGATGCTGTCGAGCTCATCCGTGGATGGTGGATTTCGACCACCAGGTGGAAATACAAGGTTGATGGGATCGAAGAGTCGGGATAATGATTTTGACAGATAAGCAGCTTCATAGGCTTGCAGTGAATCTTTTAACGCCTTTTCTGGGCTGCAGAAAACATACAAAGACATTGATTAAAACAGCAGAAGTTGAATGATGCATCTTTAACTAACTAACTTAATAGGGGAAGTTTAAGAGCCTCTTTCTACTCTGGCATTCGCTTAAAGCCAGAAGAGATCTATTAATAGTTCTACAAGAATCGCCTTATTTGAATGGTCAAAATGTTTTCTTCTGGCAGCACTACTGCGAGGCAGTTTCTTGATTCTTTGATCAATGAGCTACCATGGAGACTGTTTCATCTTGAAAGAAAAAGCCCTGTAGAGGTACGCCAAACAGAGCTTTGAAACAAGAACAAGCAAGCCAATCAATTCTAAATCGAAAGTAAGGATACAAGAAAATAGAAAGTGAACAAGATGCAGAAAAGCAAATATATGTTGCATGTATACGATTCATTGTTTTACTCAAAGAAAGTATGCATTACATGCAACTGTCTTAACAATCTACTATGGACAAAAGGAAAAATCAACATATGAAAACTCCTCAAATGAACAATGGATATTTAATCGAGACCACAACCTTCTGCTGGAGAAGGGAGGGCAGAATGTAGGAGGAGAAGAGAGAACTCAGCAACATCAGGCAACATAAAACTTGCACCCTCAAATTTAAAGCTCCCTCTAAAGCTGTGAAGGGAAAAAGATGAAACAGGGATGAAGTGTGTTTTTTCCATTGCAAACCAAACTCGTTTTATGTAACCATAGGCACAAAGTACTTAATTTTAAGATCTTAGGACTGGCCTACACAACGCCACAGCAGATGGTCCGGATAAACAGCGCCAAGTTTGCACGATGCCCCAAATGCAACGCTCATGCGACCCCCTTTATACACATGATATGGTGCACAATAGCTTCCTACTGGCAAGACATATTTAGGGAAGTACAACAGATGACCGGACTACAACTGACCCTCTCCCCCTTGCTAGCATTACTGGGCTATGTTGAAGAACTCCCTAAGAGCACTCGAAGATTTGTTGCAATGGCAATGCTCTTGGCTAAACACGAAATAGCTATCCAATGGGGCAGCAGACAGAAACCCCTGGTTAAAGGTTGGATCAAGAGTATGACATACTGTGACACCACAAATGAGTTGTACGCAGAACTCCAGTTCCCGACATCGCACCTGAAAGACATATGGCAGCTGCTGAGGGAATATCTAAAGTAACATGGGGAAAGTGACACACAAGCTAGTCAAGGGAGACGGCCTGCAGAGCGGAGTACACAAGGGCTGTGATAGGGGCTCCATGTGACACATGAGTAGGCTATTTCATGAAGGTTGTGTTGGGTAATGTAACTTGCTATAGTAACCGGGAGAGGCAATGGGGGATGACAAATGTAACTTTCATAAGTATTACAATGTAACAGCACAGAGATGGTTGCTAAATGAGCCAACTAGTAGTTGGATGCAGGTGTGAGGTGATCTGTAACTGTATTAACAATGTACTTTTCTTTTTCTTCTCACAAAATGACAAATAGCGTTTAAAAAAAAAGTGTATTTTCTCCATAACATCCCCCCATTTCTAAGGGGAATATGAATTGACTGGTTTAAGAGCATCAATAAAAGAGCACAGGATCAGAGTTACAGAAAAGATGTTCCTTGACCGCATGCTAAGCCTTCAGCCTTGCAGGATTTCTCACAGTTGCCCGGGTGTGCAAATCCTTGTGGTAGACTTGCATCTTCGATCTCTTTCCTTGGGTCAAGCCACCAATGTCTGGAAAGCAGAGTATTCTTCAGTCACTTTTTAGGTCTCACCTGCATGGGCTGCGCACATGCGGAGTCTCACTGGCGAGATTTTATGTTTTTGAGGGAGCATCACTATCGGGCTTTAAGCCCCGCCCCTCTTCCCCATTAGCCGATGTCACCGTTTATGCTAAACAATTGCTAGTCATTGGGAAAGAGGTTTGTCTGACGTAGACTTTTCTCTCTGTCAGACGGCCCACTTGGACAGGCTCGTCTGACTTCCTCCCGTCGTAAAGGTTTTGTTATCTTTATGGGGCCATGTGTTTCAAACACATGGCCCCATAAAGACAAGCTCCGCGGCGTGTTTATTTTTGCATCTGGCTTTCACTTTAAAGTGAAAGTGAGATGCAAAAATAAACCGTGGCTGCCTGGCTAGTGCTTGTTTTTTTTAACGCCTAACACTAGTCATTTAAAAGTTGTATGTCGTTAGCAATCTCCTTTCATTCAAAAAATAAAACAGATCGCTCGGTTGCTGATGACATAAATTATTTTTTCCCAGAGCCGCAAGTAAGTCTAATAACACACTTTCCTGTGCCCTACTCCGTACCTTAGACTAACACTCTTCCATCCCCTTTCCACTTTGCCTAACATTGCTTTCTTGAGTTGAACACGCCATTCTTCCCTTGCGGAAGCCATGCCACATCCCTGCACAGCTGCACCGTGAGACAGGCTGTCTTCGCGCTCCTCCATTCATGGCACAGCGCGCAGACGTGGATTTCCACCGGTTGGCTCCGGGTTGTTTCCCAGTCACAGCATGCTCCGAGAAGGTGGCAGACGCTCACTTTAAATTGAAACGTCCAGGACGCTTACATAATAGCCCAGCGGCGTCTTGTATGTATTAATTTCAGGGGGCTGGGCTGGCAGTGTGGTGATGACTTTCCAACCACATTGTCGGTGTATGTCACATAGGCCACTCCTTTCTGCAGTGTGGGAGGAGGTGTTTTGTTAACATTTAGCTAAATTAATTTTTGATATGAACCCCCAAGTATAGTTATTGGCTCATACCGATATTATGTCAGATCCGTCTTCAGGCTTTATCTTTTGAAAACCACCAACATATGTAAATGCTTAGAGGAGCCATTACAGAGGAATGTCGAGAAAGCCTGACTCAGAGCTAATTACATTCTCAGTTCTCAAATGTACATTTTATTGCTTACTGGTAAGCTGCTGTAGGCTTCCTCCCTCTTCGTGTGTTTGTCCCTCATCTGCAGCATGCATAGATTACTTGTATCCATCTGCTGCCTACTTTTTTAGGTCCTTCTTTTTTCGTGTTTAAATACTCTACCCGAGTATGCCCTTTAAAGCTGGCTCCCACGTGTACTTCTCTGTCCTCTGTGTTTCTTCCCTATCAATGTTCAGTTTCCCGTACTCGCCCTCCATCCGCTCTCTGTGTTGCCTTGCATCTACCCTCCCTCCTGTTGTCTGTGCTTCCATGCTCCAGCCTTTCCTCCCATTGTCAGTACTGCTGTGCCACTACTGTCCCCCTGTGACCGCCTGGACATCGTCCTGAACGGCCGCTCCCCTCGCTTCCTGCTCCCAGCCCAGTGCAGCGCCCACAGCACACAGCTGAATCTCGTTTTGCCTGTGACTCGCCTGCAGAGTCTGGTATCGTTGCTCTGACCTGATCAATTCGATCTGTGCATTATTTTGAGGCAGCGCTTTTTTAACTTGTATGTGCATTTAGTTTTGGCAGCGCTTTTTAACCTGTAAGTGCATTCATTTTAGATAGCTTGTTTTTATATTGTAAGCGCTCTCACCGGGATTCTCTGTGTGATCACGCTGGTACTTCTGTGTATTCGACATTACCAGGCTTCGCATTGCGCCCTCCCGGTTTCACTTTCTAGCCACCCCACCATCTTGTTGTTGTGCTTTTCCCCTGGCCCGCCTCCACGTCCCCGCCTCCCAGCTGACCCTCCCACCCACGGATAGAGGGCTCACCTCCTCCCAGGACTGATTGTGACCGCCTGGACATCGTCCTGAACGGCCGCTCCCCTCGCTTCCTGCTCCCAGCCCAGTGCAGCGCCCACAGCACACAGCTGAATCTCGTTTTGCCTGTGACTCGCCTGCAGAGTCTGGTATCGTTGCTCTGACCTGATCAATTCGATCTGTGCATTATTTTGAGGCAGCGCTTTTTTAACTTGTATGTGCATTTAGTTTTGGCAGCGCTTTTTAACCTGTAAGTGCATTCATTTTAGATAGCTTGTTTTTATATTGTAAGCGCTCTCACCGGGATTCTCTGTGTGATCACGCTGGTACTTCTGTGTATTCGACATTACCAGGCTTCGCATTGCGCCCTCCCGGTTTCACTTTCTAGCCACCCCACCATCTTGTTGTTGTGCTTTTCCCCTGGCCCGCCTCCACGTCCCCGCCTCCCAGCTGACCCTCCCACGCTCCGCCCCCTCCACCACCTATGTTAGTCAGATGGTTCCACGCGCAGCGTCCACGCGCTACGGCCGCGCCGAAGGTGCGCCAAAGGTAAGCCCGTCTACGCCCGTCCGCGCCGAGCCCGCGCCCAGCGCCAGACCCCCTGGCCCTCGCATTGCCCAGCCCTCCCGCATTACTTACGATGCCACCACCCTCCTAGCCCTTAACCCCGGCCGACCCCCCAACTGCGTCCAAGCCGCTCCTGGACACACCCATGGACCTTTCTCATGCCACTCCTGCAAATTCATCGGCACCGTCACCAACTCCGATACGATCACACCTCAGATTCCCGACCCCAACCACCTACAATGCATCTTGCTCAACACCCGATCGGTCCACAGGCACGCCATTGACCTATGGAATCTACTAGACACCATCTCTCCGGACGTCGCCTTCCTAACGGAAACATGGATGAACGCCTCATCTGCCCCAGACATCACCATTGCCATCCCAGAAGATTATAAGATCATACGCAAGGACCGTACCGGCCACACAGGAGGAGGAATCGCTATCGTCCATAAAAAATCCATCCACATCTCAACCAGCTCTGACGTCAATCTTGCCAACTCTGAACACCTTCACTTCCAGATCCACATCGACCCCAAGACCACACTCAGAGGCACCCTCCTTTACAGGCCACCAGGACCCCGCGCACAATTTAGTGAGGACATCACGGACTTCATCACTCCACACGCGCTCCCCTCCAAAAAATTACATCCTTCTGGGAGACCTCAATTTTCACCTTGAAAAGAACAACGACCGCAACTCCACCACCCTTTTGGACAACCTCGCCAACCTCGGACTTAAACAACTGGTCACTTCCCCCACCCACATCGCAGGTCACACTCTCGACCCTATCTTCACCTCCAGCAATCATGTCTCCTTCAGCCACACTACGGCTCTCCTTTGGACTGACCACAGCTGCGTTCACTTCACCTACAACAAGCCCAAACCCAACAACCACCCCCAACCAACTCTGCAAAGAAACTGGAACAAAATCACCATCGACCAGATCTCCTCATCGCTTCTTCTAAACCCCCCAGCCCACTCCTCAAACCCCGACCAAGCCGCCACCAACCTCACCCTATGGTTATCCAACAGCGCCGACATCCTAGCACCACTGAAAAAACGACAAAGCAAACTTGGCAGCAAGAAGGCCTCATGGTTCAACGATGATCTTAAGAAATCCAAGAAACTCTGCCGCTCCCTTGAGAAGGCCTGGAAAAAAGACCCAACCACCAGCACCAAGGACGCCTTCAAAAACGCCACCCGCATACACCACCAACTGATCCGAAAGGCCAAGAAAACCGCCATCAAGGACCGACTAGATAACAACGCCCACAACAGCAAGGAACTTTTCAACATCGTCAAGGAATTTACCAATCCCTCGGCCAACTCCAACGACATCACCCCCTCTCAAGCCCTCTGCGACTCCCTAGCTTCATTCTTCCACAACAAAATTGCAGACATCCACAACAGCTTCGACAACCAACCCGGAGTCCAACCCACCCAACCATCTGCTGAACCTTCACCCCCCATGAACATCCTCAACGACTGGAACCCAATCTCCACTGAGGACACCATCCGCCTGATGAACTCCATCCACTCAGGATCCCCCACAGACCCATGCCCTCACCACATCTTCAACAAAGCAGACTCCATCATAGCACCGCACCTCCGAGACGTCATCAACTGCTCCTTCAACTCCGCCACCTTCCCGGAAAGCTGGAAACACGCTGAACTCAGCGCCCTTCTGAAAAAACCCACAGCGGACCCCACCGAACTCAAAAATTACCGCCCCATCTCGCTCCTTCCATTCCCGGCCAAAGTCATAGAGAAAGCTGTCAACAACCAGCTCGCCGCCTTCCTCGAAGCCAACAAATCCCTCGACTCCTCACAGTCCGGCTTCCGAGCATAACACAGCACTGAGACCGCCCTCATCGCAGCAACAGACGACATTCGAACTCTACTGGACAATGGAGAAACAGTCGCACTCATCCTCCTCGACCTCTCCGCAGCCTTCGACACAGTCTGCCATAGCACCCTTCTACAGCGCCTCAGAAACATCGGAATCCAAGGAAAAGCACTAGAATGGATCACCTCGTTCCTCACCGGAAGAACCCAGAGAGTCCGCCTTCCACCATTCAAGTCAGAGGCCACTGAAGTCATCTGCGGCGTACCACAAGGATCTTCACTCAGCCCCACCCTTTTCAACGTATACATGAGCCCCCTCGCGGCCATCGCCCGCCAACACAACCTCAACATCATCTCCTACGCGGATGACACTCAACTGATCCTATCACTCACCAATGAGCCTAGCACCGCCAAAACTAACCTACACGAAGGAATGAAAGAAGTAGCCGAATGGATGAAACACAGTCGTCTGAAACTGAACTCAGATAAAACAGAAGTCCTCATCTTAGGTACCTCCCCCTCCGCATGGGACGACTCTTGGTGGCCAGAAGCCCTTGGAAAAGCACCCATCCCGACAGACCACGCACGGAACCTAGGCGTCATCCTGGATTCCTCACTTTCAATTAACAGACAAGTCAACGCCGTCTCCTCATCCTGCTTCAACATTCTTCGCATGCTCAAAAAAACATTTCGTTGGATCCCTACCGAAACTAGGAAAACGGTCACCCACGCTCTGGTCACGAGCCGACTGGACTATGGAAACACCCTCTACGCCGGTACTACCGCTAAACTCCAGAAAAAACTCCAACGAATCCAAAACGCCTCAGCCAGGCTCATATTGGACATCCCGCGTAAAGAACACATCTCTGGTCACCTGAAAAACCTCCACTGGCTCCCCGTCAATAAGAGGATCACTTTCCGGCTCCTAACCCACGCACACAAAGCACTCTACGAAATCGGACCAGAATGCCTCAACACACGACTGTCCTTCTACACCCCCTCCCGCCAGCTACGATCTTCCAACCAAGCCCTTGCCATTGTACCTCGCATCAACAAAACCACCATGGGAGGTAGATCCTTCTCCTACCTGGCAGCTAAAACCTGGAACTCACTTCCCACTCACCTTCGCCTTACCCAGAACCACCTAGCATTCAGAAAGCAACTTAAAACGTGGATATTTGACAAGTAATCCCCCACCCCTCCTTAAGCGCCTTGAGACCCTCTGGGTATGTAGTGCGCTATATAAATTCTCTGACTTGACTTGACTTGACTTGACTGTGGTCTGTGTTGCCTTGCCCAGACCCTCACTCCATTTGTCTGTGTTGCCTCACTCTCACCCTTCCTCCCGTTGTCCTTGTTGTCTTGCCTCCACCCTCCCGCCACTTGTCTGGACTGCTTTATCCCACCCTCCCTCCTATTGTCCATGTTGTCTTGTCCCCACCTTCCACAGCCAATCTTGCCTTACTGCCACCCTCATTCCTGTTGTTTGTGTTTCTTTACTACTACCCTCCCTCACGTTGTCAATGTTGCCTACCCTCCACCCTCCCTCACGTTGTCCATGTCGCCCTGCTGTCACACTCCTTCTCTTTGTTCGTGTTGGCTTGACCCCACTGTCCTTCTCATTGTTTAGTTTGCCTTACTAACACCCTCTAACCTGTTGTGCGTGCTAGCTTGCTGCCACTCTCCTTCACTTTGTCCAACTTGCCTTACTGCCACCCTCCATCATGTTGTCTGTTGCCTTACTACCACCCTCCCTCCCACTGTCTGTGTCGCCTTGCCTCCACCCTCCCTCCCCTTGTACTTGGTGCCCTACTCCCATCCTCTCTCCCATTGTCCATGTTGCCCTGTTAGTTGTTCTTGTTGCCTTGTCCCGAATCTACCTCCATTTGTCAGTGTTGGTTTGACCCCATAGTCTTTCCATATTTCATGTTTCCTTACTAATTGTCCGTGTTGTCATGCACCCTCTCTCCCATTGTCTCTGTTTCCTTGCTTCCACCCTCCCTTCCATTCTCCATGTTGTCCTGCTCCCAGCCTCTCTCCCACTGTTTGTGTTGCCCTGCTAGTTGTCCGTGCTGCTTTGCCCCATCCCTCCCTCTAGTTGTCCAAGTTGGTTTGCCCTCACCCTCCCTCCTGTTATCCGTATTGCCCTGCTACCACCCCTCATTCCATTGCCTGTGTTGCCCTGTTCCCATCCTTCTTCTCGTTCTCAGTGTTGCCCTGCTTCCAGCCAGCATACCAAACAAGCATTGGTAATACATCGATTTCGCCTATGCCATGAATAAAGAGCTGTTTTAATCAATTATGGTCGTGGAGAAGGAAAGAGCTCCCTGACAGATAATATGGGAGAGGAGAGGATGTGGTGCAGCAACTGGAGCTGCTGACTCGAGAGCTGGGGATCCCGGTTTGAGTCACAGTGGTGCTGTGCAATATCCTGTGATTCTATGCAAATCACATATTCTCTCCAGGTGATAAATTGTTATTTAAATATGCTTCAAGAGAAAAAACCAAACTTTATGAAAATATAGTTCTACCAAAGCGGATGTTAACAGTATTTTGGCAGTGGGAAAAAGATAAGAGAAGCAGAGGAGGAACAAGCATTGGTAAATGCAGAAAAATTTGTTACAGCCAATAGAAATGGAGGCAAGGTAAGTGGCACGCACACAAACCAATAAGAAGCCAGGAAAGAAAAGAGGCAGGATGTAAGTCCCTTTTAAGTTTATATTAAAAACAATAGATTTGTATTGTATAGCAAAGCAAATGGCTTTAACTTAATCAAAGGCGAGACCTATTGCATTTTCAATGCTTGTTTGTATAGTCTTTCAGGAGCTGCTCCTGGGTAGGGGTGTAGATTCATGGTGGGAGTGTTTGGGGTGTGTCACCCCACAAATAAATGCAATATTTGCTTGATAGTTTGATCTGGGAGCCCGAGTTGGGTCTGCTGTGTCTGTTGGTTTTTAGGTCTCGTCCTTTACCATTCCGAAGGAATGGGAAATGGCCGAGAATTCAAGTGCTCGAACTGATTGTCAAACCACCGCTTTTTTTCGTGGCGTTTTCTTCGAGTGCACGTACAGGCACGCGCTTTTGGCCCATACACTTTCATGGCCATCTGTTCCTCAATGTCCCTCCCACCCTTCGTCAGTCTAATGGCCCTCCCCCCTCCCCCAGCACAGAGCGCGCATCGCGGCCGCACAGCACATCAAAGGGCTTCTCCCAGCGTGTGCTGTGCGGCTTCTCCTCCCCTAATTATGTGGCCGGCCGTACTTGTGTTTCCCGGCCGCTTCCCGGCCACTCTTGTATTTAATTAGCAGCAGCAGCATTTCTCCTGCGCCAGGCCACATCAAAGGCTCTGTGCCACTTTCACCCACACAGCAACACTTACAGACACGCAACGCCACTCACACCCACGCAAGCCCACTATCATCCACGCAACGCCACTCACACATGCAACGCCACTCACACACGCAACGCCACTCACACATGCAACGCCACTCACACACGCAACGCCACTCACACACGCAACGCCACTCACACACGCAACGCCACTCACACACGCAACGCCACTCACACACGCAACGCCACTCAGCCACGCAACGCCACTCAGCCACGCAACGCCACTCAGCCACGCAACGCCACTCAGCCACGCAACGCCACTCAGCCACGCAACGCCACTCACACACGCAACGCCACTCACACACGCAACGCCACTCACACACGCAACGGCACACACACACGCAACGCCACTCACACACGCAACGCCACTCACACATGCAACGCCACTCAGCCACGCAACGCCACTCACACACGCAACGCCACTCAGCCACGCAATGCCACTCACACACGCAACGCCACTCACACACGCAACGCCACTCAGCCACGCAACGCCACTCACACACGCAACGCCACTCACACACGCAACGCCACTCAGCCACGCAACGCCACTCAGCCACGCAACGCCACTCACACACGCAACGCCACTCACACACGCAACGCCACTCACACACGCAACGCCACTCACACGCAACGCCACTCACACACGCAACGCCACTCACACATTGTGGGTGCAGATTGTGGGTGCAGATTGTGGGTGCAGATTCAGAGTGCAGATTGTGGGTGCAGATTGTGGGTGCAGATTGTGGGTGCAGATTGTGGGTGCAGATTCAGAGTGCAGATTCAGAGTGCAGATTCAGAGTGCAGATTCAGGGTGCAGATTGTGGGTGCAGATTGTGGGTGCAGATTGTGGGTGCAGATTGTGGGTGCAGATTCAGAGTGCAGATTCAGAGTGCAGATTCAGAGTGCAGATTCAGAGTGCAGATTGTGGGTGCAGATTGTGGGTGCAGATTCAGAGTGCAGATTCAGAGTGCAGATTGTGGGTGCAGATTGTGGGTGCAGATTGTGGGTGCAGATTCAGGGTGCAGATTCAGAGTGCAGATTCAGAGTGCAGATTGTGGGTGCAGATTCAGAGTGCAGATTCAGAGTGTAGATTCAGAGAAAACTCAGCAGCACCACCACCATTGCAATGCAATAGGTCTCGTTTTAACGCAAATTTAAGCTATAGGCCTTGTAAATGACAAAGCCTTTTATTTATGTTCCAAAAACCAGAACGCAAAAATAAAGGGCATTATCATTTACAATGCTAATAGTTCAGACTCGCGTTATTGCGAGACCTATTGCATTTCCAATGCTTGTTCTGATTTTCCTCGTTTTACTAAGAGATTTCAATGTCTTCATTTTTTGATTAGGAATGTTAATATATATAGTGACTGGTAGTATATCTGCACCCATACATGACAGCAGATTTACAACGTTTTAGAATTCACAAATATTGCCAGTAGTATGCTTAGAACAGTTCGCCAGTCTCACATATCCAGGAATACTACTGGCAATCAAACTCCCAAAAGGTGATGGGACGAATGTTCGCAAATAATCTAACCACTGGCAATCGCTCTGGGTAGAATTAAAACGCATTATTTTTTGCCAACTGTGCCACTCTAGACAAAGGCCCACCTAAAACACATCAGTATTGACCCTGGCACTCATGGGAACAGTCCATTCCAAACCTTGTTCCTCTCGCCTCTCGCCTCGCAAACCTGCAGCTTACCACTTTTTTAGTTGGGAAATTTGAGATTCACACCCTTCGAATTTCACTGACTAAGCTACGCCCCTGCTCCTGAGAGAAACATCTATATTGTAGGTCTGGATTGGAAAATGAAGCCATGACTGGGGTCAGAGAAAGTATCTAAGTGTGATGCTTTGCAAAGCAGTCTAAATGTCTTACCCACCAACCTAATTGTACTGACACTGTCAGAGCGCATAGGTTTGTGAAATAAGAGCATATTGCTTTGGCCATGAACGTGCCTCGGGTCACCAAAGAGAATTCTGGGTTAGAGATGTTGGCAGTCCTATACCCATTTCCACCTCGTTGTCAATAAAGATTGGAGTATCCACCACCATAGTCCTGAAGTCACTTGGTTCCTGCATCTGGGACTCAAATGCATTATTCAAATTGTCAAGTATAAGAACCTCACTCTCCCTTAACTTCACAGTTGGCTCTACACCAGCCACCTGGGCTCCATTTTCTCAGGCATCCATTGCAGAGATAGAACTTTTTCCTTGTCCAGTTTCTTTAGAATAGTGTTCATGGCACCAAGTGATCCCTTGCGCCAGATCATTTGCCAGGAACTGTTCCATTGTCTGTTCTCCAGTCGTTTCTCTCCTACATGACTGGAAAGTTACGCTTGCCACTTTTGTGTGCCTGGTCAGCCATGTTTCTGACTCAAGACTCCCGCTATCATCCAACAACAGAGGCCTCTATCCTGCCCCAGAAAAATAGCTGTAGTTTCCCGGTTCTCTGCACTACCAGACTAGATTATCCAGACTCGCCTGCAGGTGGCATACAAACAACATGTTGGTCCTGGTTGCCTCTACGATCAGATAGGCCCACGGAAGGCTGAGAATCTGTCTGTCCACCAAATCATCTCAGGGCTGCAGGAGAGAGAAGACGCAGCTCTCACCAAGTGTGGCATTCCTATTTTTCATTTTTTTGTTTGTATATATTTTATTAACATTTCTTAAACACGGCAAGTATGTTCAATACAGGCATTGACAGTCATCAGAAGATTATGGAAAAAGAGGAGGAGAAACTTACATCATCCGCAAATTGCACGATATCATAGCAATACATTATTCAATAACAGTGCGAAAGTAAACTACTCATGCATATCGACAGTCTGGCGAATACATTTGTAAGTCGGGGTGTACTGTATTTTATAGTCCGATACGTGCGATGACGACCTGTACCGGTGACAGCTCAGGAATCGACATTTTCTCATGTTTCCCCCCTTTTTTGATTTTAAATATAGATCTGTCATTGAAGTCACAGGATAAAAAACAACTCAGTTGGTACATCATGCATTTGTCCACGTCTCATGGACGTCTGTCATAATTGCGGAACGTATCCTAATGTGCCGTGGGACAGTGTGGTGTACAACATAACTATGATGTAATACAATTGCTCCCACCGTGACAGTGCTGTAATCAAGATAACATCAAGAAGTGAACAACTAGTGATAAAAACAAAACCTAAAAGGAGACGTAAGAGGGGGGATGGTCATCAAATGTGAGGACGTGGTGTGCAGTTCGGATCAGGGACCTGTCGGTGCATTGTGGGTTCATGGCTGCCTTCTGGAGGCGAGTGCGGGTTATTTCTTGGTGTTGGGGAGGGCCGAGGGCCGGTGGCAGGAGGTGTGTTGCGCGCCCGTGGAGTCAGGTGGGGCGTCACCGTGGCAAGCACGGTGGGGCATCGTCTGTGGGTGCATCAGTGGTGTCCTGTGGGTGGTCACAAGTGTCTCCGTCGGGGGCTTCAGGGTCATGGTCCATGTTTTCTGTCTCGGTCAGCACCTCCTGGCATTCCTTATGTAAGGAGCTCAGCATCTCGTCCCATATTACTGCGATCGGGAACTTCCGCAATCCCGCGGTTTCCTCATTGTGTAGGGTGATGCTTTCTGCTTTCGCCCAGGGAGGTGTGCCAGTGGTTAGCTAGGGGTGGGGTGGGTCGTTTCCAGTGTTTCGTGATCAGCCGTTTGGCCGTGAGGAGGCCAAGGTCCCAGAAACGAGAGGGAACTCTATTAAGCTTGGTCCGCCTGTATATGCCCAGTATACATGCTTCCCATGTGTGTGGTACCTGCATATCGGTGCAGCGCTCTAATGTCGGCAGCACCGTCTGCCAGTACATCTGAAGGTGCGGGCAGCGCCATAGCATGTGTAGTAAGTCCGCGCCCTCCAGTGCGCATCTCGGGCAGCCAGCCGTGGTGCCCGGGAAGTACAGGTTAATTTTGTCTGGCGAGAGGTACGCACGATGCAGTATGTAGAACTGGATCAACTTAAAGCGCGCATTTCGTGGGATGTTCTTGGGGCCTAATAATATCATCGTCCATTCTCCATCTGTCCAGTCCTTCCCCCTGTCAGCTGCCCATTTATCTCTCAGTGGCTGTAAAGTATGTTGTGTGTGTGACAACAGAGCTTGTGTCAGCCAGTGCACCACATGTGTACCATTCCCCATAACGTGTAAGTGCTGTATCAGTTGATGTGTGGGTGGTTCCTCTGCGATGTTCCCCCATCGTTGCGTGTATGCCATGATTATGGAGGCATGTTGTAAAAACTGCCCCGCTGGGAGACCAGTGTCGTTAGCCAGTGTCACGAAAGGAATCAGGGCGCCATCGGTGTATAGGTCTGCCATGGTGTCCACCCCTGTGCGTGTCCAGTGTTCTAGTGCTGCTTCTGTAACGACAGATGAGGATCTGGGGGTGCCCAGGAGTGGTAATGCAGGGGCGTACGGTTTAGTGTGCTTAGTTAGTTTTAAGCTCCTGTTGTAGCAGGCGACAGCGACAGCTGCATATAGTTGTGATGTTCTCCTCATGGGCGCTAGTGGGTGGAAGAGAGAGTGTATTTGTGTATGAGTCAGCATATCAGTGGCCGTGGCAGTATCCTCTAGGTTCCTGCCCGTGAGCCAGGCTGTTACCCACTGCAATTGTGCCGCCAGATAATAGAGTTCTAAATTCGGCACTGCGAGGCCTCCGTCACTGACCGGGGTGTAAAGTTTGCGCAGGGCCACTCTGGGTCTTCCGGTATTCCATATCAGGTCCCGGACCATGGTTTCCAGCTCCTTGAAGGTGCGAACCCGAACATATGTGGGGATGTTAGCGAAATAATATAGGAGTCTGGGCAAGACGATCATTTTCGTCAGTGTCACTCTGCTCGGCACGTTGAGTGGGAGTGTCTTCCAGAAGGAGACCTGGGATCTTATGGATGTTATGGCGCGTGTCAGGTTGCCATCGAGAATGTCCTGGGGTGTTCTGTATATGTATACGCCTAGATACTTGAACGTGGTGTGGTGCCATGGTAGCCGCTCGCCGTGGATCGTGATCCCAGGGTCAGGAGTATCTGGAGCAAATGCATACGCCCCCGATTTGGCCCAATTAACCTTGAGGCCTGACATGGACTCGAAGGATCGAAAGATTTCCGACATCTCCGGCGGTATGCGGGTGATGTCATTGACATACAAGAGTAAGTCGTCCGCATACAGTGACACTATGTGTACGCCGTCCGCCATTGGGATGCCCCAGTGCGTGCCTCTGGTGCGCAACGCCTCGGCAATGGGTTCTAAAGCCAGTGAGAATAGTAGCGGAGATAGTGGGCAGCCCTGCCTGGTGCCGCGCCGGACCCTGATGGAATCTGACATCATTTTGCCGGTGCGGACTCGTACTTCTGGGTGGCCATACAGCAGTCCGACCAGTTCAATAAAGTCGTCTCCCAATTCGAATTTGCGCAACACCGATAACAAGTAGGGCCATTCAACCGAGTCGAATGCCTTCTCAAGGTCTAGAACCAGGCAGCCCGAATGCGGCCAGTCTCGCACCGCGTAGGTCTGCACGCGAAACAGTCTCCGTATATTGTGGGAGGTGCATCTAGTAGGCACAAAGCCGTTCTGGTCAGCGTGCACCAAGGTAGGCACTAGGGCTGCCAGGCGTCTGGCTAGGGTCGACGCCAAGATCTTATAATCTGTGTTTAGCAGCGCCAGTGGCCTATATGATCCAAGGAGTTCGCCATCTCGGCCTGGTTTAAGGAGAGACACCAGCGTCGCCTCATTCATTGACTTGGGCAGGGCTGAATCATCCAGCGCCGCCGAGTATACCCTGAGTAGTTCTGGGATCAGGATTTCGGAGCAGGCTTTGTAATACTCCGCCGGTAGCCCATCTGGGCCGGGAGCTTTGCCATTTGAGAGAGCAAAGATGGCCTCTCGCAGCTCATCCGCCAGCAACGGGGCCCCTAGATCGTCACGCTGGTCGTCCGTTAGGACAGGTAGTGTGATTTCGTCCAGGTATGTCGCTATGGATGACTGTGTGGTCAGCAGCCGGGACTCATACAGCGCACTGTAGTGCGCCACAAAGGCCTCGTGTATTTTCGCCTGGGTGTATACTACTGGGCCGTCGGCCGGGCGAATCGCTGTCACGAGCGACGTGCGCTCTTCACGCTGAATCAGCCAGGCCAGTAATTTGCCAGGCTTGTCTCCAGTGTGATGTGTGCGGGCTGAGTGGGCTGCGTAGTTGACATGTTTCAGCCGATCAATCAATCTGTCGTGTTCGGCCCGCGCATCCAGTAAGTCAGTGTTGCCGTCAGAGGCATCTGTCTGCTCCACTTGCAGCAGAGTCGACTCCACGCGCCGGAGGTCAGTGTCCAACTGGCGCCGGGTGTGGGCCTGGGTGCCCAGACAGTGCCCCCTGAGGACCACTTTAAACGCGTCCCATTCTACCTTTGGTGTCGATGCCGAGCCTGTGTTGTCCTCGAAATATTGCGCTGTCTGTGTGTTTATGGAGCTCCGGAACGGGCCGTCTAGCAGTAGATCAGGCTGTAGCCTCCAGGTGGGTATCGGGGGTCGCGGCTGCTCCCATGTCAGGTCTAGTATATGCGGGTTGTGATCTGAGTGAGTGCGGCCCATGTAACAAGTGTCTGTGACGCGTGGTAGGATCTCGCCGGACACCATATACCTATCGAGGCGTACATGCAGGGCGTGAGCCCCTGAGTAATATGAGCAGTGCCTAGTGTGGGGGTTGCGGCTACGCCATGCGTCATGTAAATCCCATTGTGTGGACCACATCCGAAGCACGTTTGCAGTGGCTTGCGCCTGTGAGTTAGGTGGAAGAGGGTGTGAGCGGTCCAGGGCGAGATTCAGCGTGCTATTGTAATCACCGCCGAGTACCCAGGGGACTCCATGCCAGGGGGCCAGTATGTTGGACATCTGCGCGAGGAAGTCTGCTAGCCCAGTGTTGGGTGCGTACACTGAGACCAGAACCAGTGGGTTGCCGTCAAGCTTGCCGTGAATCGCGACGTATCTCCCCTCGGGATCTATGTGTGTGTCTATCGTCGTCCAGGGAAAGCCCGGTTTGATCCATACCAGTGTACCTTTGGCATAAGACGAGACACCAGTGGCATGTAACTGCCCGCGCCACCTGCGCCTCAGGGTGGGTATTTCCGTAATATTTAGGTGCGTTTCTTGAAGAAGAGCGATTTGAATGTGGTGGCGTTTGAGGTATGAATAAATCTGATATCTTCGTGTTGGCGTGTGTATACCTCTCACATTCCACGTACACATCTTAACAGTAGACATTACAGGTAGTAGCGATTCCCACCACCCGGATCCCTCCATTCCTCCCCGGGCATCCCATGATCGTTATCAGGTAGTCTTCTTCCACAAGCATGCAGATATATATACGTGTACACCACCACAATAAGAGTGAGGGGGGGGGGGGGAGGAACTTGGCTAACGAAACACGAAGCCATTGAACAGTGTGAACATTTGAAATACCAAAAGGTCGGATGCGGAACGTGCTCCCGTCCATACTCTCTAGGAGAGCAACAAGTTCTAGATTTAAGGGGGTGGATGTGCTATGCGCACAATGTCAGTAATTGTGAGTCAACAGAGTAGTCATGTGAAGGCTGGCCTCTATCCCGGGGGTGGCGTGCCAGTCTATGCCGCCTATGCAAGCAGGGGACCCCATCAGTACATGTAGGAAATACCATACTTTACGTGTCTTGGGCCAACAGCATCCAGGCGAAGTGTCTTTGGATCCGTGCACGAGCCGGGCGCGGATTTCCAGCGTCGCTCCTGGTCTCCTGCCCGCTGAGGGGGTGTGCAGTGTGGGTCAGCCACGCCTCCGACCGTGAGGTGCAAGGGCGTTGATCGCTGTTTCGCGTACTGTCCGCCGTCTCAATGCTGCATTCCCACCCGTGGGTGACATCAGGTCCGGTCCGACGTGGCCGTCCCATGTGACGTCTCTAAGAAGTGCTGGAGTCTTGGCGCGGTTAGCCTAAGTAGTCCGCCGTTTGTGGAGTGACGTCCGGTCGGCTTCCAGACATCTGGGAGTCTGGTAGACCATAAATTGCTTCGTCTTCGCTGGGGAGTTCCTGTATGCTGCCACTCGCTCCTTCACTCTGTGCGGGGAATCTGCTGAGCTCCATGACCAGGCGGAGGGCGTCTTGTTTCTCCTGCCGCGTAGCACTCACCGGGGGGAGGGAGTCCGTGCTGCACCATGTGTGTCGGACCGTGTCCGTTGGCGGGGCCTGCGTCTTCTCCCTCCGCCTCCGAATTGCCTCCGGGGTGCTGGACCTGTGGTTGTTCTGGGGTCCGTGTCCACACCGCTGTCCAGCCATGCTTCCACGTCCGTTGGTTCCGTGAAGAAGTGAGTGCGCTCCCCCGCCACCACTCTCAACTTCGCCGGGAACAGCAGGGAGTATTGCAGTCCTAGTTGCCTCAGGCGCTTTTTTACTTCTAGGAAGGAGTGTCGTTGTCGCTGTACTTGTACCGTGTAGTCCGGGAAGAACATCACAGTCGTGTTTTCAATCCGGACCTCGTGGAGTTTGCGCGTTTCTCGTAGGATTGAGTCTCTGTCGCGGTAATTCAATATGCGGAGCAGCATGGGCCTTGGGTTTGAGCCTGTCGCCAGGGGTTTGGTGGGAACTCTATGAGCTCGTTCTATCACGAAGTGTGGGGATAGCGATCCCTCCGGTAGTAGGTCTTTCAGCCACCGTTCCATGTGTTCTTCTGGGGTCCTCCCCTCCCATTTTTCGGGCACCCCGACCAACCGCACGTTGTTTCTCCGCGCCCTACCTTCCGCATCCTCGGCTCTGTCTCAAGGAATTCCACTCTGTTTAGTAAGTCGCGGATCTGCTTGTGTGACTGGTCGGCTTGAGGTTTGAGTACCTGTGCGTCGTTCTCCAGAGTCTTGGTGCGTTCCGATAATTTTTTATGGTCTGCCCTCAGGTGCGTCAGGTCTACGACCACACCATCGATCTTCGTCGCCAGGGACGTGCGAGTCAATTGTATGGATTCCTCCAATCTCTCCATGGCTGCCAGCATGGTGTCCAGCTTCGCCGCAGTTTGGTCGGGTCGGAGCTTTTCCCGGACTTGTCCATCTTGCCCTTCGGGTTGGAGCCGCCGGTTCCGGTTCGGGCTCTGAGCCCGCCAGACATCCGTCACCGTGGTTCGCTCCCGCCTCAGCTGCGCGGCCTGTGCTAGGAGAACTATTCAGCGTGTGTGGCGGTCCTGCGGTCACTGTGGCTTGTAGGGTGGCAGAAGTTCGTGATCGAGTCCGCGTGGCGACGCTTAGTGTCGTCTTGTATCGACTGGGCTGCCGAGTGTTCGGGGGGCATGTAGCTGTGGGCCGGTGCCTGGCTTTCAGGCGTGAAGGTGGCGTGGTTGTGGGTTGCGCGGGCTTCCACGCCGTCTGCGTGGTGTCGTGGGTTGCGAGGTCACCATGCGCCCCGGGTTGCCCTCCGCTGGGAAACGGGTGCCCCAGCCGCTGGTGCAGGCCTCTGGTTCTGCTCTGCGACTGCGCCCCTCGGGCCGGTCAGGTCTGCCGCTTGGTTCGATCTCGTTCCCCTCCCACGACGAGCAACGCCGACTTATCTGACCTGTTGGGGGTGGGGCGGACGCTCAGGCTCCTGTGGTAGGCAGCGGTGATTTTCCGCCGTCGGCGGGATAGTCCTGGTGTCCTCCGTCCCAGATCCGGGCCCCCCTGGTCTGCGCCGGTCCACTGCTCGTCGCCGTGCACCTCCCGTTGCGTTGTGTGCAGTCCCTGCAAGCGGGCCGCTTTTCGGGCCTGGTGCTGCTGGTGGAGCCCCGGCCTGTCCTGTGCTCCTGCCGGCGCTGGGTGCGACGTGGGCGGCCTTGGTGCCGCGGAGTGCTCGGTGCGGTGTGGGTGGGCCGATCACTGCCAAAGTCGGGAGGGTGCCGGAGGATGCTGCCCCACCGCCGCGCCGTCGGTTTTCGGCTGGCGAAAGTCCTTATTTTCCGGATAATTACACCGGGAAGGGGAGCTCGGAGCGGAGCTCTACCCCAAGGCGGCCATTCACGTTGCGTGCTTAGCCACGCCCCGTGGCATTCCTATTTTTCATGTGCTAGTTTGAACCACCATGGGCTGGGGACGAGGCTGCACCAGTATCACGTCTATAACTGCTGCAATAGTGGGCACTATCCTCTTAGCGAGTCCAGCACCATTCGTATGTTCCCTCACATTGGGGATGACTGCCTTCAGCTAAATCAACATGCTGCTTCCAGGAACAGCGTAGGCACTAAGGCTCGGTCTGTGGAGCTCCGGAGGAAGGCGGCCATATTTCTTGTCTCCAGGGTCCACCCCAGATGTTGCATTTTTAAATAACATATATCATACAATATGAACCGTTGTTCCGTAAATACTTTCGCAACTACCGTCAACACAAGTATTGTGTTCCACAAATACTGTCAACATATTAGAGAACTGCGTCTGCAATATAATGCTCTTGTCAACATTTAAAGAGATTTGGAGGGGTATAATGACGATTTCTTACTGTGTGTGGAAGAATGCGGTGATAGTGAGGAATTAATTTTGCTAAAATAATGTTCAGAAAAAATAAACAACCTTGATGGATTTCCCTTCCCGCAGTTTGACAACAGAGTTCTTCAGTGAGATGTGCAAAGTGACTCTGCACACGCAAACAGGTTGACTAGTGTGATTTCAAAGTTCCTATTTGCAATGGGTGGACTGAATAATAAAATCAGAGTTGAAAATGATAATAAACACCTGCAAGTTGTAAGGAAAAGGGGGTGCCCTTCTTCTTTAATATGTTGTGACCTGCACTATGGTCGCACATTTACAGCAACAACAATAACGGTTTATGGTGGACCACGTTGCTTTTCCTGCTGTCTCCGGGCAGCTTGAGTGGGGATCAGAGAAAGGGCTCCCTTCGCGCTCGCCCCCACCCCCGGTCCAATTCACAAAGCACACCCTGTCTCTTTAAGTGACAAGAGCAATGCCCTTGCTGTGAGAGGCCAACCACTCGGGGAGCCCACCCGCCAGCCCATGACTACAAGTGGGGGACATGCATGCAGGCCTATGAGCAGAACAATCTCCTGCCCATTGTATGCTGGTACACACTCGGGGAAAGATTGGAAACAAAGCAAATGAGGTTCTGCTGGGCAAAGTTAATCTCTCAGCTGAATTTGGAGAAAAAGGAGGAAAGATAGAGGGCCCAAATTGCTAAATCAGCAATATTTTGCTGTGACCAAAAGGACTAATAGTTAAGTAAATAGTAATGATTTGGAAAATGGGAGTTAAACCACAGTAAAAAAAACAGTAACAGTAACAAACAGAGCACTATGGTCGAAGAGAGTAGCTTGTCCACTTCAGCACAATCAATTAATGAAGATGCTAAGATCTTAGATGCCTTGTTCACTGACAGAGAAAAGAGTTTCACAGATTCATTTGAAAATGGGCTTTTGAAATCATTAGAAATCATTACAGAAAATTATTAGAATATTCAAAAGACAAAGAACCTGCAAAGAAAGGAGCCACAAAGTTAAGGGGGCGAGACTACCAAACCACCTTTAACGTTTTCAGCATGTAGTGCTGTAATGGAGCAAATCTCACTTATGTTATTTGAAGCGACTCAATTGGTGTTGCTTTTATCACTAATGAAAAGGGGGGGCCCTTGGCACCCCCGCCCGCATGGCGGTGTGGCGACCGCTCCCCTCCACCAAGGCCTCTCGGTGGTGGGGCGTGTCCTCAGGGGCGCGCCCTACCGCCGATTGGTGGGCGCCCTCCCTGACCCGGATGTCATTGAGCGACATCCGGGTCAGGGGGGCGGGCTGTTGGGGGAGATAAAGAAGCGGGAAGCGCCCAGGGGACTCCTTGTTGCCTGGACGCTCCCCCCCATACCGGTGGTGCCCCGCGCTCGGGGCTTCTTGTTTCGTTTAACCTTTTCTCTTTGTTTTCCAGGCAATTCGGAGCTCGGTTGTCTACACGGGCGGTGTCTGGACCTCGCGCGGCGATCGTCGTCCTTCACGTGGGTCATCCGCTCACCGGGACGAAAAGGGGGTGTGCGTTGTGTAAAGCTAAGAGAAGCGCCGCATGTGTGCGTTGCCCGGCGTCGGAACAAGGTATTGATCGGGGCGGGTACAAGGGGTGGCGGACAGCGCGGACCAAGTTTGAAAATGTTTTAAACCAGTCGGCTGACAAAAAAGGAATATAAGGTCCCCGCACGTGCAGCACCGCTGTCGGAGCCACCGCTGCTACTACCGCTTGTAATTCTGTGCTTGGCAGGGGTTCGAAGGAAAAGCCTTCACTTCGATTTGGGCATTTGCTTCGGTCGGTGGGGCGAAGCAGGATTTCTCAAGGCAGGGCTTGGATGGGAGACGTGACTAGGATTAGATGGTTTTTTTAACATTGTGTTCTCATTGCAAATGGTAAACACGAGATTGTGGGAGGGAAAGATTGTTTTTTACTGAGCAATTTCATTCCTGTGCTAGTTTGTGCTGGGCAGCAAAGGTTTCGGCCCCCATGTATGGGAGACCTGAATGAGAACAAATGTTTTTAACAAGGTAATTGGAATGAAAAGTTGGCAGCAGAGGTTTTAACCCCCATTTAAGTGTGGAATTACCTGCGGTGTGCAGTAATTGTTGGAGTGCCACTTCGGGTTATTAATAATTTTTCTATTACAGGCAGTACACTACAGTGTGGCAGCATAAGGGGCACGGCGAGCTCAGAGTGCGGAGCGGCGGACGTGGTCACTAACGCGTTATCGGCGGTGGAACGGCGCAGGATTGGTTCGGTAAGAGGAGAGCGGGGGCTTGCATTTCATCGCTTCTAGCAGCCGCCGGGTGGGTCTACGCTAGAGTTTACTCACCCCTGACAAACCGGAGAAGCCGGGGCGTTGCGGTTGCGGTCGCATGGTGCTAATAGCCCCCTGTGCATCCTCCATCTGGTGAAGGTACAAGGCCCACGGCCACCTGAGTGCTAACAGTAGGAGTGTAGGGCAGGGGTGTGCAAGCATGCCGGGGCAAAAGGGGGGAAAAAGTGGGCCCAGCATGGAGGTTATGATGCACGCCATGATGCGTGAGATGGGCGAAATTAATAAGAGATTGGGGAAAGTTGACGAATTGGAGGCCCGCATGAATGAGAGGTTTGTTGACCCACCAGGCCCATCAGGCAGGCCAATTCGGCAGAGAGCGGCACCCGTGCCAAGGGGAGATTTTGTCACCCCACCAAAGAGATCCAAGGCGAAGAAGCCTAGATACAGTGCCCCAGCCCCTCTGGTCCCGAGTACGCCCGTACCTGCAGTACCGGTTCCTCTTTCATCTATGCCGGCAATTCCGGCGCCCGCGGCTCCGGTCCCTTCCATGCCGCCGGCACACGCTCCTGCGGGGTCCATCCCCCCGCCCGTGGTACCGATGTCAGTCCCGAGTGTGCCACCGACACCCGCTCCCTTACCTACCACGCCTACACCACCAGACATGCCCCCAGGTGTCCCAGAAATGCCAGCTAGTAACCTGGACCCGGTCCCGGTCGAGTTGGTATCTCAGATAGCCGCCTTATTGCCTTGGCTGCAAAAGGGGGGTGTGTTTCCCGCTTCATCAGATCATGCGGCAGAAGCGGCAAAGTTGGTAGAGAAGATCAAGGCCGCAACGGCGGCCGAGAATATTGAGGTGCCCACATCTTCTTCACTTACAGGTTCCAGTCCCGCCCAACCAAATGGAGATGGTGGTCTACCGGCCCAAGTGCCCGTAAATGGTAAGGAAGTGGCGCTGCCTCTCTTGGGGGACGGTTCATTGCCATCCAGGAGTGAGAATTTGGCACAACATGTGTCCCAGGCAGTGAAAGAGTTGATTTGGGCGGGAAAATATGTTTACATTTTTTCATTGTTACTAGACAATAGGGAAATGGAGCAAGCCAGGCTACTGAAGGAATGGATGCATCCGAGCGAATGGAGGGCACAGTGCTCCAGGTTCAGGGTAGATGAGACTTTGAAGAATTGGATCAGGGCTTTTTCTGTCCTTACGGCTATCACGGCCGAACGCCCACCTAATGTGCAGGCAGCAATGGCTTGCTACCAGAGCAGGATTGAGGGGTGGAGCGACCAGTACACTGGTGATGCGTGGAAGGAGTATGATGTAAATTTCAGGAAAGCCAAGGAATTTGACGCATCATTGGCATGGGATAGGGTGGACTCTATGTCTTGGCATAAGCAGTTCTCAGGGGACACAGCCCCATCCCAGGTCACCAGTGCAGTCAGGGTGTTACCCGCCAGACCCCAGCAGCCCTTTCGGTCAGCCCAGGGTAGTGAGGTCCCGGGGAAGAATAGGGGGGGGGGTCAGAGAGAAAAGTGGTATGCTGGGACTTTAATAAGCGCTCCTGCACAAGGGCCCAGGGCACCTGTAGATTTAGACATGCATGCGCAGTCTGTGGTCATCCTTCCCACCCCGAGACAACTTGCAGATCCAAGCAAGGCAACCACGGTCAGAGGGGTAGGGGGAAGCCAGAATAGTGCAGGCACTACTGCCCCCCCCCCCCACGCCAATAGATGTTTTAGCAATGATCCCATGGTTGAATAGATACCCGGACCACGCAGCGGCCACCCTCCTTCAGGAAGGTTTCTCACAAGGTTTTAGGATCCCGGCGGAGGGGTACACAGGTAGCGCACGTTGCAGGAACCAACTGTCGGTAAAGCATAACCCGGATGTGGTGGGGGCGAAGATTAGCAAGGAGCTGTCACTGGGCAGGATAGCCGGCCCCTTCCAGGAGGTGCCTGTCCCCAATTTTGTGTGTTCACCGCTGGGAGTAGTACCTAAAAAAGAGAGAGGTGAGTTTAGACTGATTCACAACCTGTCGGCACCAAGAGGAGCATCCTTGAGTGATGCGATTGACGAAGGGATTTGTAGTGTGAAGTATGCCTCATTCGACCAGGCAGTGGATTTATTGCGAGCTCTGGGGCCGGGGGCACTGATGGCAAAGTCTGACATAAAATCGTCTTTCTGTCTCCTCCCAGTCCATCCGTTGGATCACCACCTCCTAGGTTTCAATTTCGAAGGCAAGTTTTACATGGACAAATGCATGCGCACATCTTGTGGTGAGGCGCAGCTAGTAGGACCTGACACCGGTTAGCGACCTTGCCATATGGCCAGAAATGTTAGTATACTAAATTTCAGATGAGGATGTTAGATTCGGTTAGGAAACAATCTGTATTAGAGTTTTTGTTAAGGATAGTCTCTCACACTTGTTGACAATCATGTATCTAATGTCCTGCTGAATTTTGTATAAACTGCTTATCGTACAATTAAAAATGTATTGTTTTATATCTTAATAAATACGGCCGGGGGGTCTTGCGACCCCCCGCCTTCCAAAGATAACCATGTTTAATGTCCTTGTGTCCGGGGGTTGGTGTGGTCATAGGGAGGGGGCGGCAGCCAAATCACTGACCATGTGAAAAGGGGGGGCCCTTGGCCCCCCCGCCCGCATGGCGGTGTGGCGACCGCTCCCCTCCACCAAGGCCTCTCGGTGGTGGGGCGTGTCCTCAGGGGCGCGCCCTACCGCCGATTGGCGGGCGCCCTCCCTGACCCGGATGTCATTGAGCGACATCCGGGTCAGGGGGGCGGGCTGTTGGAGGAGATAAAGAAGCGGGGAGTGCCCAGGGGACTCATTGTTGCCTGGACGCTCCCCCCCATACCGGTGGTGCCCCGCGCTCGGGGCTTCTTGTTTCCCCACCCACCATCCCAGGAACAATGCGGTGTTGTATGCATTACTAGTCTAATTCAGTCAGTAATTTGATGTAATGTTCGTTAGGCCAATTTTCCTATGCTTAGAAAACAGATTTGGTTTTGCAATTTTGCTTGTTATGCTTTCTCCTAGGCCTTTTTCCCTTTAGTGAATGGTACTGTAATATGTTATTGGTTGCATTGGTATTTAGGCCTTTTTTCCCGTTTTAGCTTCACGGTGTTATGTGTGATATTTACTTAGTCAGGGTAGCTGTCCTTTAGAATTTTTCCATAGGTCGTCGTATTTATTAGGTGTGCGGCATGCGGTAAGGTCATGACCAGTGAGCAGTTATTTTAAGGTCTGAGGGGGCGGGCATCATCCTATGGAGGTTCCCGCCCAGGGGGAGGGGCCATTGGCCCTTCCTAGAACTTCAGGGGCAAGGTAATTGGTGCTTCAGAGGGGCGCGGGTTGGAGGAGTCACGCTTTCCTTAGGCTGGTAGCCACCCCGCGCGCGCATACTTATGACGTCAACAGATGGCACTGAGTAAGGGCCCTCCTTAAGTGGGTAAATGGAGTTCACGGCGTGGACCGGGTAATTCACGGGCCCGGCTGCGCATGCGCACATCTTGTGGTGAGGCGCAGCTAGTAGGACCTGACACCGGTTAGCGACCTTGCCATATGGCCAGAAATGTTAGTATACTAAATTTCAGATGAGGAGGTTAGATTCGGTTAGGAAACAATCTGTATTAGAGTTTTTGTTAAGGATAGTCTCTCACACTTGTTGACAATCATGTATCTAATGTCCTGCTGAATTTTGTATAAACTGCTTATCGTACAATTAAAAATGTATTGTTTTATATCTTAATAAATACGGCCGGGGGGTCTTGCGACCCCCCGCCTTCCAAAGATAACCATGTTTAATGTCCTTGTGTCCGGGGGTTGGTGTGGTCATAGGGAGGGGGCGGCAGCCAAATCACTGACCATGCGAGTAAAATGAGCTGAACGGTTTGCAGATTTTGAAAACAGTTATGGTTCACGGAATCGGGTTATGTCACATTTAAAGGTGCTTTGAACTCCGCTTGCACTCTCTAAGCTGCAAACATCAACAAGCATCGGTAAATGCATTAGGTTTCGCATATTTTTCTATGTTTTAGCTTGGTGAGCAGCTGTGCAATATAAGTTAAAGATCCTCCGTAAAAGTGTTATGACTTGTTTACTGAGAAAGGCAATATATTGTGCAGTAACTGGTGGTAATATAAAGGAGGTGGGTAAAACAATGAGCAGGGAGGAGGACGTGGTGGGTTAAAAGCACGTCAGGTGTGTGTTAACATGCAGTGGAGGTCACGTGAATAATCACCTGTTTGTTCTGTCACCAAAGTGTGGACACATTTCAATCATCAAAATGGGAGTGCCTAAAAGCAGGTTTGAATGCCTCCATTACCTGCTGTATGTTTCTAACGCAACATTTGTTTGTCTCTCTGTCCATTCGCAGCCTGTGTAACTGTAACCTCCATAACTAGACAATTCCCAAGGTGTTGCTTTAATAGCTGAAGACAACACTCAAGATCAGGGCCGGCTTTAGCACTAGTGGCGCCCGGTGCGGCAATCCGTTTTGGCGCCCCCACGGCCCAGGACTGCCTCTTCAGATTCTCTCACCACCACCTGCAAAAAGTGCCCCTCAGCTCTTCAATCATATTAAACAACACACCACCCCCCTTGAGGTCACAGGCCCCCTTCTCAGGTCAGTGCCCACACCAGTCGATCTGCCCTAAAGCCGGCCCTGCTCAAGAGGTACACATAAGTGAACAATATCCAGATGCTGCCCCCAGAATTCGACCCATATTTGCATTCCGATACTGCAGTCACAACACTGCAGTTCTCCTCCATGTAGCTTGTGTGCTTTTTGTACTAATCCGTTGGCCCCTTGAAGTGGTGGGCCCCGTTCCTGCAAACCTCGCCTACTCTGAGCAGGTATGATTTTCAGAAACGATGATGAATACGTGGCGTTAGCTTCACGAAACAGCTGTTGAGGGTTCCATGGTCCCACCCTCGGCCTGCCTCCTAAATGAAAGAGAGCGAGTCTGTAGGGGCTGGTCATCCCACCGGGACTGCAGCTGAGCTGTCAGGGGTTGTGTTGTGTGAAGAAAGCACAGCTGAAAGCTAAACACCAGACACACAGTATCACAATATCCCCACTCAGGAGACTGAGGGAGCAACAGGCAGTGCGGGGGCTGCCAGGGAAGAAGCCAAACAGAGTTTTCGAGGGCAGGCTGGCCTTTTGACTGGCACAGAAAGGAAGAAGGGAAAGCAGGGTTTCCGATAGACAAAAAGAATTGTTGACTCTTCTATAAAAAAAAAATCAAAAAAATCACAGGAGTGGAGGGGATGTGGCACAGCGGCCAGAGCTGCTTACTCGAGAACTGCAGATCCCGGTTCGAATCTCGGCAGCGCAACATTCTGTGATTCTGGGCAAATCGCTTAAACTCTCCGGGTGATAAATTGGGCTATATAAATCTGCTAATTTAATTTAAAGTATCATGAAAGCAGAAAGAGGAACTTTATGAAAAAATAGTTCCACCAAAGCGGATGTTGACAGTATTTCGGCTACGAGAAACTGAAAAAGAGAAGCAGACGAAGAACAAACATTGGTAAATGCAGGACAATATGCTACAGCCAATTGAAATGGAGGAAAAGTAAGTGCCAAGCACAGGAACCAGTGAAAAGCCAGGAAAGCGAGGGGGCGGGAGGTAAGCCCCTTTTAAGATTTGTATTACAAACAATAGATTTCGCAGGCGAATGTGGACGGTCCCAAAGCCCCTCTCTAGTGGTGCTCACATAATTGTCTGGTGACAGCTACACTGTCAAGCCAGACCATGATAACCAGAGCTGCAGGATCTAGGGAGAGCCGTTGATCAGAAATATAAATCTGTGGATTAATGGCAGGGTGAAAGAAGCATATGTTAGGGGGAAGGGAGTGGCTGGAGAGTGCTGTAAGAACGTCTAAGGAGGGAAAGAGAGCAAGTTAGGCTGTTCCCACAAAATGACAGGGCAGTAGCGTTCACCTCTGTGGACATTAACATAAATCGGGTGCACCGCGCAGGCGACTTAGCTGTAATGGCCTACAAACCATCTAAGCAGGGCTGGCCTTAGGCATGTGCAAGCTATGCACCTGCACAGGGCCACCAAACCCCAGGTGCCGCCACGCCAATATATATCCTTATTATAATAATCCTCTGAGGATGGATACATATTTGCGTGGCGGCCCCAGTGGCAGGGATTTGGCGGCCACTTCCACTTCCAAACATCCTGACCCCCTTCCTGAGCTCCAGGGGGCTCCGCCCCGCCCGGACCCCCTCTTCCAGGGCCCCCTACCTACGCTCCCTGCCCAGGGCCGCCATGAGCCTAGAGCCACCCCTGATCTAAGCATCTAGGCAATGCCCAGCAGCACATGTTCTCCACAGTACTGTACATGCTCGTCTTCATACAACGCTCCCATGACCAAGAGCCAGCTCAAAGCACGGCAGCATGATTCGTAACCAAAACAACAAATTCGGTCTACCATACCCTACCCTATTGCGCACAATGCGAGTTTCGGGTGGCATGATCATAACGAACTGGAATGAAATCTGAGTGGTTTGCCTGTCTAGCTATTATTACTGCACAACAAACTAAGGTTTCAAAGAGATGGCGTCATAACTGCGAATTTTTGTCTGCACTTAAAACTTAAATCGTTCACTGAATCAGATGTTGTAGAATTGCAGCTATTAATGGTAAACTACTTTAAATATAAGTGGGAATTCATTTTCCCTTTATAAAATCTAGAATCAATCGCTATGCAAAATAACAAATTTGGGGTTTAATGTAACATTTACAAAAAAAATAGTATTTTGTTTTAAAACCGGCTTCCGGCGAGATTTATCTAAGATTATATTAAACGGCTAAGCCATATAGATAGTGTGTTTACAGGAAATGTGCAATGATGCGCCCTTCAGTAATATGTAATTTGAGTGAACTTCGTTTAACCTTTATTCATACAAACGCATTTCAGTGATGACTTCGGGAACATGCACGAATTTCAATTTAATAAATCAGAGTTTATTTGGCTTTCAATTATTGAAACAACTTTTATAATTTCGATGGTCTTCACGCAGGTTATCGATTCCAGGACAGCATGTTTTTCTGCTCTCAGTCTTACAGCACGGAGATTGATTGGCGCTGCACTCCCTGGTCCAGGCATTTCACATAATCAGATGAGCAGGCCGGCGCAGCCGTAGCAGTGCAAGTCATTCTTACTAAACAGCAATTACAAAGGTCAACTAATGATTAACTAAGACAGCTGAACTCAAACGACCCCGAAGCGACATGTTCTCGTATCGTTAAATCTATTTTTGGCCTTTTGACTGATTCCATAACTCATGAGTGGACGGACAGACAGCAATCAGAGGCGTGCTGAGTACAGCTGCCAAGAAAGCAGTGGCCTAGCGTGGCCTAACGGGCAAGGGCGGTTGGTCGATCACCAATCTGGGGAACCGGGTTCGAGTCTCTGCAATGACGCTCAGCATCCTGTGAGTCTGGGCAAATCACTCAATCTCGCCTTGCCTAACAAAAATTAATGTGTCCTTGTGTAACCTAACTGGTGCTCATGTAAAGCGCTCTTATACCTTCGGGTCAAGTTTGCAAGTTTGCGTATATAAAACTCCCCCCCCCCCCCCCCCCCCCAAAAAAAAAACAGGAGCCAAGAGGCACTACAGGGCACACACCTATCCCACCAACTGTGTTATTCTGTCCAGGCAAGAGTATTCAAAAATATCTCTCCAAAAGCACAACACAAGAGTTCCCCAAAAACAGTTCTCAACTAATGAGAAAGAGGAAAATTAATGATTATGGTAGGAGTCCAACAACAGAAGCAATCTTACACATTTACAAAAATATCAGATACGTTTAATGTCAAGGACACATGTGAAGACATCATCCAAAGATTAGTCTCACAATTTCTGTGCCCCACAAGCCCACTACAGGCATTAATGGTACGAATTAGTACTGAAGAACAAGCTATTTACCTTCGGAAACGCTCTTTCTGGTGTATACTTTACAGAACTACAGATTCCTCACCATTAGCATATCACTTGGCGCTAGACTGGAACTGGAGAATTCTTCAACAATGCTCCTGTGTGGCACGGTGTGGCTACGCACCACCCCGATAGTGACGGAGTGGTGTTGCATATAAGCGCCACACCTGCTTAATGATGTACATTTCATAATCTTTCTCCTGACTGCACCCTAAGACATTGGGAACTCAAACAACAGTGGGCCAAAACCTAACTTGGAACCCTATTAAGATGATTAGGAGTCCACTCCGCAGAACAGGGAGGTGGGAGGGCAATGAGGAATCTGCGGTTTGGTAGATTATCCACCAGAAAGAGCATTACCAAAGGAAATAAGTTGTTCTTCTAAAAGATACTTCTAACTGCAGTGAAAGGTCTGGGGAGTGGACTCAGACCAGAAAGTTTTCCAGGGTTCAACAGCCAAAGTGGTCTTCAAACATAGATTGTACTGATGGGGAGTTGTGCACCTTGAACATGTGAATTCCCACATCGCAGCCTAACATAAATCTAGCACCCCCCCCCCATCCGCACACACACACACACCTTGCCAATGCTGTTGCAGTGGCTTGGCCCTTGCAGAATAAGCCCAAAGGCCTTAAGTGGTGTACTTTTTGGCCAGTGCAAAGCAGATTTTGATACAGAGTACTATTGATCTTGACAGAGTCATATTCTGTACGGACTTACCTTTAGTTGCTTTAGAGAGTCCTACAGAGATGAGCATCCACAGGATAGTGTTTTTTGTGGTCTATTTACAAGCTCAAAGCCCTTTTAGGGTCAAGGCGATGGAGTTAATCCTACTCTTTTGAAGGGCGAGGTGGAGAAATAAATGTTGATAGAGTAATAGCCTGGCTGAAAGGAGTTACAAGTTAGGTCAAGAAAGCTGCTGAGCCCTCAGCATATATTTATCAGGAAGAAGGTGATGAAGGGTGGTTGCACCAAGAGCACCTGCAATTCACTCATGTGGGTCGCAGAGATGACAGCACTCAGGAAAATCCTTTTAAGCGTCAGAAGTCACACTGAGCACCTGTGTGTTCATACAAAAGGCTTGCCCATAAGAAATGTCAAAGCTAAGATTAAATCAAGTTCCTGCATGACAAAAAGCTTTAGGAGAAACATGCGAGTCAGATTTTTGACGAAAAACATCAGGTGAGGTAAATAGAAATCATGAATCAGGTATACACAAAGGGCTGAAAGATCACCCTCAACTTTGCCCACTTCAATGCCTTGTTGGGCCAACTAAATAACAAAAAATAATACATACAAAGGTTTGGCCTGAAGAGGGTCGGTATAACGAGTGCCACACCAGGCACCAAATTTCTCCCAGTGCCTAGAATATATGGACTTTGTTGAAGCACATTTTACTCCAATGACGATATTGACTACTTCGGATGAGACACTAGATGCATTTAACTGTCATCGTTCAATCTCCATGCATAGAGAGGTAAGTTGTGGAGACTTGAGTGCAGGAGCCTTCCCTTTTTTGTTTAAACAGGAGATCCTCCCGAAGTGGTAGCTGAATTGGAGTGCAAATGCTCAGGAGAACTAGGTATCTTACTCTCCTGACCCAGTCTGGGGCGAATAAGAGGACTCGGGCCAAGTCCATACTAATTGTCCTCAGAACTTGACGAGGGAGAAATTGTGGCGGAAACACGTAAAGGAGATTCTGTCCCTCAGCATCCCAGGGGAAAGTCGCTTATGGAAACCCCCTAGAACGTCAAGAGTTCGGCCATTGTCGGTATGTTATGTACAACTGATTGAGGCGATTCTACCCTGAACAGTCAAAGAGCATGGTACTGGAACATATGTAGTCCTACCTCTGAACGTGGGCAGCGACCACAGCCATCACTTTTAAGAACACCTGCAGAGCTGAAGTAAGGTGAAGGTCAGCAGGACAATTTGCAAGTGTTCTGTCATCACGGTGAACTGCAGGTAACACCTGTGGGACTGCAGAATGTGTGTATGAAAATAAGAAACATGCAATTCCAAGGACATCATCCTGTCTCCTGGGTCCAGAGTAGAAACAATCTGGGACCGGATAAGCATTTTGAATTTGCCTTGCCTCAGAAAAGCATTCAGTGGGCAGATGACAAATACAGGTCTGAGGCCTCCCTCCTTTTTAGATGCAAGGAAGCAGACGGACTAGCGCCATCTCCTATCTCGGTGCCAGCTCAATGGTACACTGGCCGGTGAAAGTTGTCTTCTAGCAGTAAAACTGAAAAATGGTTCACCGAGCCACTTGGAGGTGAGAGAAAACTGAACTAAATAAAAAGCAGGTCCCATATGATTGATTTTCAGACCCATCTTTGCTTTATGTTGGACTTTGTCAGGGAGGAAATTACGTGTCCAGCCTCCTACTGGATGGATGTAGGCCTGTGAGGGTAAATGAAAGTGGCTCGGCAGCTACCACAGCAGAAATGAAGAATTAAAGGACAACTTTCCATACTGGTGAGAACGGCCTCGCCCACTGCCATGACCTCTGTCCCTAAAGGACTAGGTGTACTGCTGTACAGGTTGGGAGGGCTGGTATTTGTCTGTAAGACAGCTCACTGGAATAGCGCCTACATTGTCTTTATTGTTGGTAGAACTGCTTAGCAGGTTACAAAAGCCGTAAAGATTGCATTGTGGTTTGACTGTTCTTAAAACGCAATACTGATGAATCAGCCTCATCTACAAAGAAAATGAAGTAATCAAAGGGCAGGACCATCAAGATAGCTTGGCCTTCTCATGAAAACCCGGTTCATCTCATCCAGATGTGCCTTTTAAGCACGACAATGGTGCCAGTAGCTATGCTTATACTGTCCATGGTGTCAAAGCCAGCATGCAGACATACTTCGCTGTGTCCTGTCCATCATGTATCTTTTGAGCCAGCAAGGTTCTGACGTCTGCTGAGATGGCCAGCAAGCCCTTGCAGGTCATGTCCCATAAAACAAGGGTATAACTGCCCAGAAGTGACATTATGTTCAAGGACCTTTAGGCTAACTTAGCCAAATAGAAACATTTTTTTCCACAGGCGTTAACCTGGAGGATTGGCTAGAAAGCATTAGAAGTGACTTTACACATTAATACCTGACTATCAAGCTTGGGATGCTTTGTCAAAAAATGATCAGGATCATTTTACACTGGCCTATGTCTGCTGGCCACAAGTCGACTGACTGGAGGGCCCGAGCATGGTTAATTCAGTTATTAAATCGGTCTCAACACCAGGCAACTGTAAGTCAAGTACTTCTGATGCCGTTTGGACTACTACTGTGAAAGAGGCACTTTCTACCACTGGTTACTGAGGTAGCGAGTCCAGTTCAGTCTCTGGAGATGTATCAAGCCCACTGTCATTCTGTAAAGCCAGATGAGACCAGTCATCAGTATAGTGAAGGGGGAAGCAGGATGTCCACCTTCTCTTCATCATCATTAGTGTTGTTGGTAATATTTTGTCAGGCCTCTAGCCACTGACTGGACTAGCTTTTGTTCTTTTATATCACATAGCGTGATATAAGCGTGGCGCAGACTTATGTTGGTTCTGCTTCCGAAACCGGTATCAGTGTTTGGTCAGGTGCGGTCGCCGATGGGGTCATCATCATCAATGCTAGCCCAGATGGCACTGACATGGAAAGAGGGGCTGCAGTGAAAATCTCAACCGGCATCAATATGGGCCCTCAAACATGTTCCAAGCGGTCAGTTGGCATCAGGGGAGGGCCTGCTGTCGGCAGTTCTTCTGGGTGGGTCCTGCAGCTCTGTGGCCCCAGGCACACAAGAGAGATCCAGTATATTCTGAAAGAGTTACAGCATGGCATCCATTTATACCGCTATTTGTTGCAGGGCCGGCGATGGCCCAGGGAGTTCAATATGTGCTGGGACTAGTTGGGTGATCTGATTGGAGTCAGAAGGGAATACTTTGATCTGATTTCGAGTTATGTGATAAGGTCATGCCCGGCTTAACTTTCTTGCACTTGAGTGTGTTTTTGATTTTGACTTATTACAAGACTTCAAACAGGAACTGGACTTCGTGTGGCACTGGTCTCCTTAAAGCCAATGGTGAGAAGCCTAGTGACTTGGAGCTACACTTATTCTTCGACTTGACTGCTTCTTATGTTGGGTGATGTAGAGTTTCACCTCCCAAAGCACAGAAGCACATTTATTGCAGGACTTTAAGTCGGGATCAGATTCCAAGCACCAGTCGTGCATACTGTGTAGGGGTCTGTGACAGGCAATTGTTTCCTTCAGTCTTGGCACAGCTTGAATTTTGTCATCTTTGGCTGTGATATCTTCCGTAGTACACTACAAAAGAAATTTGGAAGTCATCAGAAGAACCAACAATGTTGGGAGCAGTGCTTAGGGTCTACTTGGAACGCCCGGAAAGAAAGTAACTAAGTAGGGGTGTCGCTTATATGTGGCTTTGATCTGTCACTTCTGAGATGGAATGGAGTCACCCTAGGAATACACTGCGCCACCTGTCAGCATGCGAGAGCAATGCTGAAGAATTCTCCAGTTCAGATGAGATGGGGATATTCTAAAGATGAGGAATCTGCATTTCGAAGTATCCATCAGAATGCGGAAATTAACCCCCTGCTTTAGATCTACATAAAATATGCAATTTAGAAGACCTTAATATGTGTCTTACAATGCTGCATTTATTAGTCTAGTTTATTAGGTATTGGAGATTAACTACAAGAAGTAGTTGACTGCTTTAGTGAGAACCTTTTACTACTGGTATGAGCACGTAAACCGGTGGTCTGGTGAACGAACTATAGAAACTAGGGTGAGGACGGTGGTGGGAACTTGTAACTGGATAACTATTTGCTGTACAATTACTTTTTACTTATTCACATTCCCATATTTACAATAGGAGCCACTGAGAGAATAAAAATTGAAGTAATTTACACAGAAAAAAAGACGATTTTTTGGTAAAGTGCTGAACTGGGATTATGAATTTGGGTAGGTATACACGTACTTTAAGTAACAAGCACCTGTATGCAAAGTAACAGAGCACTGTAGAAGCAAAGAGTTTTGCAAGAAGGTGAAAGACACGGCGAGAGCGGACCCCAGTGATGTAGCTGACAGAGGAAGGGAAGTGGGGATCTCCAAAGTGATCTTGGGTGGTGTCAGGGTGTGGATTTCAATAGTAAAAGCAGGATAATCCAGTTTTGGAAATATGGCCCACAGCAAAGATTACACATGGAGATTAAAGATACTGATTAGAGGAGCAGTGAGAAATATAACGGTGGTGTTAGGGGGGATACACCGTCCTTCTACTCTGTGAAAACAGGAAGATAAGGCCCAGAGGTTCTCTTCAGGTGGGTCCAGCATCTGAGTGATTATGTGGACAAGACACTGGTAAAAAACGTGGATGAGAGACGAGGCATGGTGGATTGGGACTTGGAGTGAGTTAACACCCTTTGAGTGCTGAAGGACTGAAAACTTGTTTTGTCCTTCTCGCATTTCTGTGTTTCTAGACAGACGAGCTGCACATATTGGGTGTTCAACCTAAGGTCTCACCCCTGGTCACCAAGTACGGTGGAGTGCCAATGTTGAGTTCCGTGCAGGAAATGCATAATGTATTGAATATGATGCGGGGGTGAAGAGGGAGACACTAAACGACATCTACTCCAGCTTCCCGTGAGTTCTGGGATATCAAGGAGGACAAGGCTACAGTCAAGAATGTGCTTGATCATATAAATCCAATACAGATTTACTTAAAATTACATGATACTGTGGCACATAATTCATAATATATGATCCTGTAGTGAACAATGGGATGGATAGGTCATGCAATAGTTCCAGTCTTATGCGCAAGTTTCTGTCAGTTGCTCATTGCATGCACCTCCCTGCCACTGAGTTCACTGAGAGCAATAGGTCCTGTGTGAATCACAGTGAAAGCCTAGAGTACCGTTTGGGTATGTCGAAATTAGTTAACACAAGGAGTGGAAGAAACAAGCCTATCTGTGGGAAGAGTAAAGTTGAAAGTATCACACTTAAAGGCCAGCATGAGGCCTCATTTTAGCTTCTTTTCTGTTTTTCCCCGTATAATAACGCTCTCCTGCCAACCCCCAAAAAGTGACTATGTAGTTCTCTTCCTAGAAATAGTGACTATCTAACAATGAAGCCAGAGAAAGACACAGGAACCAACATCTGTCAAATGCCCCATCTTAAACATGTACATGCAGAGAGCGAGACCCGTTATTCTAGTTGAGTGACTCGACTGAGAGATTATGGCTGTTTGTTGCCTTTATTTAGCTTATTGAATTATAAACGTCATTCCTTGGACATCATTCTTACAAGAAGGAGTGATACACTAAGAGATTGAACAATCTGTAAGAAATGTACTTTATCCAAGTATTGAGGAGGGTTGCAGGGAAAGGGTAATTAGCGCTGTAGCCTTCTAGGCACAACAAGGAATGCACATCCAAGCATGGTAACAACCAGCCCATAACAGACTAGAGAATTCACCCAGTTTAAATGTAATAAAAGAACAATTTGTGCAATCACAACTTTTATACACATAGAAAAATATTTAACAGAAGGGAAGTCGACAGATCATCAGATACTGAATGCCTCCCTCCTTAAAGAGAGTGATTAACCAGGTTTGAAAGAAGGCACTTACTCATAATCGTGCTTCTTCAGCATGAATATGTCGCGTGTGTCATCTTCCATCTGTTGCAGCTCAGAAAGCAGCTCTGCGCTTCCGCTGGCGGCGAAGCTGCCCGGGTTGTTCTGACTGTACTGCTGGAGGCGTTTCCACAGGTCGTTGTACAACCTCAGCAGCTTGGGGTATTCGCCTTCGAAGGCTTGCTTCAGAAACGTGGACGCTGCACCAGAACCAATGACAAGCATTCAGTGACGACGAACAGCAGCAGTGACATGGAAATAAGAAGGAAGCATTTTAAGAAACTAACCTCTTTTAAAAGAGCAGTTCTCACCAAATCAATCTGTTAAACGCGTCTCTCACAAGGGGCCATATGTATGCCAATTCTGTTTTGAGGGTCTCAGATTGTGATTTTTTGGCGACTTGCAATTTGCAATTCCCAACGGGGTGGCAAATTACGTGCCTCATCAATATTCATGAGGCAGGTCGCAATTTCCAATTCTTTAGAAATGGGCTACAATCACTGGGATGGTGGCCTGCTGGGGACAGCAGACCACCATGTTTGTGTTTTCTTTTTAAATAAAACAACATTTTTCTCCCAATTGAAGCCAGTTTTCCTTAAAGGAAAACGTGATGTGTTTAAAAGAAAAAAAATGAAAAGGTTTTATTTTTACATTTTAAGGGCAGGAAGTGGTCCTGGTCCAATTGGATCACAGCCCGCTCTTAAAAACTATTTTTGCTGCCAAACACAAAGGGGAAGGGGTCTCCTGGGGACCCATTCCCAATTGCAACTGGCTTACCACCAATTTGAAATTGGTGGTAACTGCAATTGTTTTGCGACTGTCGCAAAACAATCCTACATATCCCTGCAACTTGATATTAGGAAGGGATGCCCATGGCACACCCCTTCCTAATAGCGACTCGCAAACCATATTTTGCGGATCGGTAATAGGTTACCATTCTGTGTAGAATAAATCTTTATAACAACATGTGTGATTCAATCAACAGTAATCTTGAATAAGGAATTGTGATAAAGACTACAGGCCAGACAGTATTTACGAACAACTGTGGTTCAGCCAAACCGAACATTAATTAGAAGAACAATTTGTAGGAGTTTCTCAAAGGAGAAAGGAAAGAGTGAGTACACCTTAGGTGAAAAGACAATCCAAACTGAAATCAAAGACAGGAAAGTGAAGTACAATGTGAACATACACGGTATATTGGTTTCTTTATATCAAAAGACAACAGTTTTATATTCAGTAAACTTAAAGACACAGGGAATTAATCATTTTATCATAATTATGAAAACCATTCTGTCTTTGTACATGTACAAAGACAGACTGGTTTTCATAACTGTGTCTTTTCACCTGGCATATACTCACTCTTTCCTTTCTCTTTTGAGAAACACCTACAGATTATTCTTCTAGATAATTTTCGTTTAATAACACTCAATTCGGCTGAACAACAGTTGTTCATAATACTGGCTGTGCTGTAATCTTTCTCATAATTCCTTATTCAATATTACTGTTGATTGAATCACACATGTGGTTATAAAGATGTATTCTACACAGAAAGACCTGTGCAACAAAAACTTTTCTAAGAATGAGTTCCATGTGAACACTTGTTCCTAGGATAACTTGATACCCCTGTTGGCCTGGACATAAGGGTTGCTCTTGTTTTTGTTTCGATGTGGTAGTGGGTTAACAACTCTCAAAATAAGGTTTGTACCCGCTACAATCCTTTTTAGCGGTCTCAAAAGGCCCGATTTGCCTTTTGTGACCACTAAAAAAGGTTGTAAATCTGGCCCATGATGACAGGCTTTCAGATGAAGTGGTCGCTCAGGGCACACCATTGCCACGTCACTTGACAAAATAAGTTTGGCTTTTGTATAGTGTCATACACACTGATGGGATATCCATACATAAGCTACACCTGCATGACAGTTACAAACAAACATTTGTGCACAAACTGACTATAACATACATAAATGTTCATGTTAGCACACAGACTGCTCACAGGAAACACACACAATGACTCCCCCACGGGCACAAATGCTGGCATGTGAACACAGAGAGACAAGCCAGACTCTCATAAACACACCTGCTTTGCTGGCAAGTGGCACCACGTCATGTGGGAAACCTTCTGACTGGCATGTTTTGCGGCATGTTTTGTGGACACAAGCACACCATGGGCTGGGATATTGACCTTAGGAGATGAGCATAGCTTCTACTGAACCTAGAAGCCAGGAAAGCTGCCACTCTACACTTTTTTAGTCAAAGGGATAACCAGCCTGAATAAAAGTAATTTGGATTATCCTACTTATTTTTAACCACACACTTCACTGTATCTACACTTCACGGGCCACACACAAGGAACAAAATATCTCCGACAAAGAGCCCCTTTATAGGAGCCCGTTGGGTATTGCAGCGCCGATCCAACGAGGAGCAGGTCCAAATGATGAAGCATGACGCCTAGCTTGCTGGGTGTGTGAGCACCCTAGTTCCGACAGAGCGGGATCCCTCTGGATCCTTCCACTTTAACAGTGCCTGACTTCCATATCATTTTTTATGGTAGTGGTGGATCGGCTGTCTGTTTATTTTCTAGGCATCACCTTGTTGAGGAACAACAAACCTTTATTGCATAGATTCGTACAGGGCATTTTTGCTGGACCTCGGTACAAAGCCCTCCTGTCCTCCCCTTTGTTGAACAACTGGGATATATCCACCCATACTCATAGGCCCTCATTGCATGTGCCCTAGTGTTTCTTCTGACAATTATCACACTCGTTAATACCAACACTGATGTGTGCTGAATTTATGGGGTGAGTTAATTAGCACCAACTACAGGTTTTGCCCTGAAAATGGGGCTTAGTTACAGCAAAATCTGTACGTCCCAGTATTCACCAGACATTTTTCTCTCTATACATTTTGGCAGGTTTGACTGCGGAAATGTAATCAGGGCGTGATCTTTATTGCACCCAGTAATTACCGGGTTCAGTAATCACTGCAACATTTTAATTGTAATCCTTGTGCATATAAGTATTTTTGCTGGGTTCACAATTTACTGGGTCAGTCGCAATGAGGGCCATAAAGGTAAATGCAAAACTGAATGTGTCAGTACGCTAAATAAACATAGAACTGGCTGAAGGTGTCCTATAGGACAGTGGGCACCCACTAACCAGATAAGCTGATGAACAGAGATAAATGGACCAACAGACAAAAAAACATTTTGCTTTATGAAGTCGACCTTTTGGCTGCTGAGCACTTGACTTTCTATAACTTGTATGGAATAGCGCATAAAAGACAGTAACAAGATCTAGCTGCTTTTTCCATGACCTACACTCTGAATAGAAATAGGACATTATGTGTAGCACGTGTAGTTTTAAAGAGAACGATCACGTTTTGTTTTCTAGAAAAACAAACTAGGTTTCATGTATATTCACAATGTCATTTGTTTTATTTTCACTCAACTAAATGCGTTTTTCGTATTCTGCAACAATGTAGGAAAATACGTTTGCCATAGTCATTCTTTCCCATTCTGTCACCTTGCTGGGTTACCAAATGTTTCCCTTGGCAATGGAATTTTAGAGGCCTTGTAGTCGTCCTTTAGTCAGTCCAGAGGTAGTGGCACGGACAATTACTGCAAAGGGCTGGTTTGAATGCTTCCTGTAAAGTTGAGACTTCTTTATCTGAAAGAGACCATTAGTTATAGTTTCCTTACCTTGGAATTACCACCAGGTGTCAGACTGGATCCAGAGAATTTTTTTTATAGCAGTACCCCTGCACGTCGGTAGGTGGCGTCAGTAGACTCCGCGTTCGTCAGCGTTGATGTGGTCACAGGGATGCTGTCGCGGTGTCTACTTAGAAGATGCCACTGCACGCTGACGTCAGTTCTTCCTTCTCCGCACCAGCCAGTGCAGATCCGAAGAGAGTGTGCCCCTAGGCATTTTTTGACAAACTCTTTTTCGACTTTTGTCGACATCTTTTTTGAGTCTAACGACTACTGGTGCACGAGGGATGTCCAGCCGTCAGCCCGGTTTCAAGCCCTATGACTCCTGTCACAGGTTGATGCCGGTAACCGTTACGCACCTCTTGTGCCTTTGGTGCCTGGAGAGCGACCACAACCTGAAGTCGTGCTCCGACTGTCGGGCCCTGAATCCGAAGTCTTTGCGGGAGTGGTCCCAAAAGCTTTTAGAGGCCTGGCAGTCTGCTCCGCATCGTTCGAGGTCCCGACCAAGGGGAAGGTCGCAGGACTAATCGCAGAGTCATCACTATTTGTCGTCAAAGTCTTCACACTCATCGGGTAAGTCTAAGCACAAGAAGAAGGCGAAGAAGCATCGCCACTCTTCGCCTTCTACCCGTCCGTTGGCCAACATGGGACCCGGAGCATCGCCACTCCCCGGCTCAGTCTTCAAAGCTAAGTTGGACGGCTCCATGCTCACCTCCCTTTCTGGGAGTTAGAGGCTCCCCTGCCCAGCTTCGTGCCTTTTACAAAGCCCTCTACTCCATCTGGCGCGCCTTCGGGCCCTGCGGACTCGGCTGGGGGCCCTAGGCCTTCAATGCCGGGGGCTCCGGCCTCGGCGCCGCAGGACCCTCATGGATCCAAGCATGGATCCGGATCGGCCTCACGGTAATTTCCCAACGCCAATTCCAGTGGCAACCCCCCCAACGCCGGCTGCGGCCCCAGCCGGATTCCACCCCAGCCTCACCCCTGAGATGGTGGCGGACTGTTGTTGACCGACATCGGTACAGGCGGCAGAAGGTACTTTTGTACCACTGTTTATCCCTGGCGTTCCCTACCACACTGAGTGGCAGCCAGAGGAGGGTGAGGAGGACTGGGGGGTGGGTCTGGTGACCCTCTAGCAGACCAACTTGAGGAGCCGGACTGCGAGAGGAGTTGGTGATGCCAGTGGTCTGGATACCTCCCCAGACCTTAGTATGCTTTCTCCCCCTACCATGGCTACGGAGGTGGGAGCCGCCTACGCTGTGGTGTCGTGTAGGGTGGCTGAGGCCTTGGGCCTTGAGCTTCCTACAGTGGCAGTCAGGACTAACCTCCTGACTGAGGTGCTTCAGCCGGCAGCGGCCTCTTCGGAGCCCCTACTGCCTTTAATGAGGCCCTCACTGACATCCCTCTGGGCACTTGGTCCAAGCCCAGCACAGGGTCTCCTGTGGATAGGATGATTGCCCAACACCACCGCCCGGCCCAGGGCGACCCACTTTTCCTCTCCCAACGCCCTACCCCCGAGAGCTTGGTGGTCCAAGCCTCAACATCCAAAGGCGCTTTCCCAACTGCTCCCCCAGATAGGGAATCCAAGAAGCTGGACCATCTTGGGAAGAAGATGTTTTCTTCCGCAAGCTTAGGACTGCGGTCAGTGAACACCGCATGTCTCTTGGGCCGTTACACACACTCTATGTGCGACATGGTTGCGCAAGTGCTGCCACAGTGCCCGGAGAAGGCCCAGGACGTGCTCACCCATGCTGTCGCAGAGGGTAGAGACGCAGCATAGTTCACAATCTGGTGTGGGCTGGATACCGCCGGGTAGAACGATTTCAACGTCTGTAGCCATGAGGCGCTACGCTTGGCTGAGGTCCACTGGCTTCCTGGGGATGTTCGCGCCTGTTTGGCGACAAGGCGGACAATGCGCTTGGGCGTTTCAAAGACTCTAGGGCTACGGACAGATCCTTGGGCCCCGCTGCCACCTCTCATCCCATGCAGTCTGCCTTTCGTGGCTTCGGAAGGAGCGCCCGCCACGCTCCACCCAGAGCCACAGGCCTGCGCAAGCTACCCAGCCTCTGTGCTGCCGGGAATGTGGGACCCACCACTGTGGGTCTGGTGGCCAGCAGGCAGGCCAGTCCACCAATGCCCCTCCCCTGCAGCAGCCTCCAAGCCTTCCTAGTCCAACATTTCAGGGAAACCAGCTGTCAGTGGGCGACAGGATCTGCCATCACCTCCCCCTCTGGCACAATATCATGTCAGGTGGGTTTTGCAGGTAGACCGAAGGGGTTACTCCCTCCCCTTCGAGACAACCCCTCCCTCCTTGCCACCTACACTCCATTGCATGTCGGAGGATCATTTGACCCTTCTCCACCAGTAAGTTATGGCTCTCCTGGCCATGGGAGCTATCGAATGCGTCCCTGTGCCAGAAGTAGGTTGTGGTTGCTACACCCACTACTTCCTGGTATCCAAGAAGGACAAAGCCCTGCGTCCTATCGTACACCTAAGGGACATCAACCGCTTCCTGCGGAAGGAGAAGTTCAAGATGTTAACTTTGGCTCATGTCTTGTCTGCCCTCGACCCTGGAGACTGGATGGTAGCGTTGGACTTGCAGGACACTTACGTTCACATCACCGTCTTGCCTACCCACTGGCGTTACCTACGGTTCACAGTAGGCCATGAGCATTTTCAGTTCACTGTGCTCCCCTTTGGCCTTACCAGCGCCCCTCGGGTGTTCACGAAAGTGATGGCAGTGGTTGCAGGTCATCTGCGCAGATCAGGGGTTCCAGTCATCCGCTATCTCGACAACTGGCTGTTGAACGCAGGCTCGCCCCAAGCTGTTGTCTCCCTCCTCCAGACTATGCTGTACCTCCGGCATTCGCTGGGGTTCACTATCAACGTGCCGAAGTCACACCGGATTCCTTTTGAGAAGCTCCTCTTCATCGGAGCAGTTCTGGACACAGAGCAGTTTCGGGTCTTTCATACCGAGCAGTGAGTAGGGGATATTCGGGCTATGATACCTATGTTTCAGCCTCTATCCAGGATTTCGGTGAGACTGACCCTAAGGCTGCTGGGTCTCATAGCCTTCTGCAGCCTGCTGGTGGATCACGCCAGATGGCCTATGCAGGCTCTGCAGTGGGACCTGAAGTTCCAGTGGGCACAGCATTAGGGGAATCTTTCCGATGTCGTCCAGCTGTCGGGGGAACTGCAAGTCAACTGCAGTGATGGCTCACAAACCAGGATTGGATTAGCGGAATATCATTCTCCCTTCTCCAACCAGAGTTCACAGTAGTGACAGATGCCTCACATCTGGGATGGGGCGGCCACATGGGGGATGCGGAGATGAGAGGTCTCTGTTCTCCGGCCGAGTCCAGGCTCCACATCAACCTCTGGAGCTCAGGGCGATTTGTCTTGCACTGAAGGCATTCCTTCCCTCTGTGGAAGGAAGAGTAGTGCAGGTGTTCATGGACAACACCACCATGTGGTATTGCAACAAACAGGGCGGGTGGGGTCGTGGACCCTATGTCAAGAGGCTCTTCGCCTTTGGACATGGCTGTAACATCAGAGCATGTCCCTGTTCAATCAATCAATCAATCCATTTGTAAAGCGCACTACTCACCCATGAGGGTCTCAAGGCGCTGGGGGGAGGCGGGGGTGCTGCTACTGCTCGAACAGCCAGGTCTTGAGGAGTCTCCTGAAGGCCAGCAGGTCCTGTGTCTGTCGCAGGCGGTTGGGGAGGGTGTTCCAGGTTTTTGCGGCAAGGTGGGAGAATGATCTGCCTCGCCGGATGCGGGGGACGGCGGCGAGGTCAGCGGAGCGAAACTGGCGGTTCAGGTTGTAGAAGGTGAGTCGGTTGTTGAGGTACACTGGTCCGGTGTTGTGGTGTGCTTTGTGAGTGTGGGTGAGGAGTTTGAAGGTGATCCTTTTGTTGACGGGAAGCCAGTGCAGGTCTTTCAGGTGGGCTGTGATGTAGCTGGGGTGAGGGATGTCGATAATGAGGTGTGCAGAGGCGTTCTGTATGCGTTGTAATCGTTTCTGGAGTTTGGCTGAGGTTCCTGTGTAGAAAGCGTTGCCGAAGTCCAGCCTGCCGCTGACGAGGGCCTGGGTAAATGTCATCTGGTTCCGGTGGGGATCCATCTGTAGATCTTGCGGAGCATGCAGAGGGTGTTGAAGCAGGAGGAGGAGACGGCGTTTACTTGCCGGGTCATTGACAGTGCTGAGTCCAGGATGAACCCCAGGTTGCTGTTAGTTCAACACCTGGGCGGACGAACGCAGCTGCCGGTGCATGATGAATCACGAATGGCGTCTTCACTCTGAGGTGGTGCAAGGTCTCTTGCAGCAGTGGGGAGAGCCTTGGTTAGATCTATTCGCCACCGAAGAGAACGCGCAAGTAGAATTGCGGCCTCCTGTACCCCTTTCCGCCTGTACCACTTCTACCCAGACTGCTGAAGAAGATCAAGCACGACGAGCCTAAGTAATTCTTGTGGCTCCGAACTGGGCATGAAGAGTCTGGTACCCCGAGCTCTTGAGCATGGCCATTGATCCTCCGATCAAACTACCTCTTCGGGAGGATCTTCTGTTGCAGCAGCAGGGGATGGTCCTCCACCCAAACTTGTCCAGTCTCCACCTCCTTGAGTATGTCACTTCTGTACCATCATAAGTGAAAAAGAATTTTAAATTGCATCTCTGTCAAGATACCTGCATTCGAAGGACAGAGCCTTCTTGGTAGTTATAAGATTGAATAAAAATGGCAGAGCAAGACAGGAGCACAAGCTTGTTTGTTCATCCTGCCAAACACTAGAACAATTTACCCTTTTATGCCTGGACATTAGTTGGTTACATGGCATTTCTGAATGGCTTGTTAAATAAACGTATGAAGCACAGCTGCTTCCTAGAAATGAGCACCCTGGTGCTAAATATAGTAAACAGCATGGTGGAAAGTTAACATGAAGAGAAAAGCCAAGTTTTGAGTCTTTTCTTTAAGCTTCAAGTCAAATAGATGTTAGAAGTTCACTCCAGCTCTTAGGAGCCTGGCACAAAGCCTGCCCCGTCCCCCGTTCTGACTACACTGGATGCCCAGAACAGAAAGGAGCCCGTCATTTGAGGAATGCAATGACCTTTTGGGTGCAAAGGGCTCTAAAGGGCTCAAATAATACTAAGCAATTTCCACAAGGATTTATGAGGCAAAGAATTTTTCGAAATAACTTGTTTGTTTATGGGTATATGGTGAAAGTCATGAAGAAAAGGAGATGCAACTGGTCAGGTAGATAGGGGATAGGTCTTCTGTGTTCTGTCCTCTTTGTAGTGGTGCTATAACGCCAGAGGATGCGCCTTTCATCATTTGGAGGCCATAGTCTAGCCTTTAAATGATGACTGCATGGAAGAAAGATTTATACGCTCGAAAGGGAGAATTATAAAGATTTTATGGAGCATTAACAAGATGACTAGAGTGAGTAGTCTTGATGTGACATAAAAAAAATCCTAGTCAAGGATGACCCCTATGTTTATCACTGAAGAGACAGAGAAGGAATATTTCCCTAAAGCAGAATGATACCAATCATTTGAGAAAATATGGGCCTAATCCGTTAATAGGGTAATCTCAGGGTTGTCTAAGTTTAGTTTCAGACAGTTTGACTGTATCCATAGAGAGACATTGCACATACATACCAGAAAGTTGGCTTTTGTCAATGAAGGTTCATTTGAGATAGAGATAAGTTCTTGTCATCACATAGTAAATAAAAGTCAGAAGATTGCACTAAGCAGGCAAGTGGACACATACAAATCTTAAAAAGGGTGCGGATTAAAGCAGACGTCTATCGGACAGCTTGTTTTATGGATGTAGCAGAGGATCTAAAAGAAGTAGAACAGACTGACTGCAATCTGTGAGAAACAAACAACATCAGACATTTCAAAGCAGCCAGATCAATACCTATTTCCTGAAGGCACTCACTTGGAAAGAATGATAGGAGATAACATGTCAAAAGCAGTGGATTGGTTCAGCAGGACCAGGGAGACAGAGTGGGAGAAAGGGTAGCAGGCCTCCAGCCACAAGGAATCGGTGAATCCTATAACAGTGTTTAATTGAGATCGGAATGTCAATGGAAGGTGGAGAAGCCAACAGTTTTTCCGTGCCAAAGGAGCCGACAATTTGTAATATATGGAGGTGTAAATTAGGGCTCAAGTATGCAAGGGAATTGTTCCAGCCTGAAAGATACAAGCATCTGTATAGTATTGGTAAAGAGGGAAAGGATGTAGCCAGACACGTAGGGCATTCAATGCCGATGAAAACGAGACAGCCGTCTGTCTGATCACAGTGGGATAGTGCAATCTAAAACTTCGCTCAGGATTTAGACATTTAGGAACCACCTGTTAGACATTGGAAGGTCTTGGGCATTTGCACAGCTTTAGAGGACAGTTCTAAAGATCTTGAGAACATTTTAGTGTTAGAGAAAGGTTCCAGAAAGTGACACACTATCAGTTGCCAGAAGAACTCCAGAAAAGCTTGAAAAGACTATCGCTGAATTTAACACCGTAGAACAGAAGAAAATAAAAAAAAATACAAAATGGAATTAGAAACTGTAGCAGAGTAGAAGTCTATTTCTATTTGAATGACTAGCTTTACACACAATCTTGTAAGACACAATCATATTGGGGCTTGTTACAAAAATCAGACATTTGGCACCTTCTCTGAATACTGAAACAGTTCGAAGGAGGAGTTTGAACCATATTAGCCAATTTAACAAGGGCTCAACAAAGACACCACCTTTCTTCTGACCAGCAATCAGAGAGAGGACGAGGCCGATCAATGGGCAATCGATTTTACAATCATCAAGGCGAAAGACATTCCTGCTGCAAATATTAAAGATGGGGGTACACACAATTAATCTAAGTATGACTCCAAGATTCTACTCCCCTTGACAGAGCACAATGCCCCTTAGCACACAAAGTGCCTAACTCACAAAACAATATAATATCCATCTTTAACATGCGTAGTCATATCCTCTTTTCCACCAAGAACGATCTACTCGGTACTCGAAAATTCACAAAAATATCAATGATATTCCATGTTGCCTTCTGATGTGGATAGGAAAATACTTTGATTCATTAAAGGCTTTGTACCACACACACTTACATGAGGGACAATAAGGACCTGATTCAACTAACTGAAGATATAGAGTCTGACACCGACACACTAGTTGATTTGGATAGATAATTGAGAATTTACTGAACTCTGTGCCAGATCCCACAAGAGTATCCATATCCCTCCAAAAAACTCAGCTTTAAATGAAAACCTTTTTTGTTTGAAAATACATTTTATCTGCAGAAAAAGGGTTTTAATGGGCACATGCTTTGCACCCATTTTTGCCATTATTTATGTAGACCATTTTGAGACTTATCAGATACTAACACTTATATATGGATGATCTCTTGCTCACTATGGAGCAGGAGTACTGAATTCCTTACTAACTTCTTTGATTGGTTAAATAATGCACATTAACATTTATCCGTTTCCTTTGACTCCAAATAGATGGCCTTCCATTTTTGGATCTTACCATAAAAGTATGAATTGGTAAATAGGAGCTTCATTATACCGCAAACCTACAGAGCATAGTTCACTCCTGTTATACTCAAGCAACCTTAAAAAGAGTGACAAACAATCGATCCCTTGTGTACAATGTTCAGTTTCCACACAAACAGTCACAAAAATATTAACAAAAGACTATCCCATCCTACATACCAGTGACCTATTTACTGAACCACAACTCTTTTCTTATAAAGGGGGAGGGGGGGCTCCAAGACCATATAGTGTGAGCTATGAGTCGGAACAAAAAAAATAATTCAATTACTAAGCACGCACAAATAGTATGAGCTTATCTCTAATATTAAGGCACTGCACATGCCAGAATAGCTATGTATATGCCCACACAACGAATACCAAGTAATTCAGACAGTACAACAGGTCACATTTTACAATACACCAATGTAACTCATCCAATATAGTGTAAGCAATTTGGTGTCCCTCTAGACCAACTTAAATTGACCACACCACACAAAACTTGAGACTATGTATCATCTAACACAAAAGCAAAATTCACTGCAAGACCGAATATGCCACAATTGTCTGACACGTCACTGCTAGCAATCATACTGAGACTGAATTGAGATGGCAGATTGTAGAAACAAACAACATTACCTCCTAGATGGGGTAATCTTCAATATTTACTGATGATAAGTGAGTTCCGCTTGACCACTAAACGTTATTTAGTGCACAATGGTTCTAACAGTGTTTGGGCAAAATATCGTAATAGAAATATAGGGAGACAGAAATATCAGAAATTAAATATTGTGATGCACAAATATCGTGATAAACAAATACCATTGACAAGGATATCGTTTTTTGAGGTAAGAAATAATGTGATGAATAACATAGATGTTTTAATATCATTTTCAGTAATATTGTGCTTAAAAATATCATTTTGAAATTATTTTGTGTTTTAGTTGAGATATTAATTCTGTGTTCCCACTGTTTAGATACATTTTATCAATTGTTTTTAAAATATAGCTTGTAATTTTAAGTTATTAGAGTGTTTTTAATATAATTTATAGTGTTGTAGCGGGTTGCTGGGTTTGTAGGGAGAGAGGGTGGGAAGATAATTATGTAATAAATAAGAATTATTTAATAAATGTTATTTAATTATATAATTGATTTTTACTATGTTAATTTATGTAATGCTGATTTATTTTCAATATATGTTATTCACAGGCTGTTAGTTTTGATAGGGTATAGGGAAGAAATTTAATTAATGAATTATTACAGGTAAAACATTTAATTGATTGTTTATGCAATTTATGGAATACATCCTGTTTTACTTCTATTTTAGTTGCAGGCTGCTAGATTTGTTGGTGTCGGGTGGTAAGTTAATTCAATAATCAACAATGTATTAGTAATCTTTAATTATTTAATTGATTTTTAATTATGTAAAATATGGAATACAGATTTATTTTACTTATATTTTAGTTGTGGGATGCAAGGTTTGCAGGGGTATAGAGTGGGAACTTAACTAAGTAATAATTACAAAAACGTATTCATTGTTAAATATTACATTTATTTAGAATATGTAAGTTATTAAATAGTTATTTTTTAATAATATTTGTGGTGTAGGCTGCTGGGGTTTAGAGGTAGAGGTGTGAAGTGAATTAGTTAACAATTGAATACATTTTTTTGATTAATTTATACCCTTTTAAAGAATAGTAATTATATATTATTTTGTTAATTATCTTTTTAATAATAGTTTTAGATATTTTCTACATTTATGGGGATTACTCATATTTGTGATGTGTTTGAAATCAAGTATTTTCCCTACCTCTGATTAGACTGCAGAAGTAATAGTCAAATTAGCAGCTCAACACTTTCCCTACTCCGTGAATCATACAGCGTCTGAGTAAGGCTCGTTATCCGAAATGCATCATGCTGTTTTATTCTGTGCATTAAAAGCTTCCACCACGTACCCCGTTGTGGCCTTGGATTACTTTGAAGAGGGTGATCGTTGTGGCATATACTTCACATCGGCCAGGAGCGCGATACAAGGACCCGTCCATAGAATTTGTCCTGGAACTTTGCTGGCATCGTGGCAGAAATTTCAAGGTATTGACCATTCCAGGACCGCCTCTGAAAGGGGCCAGGCAAGCGGCCGCTGTCAAAGGCAGACTGTGACTTCACAGGGAGGCGGGTTGATTTCCTCCCACATCACGGCCCGGTTTTGGTTCCAGCTATGGGGCTTTGGACGTTGGGGACTCGAGGGGGCTTTTTAACAATTTATAAGCGGGCCACCAGACACTACACTGCCCCTCCTTTGCTTGGCATTTCAACATTGGTAAACATTTAATTCAGTTGCCATGCGGATTTTATCTGGTGCATCTTGGGAGCTGTAGTTGTTCATTAGACTACAGTTGTCTCCAGGCAACTGAATCAGCTGATCTTTCACGAAGGGGAGGGCCGCAGCAATCAAAAGGAGGGAGGAGGAGGCATCCGAGAATCAAAGAGCGTCTGAGGAAGGCTCGCTAGCCGAAATGCATCATGCTGTTTTATTCTGTGCATTAAGCTTCCACCACGTACCCCGTTGTGGCCTTGGATTACTTTGAAGAGGGTGATCGTTGTGGTATATATATATATATATATATATATATATATATATATATATATATATATATGATTTTATGTTAATTATCTTTATATTAATAGTTTTAGATATTTTCTACATTTATGGGGATTACTCATATTTGTGATTTGTTTGAAATCAAGTATTTTCCCTACCTCTGCTTAGACTGCAGGAGTAATAGTCAAATTAGCAGCTCAACACTTTCCCTACTATTGCGCTGTTTGGAGTAGGAATAGTAAATTTCCCCCCTCTGAAGTCCAACTCTTTCACTACTGTTGCACAGACTGGAGTGAGAATAGTAAACTTTATCCCTACAAAGTCCAACTGTTTCCCTACTGTTGTGCTGTTTTGAGTGCGAATAGTAAACTTTATCCAATGCTTTCCCTACTGTTACTTTGTTTTCAGCACGAATACTAAATTTAAGTTCTGCAAAGTCCAACAGTATCCCTACTTTTATGTAGACTGGAGTGGGAATAGTAAATTTCACCCCTCCAAAGTGCAACACTTTCCCTACTGTTGCTTAGACTGGAGTGGCAATAGTAACTTTCACCCCTCTGAAGTCCACAGCTTTCCCTGCTGTTGTGTAGACTGGAGTAAGGATAGTAAATTTCACCTCTTCGAAGTCCAACGCTTTCTATACTGTTGCACTTACTAGAGTAGGAATAGTAAATCTAACTCCTCCAACATCCAACTTCCCTGTTATTGCACACTAGAGGGGAACAGTATATTTAATATTCTTAAACTCCAATAGTTATTACAATATTGGTTACATAGATTTTATAGCCTTAAAAGTTTTTAAAATATATTTTATATTTGTTTTTATTTTTAAATTTCGTTCGTACATTTTGCAAATGTGTTTCGTTTGATTTTTCAATTTTTAATATTTTATTTAGTGTCTACATTAATTCATATATTTTATCTTATGCAATTGTTTATTTTTGTATTGTGTATGTTATATATGTATATGAATAGTATAACAATGAATAGAAATATGTATTTTACATTATAATAATTGTATTATTATTTTAAACTTATTACTCCGAAGATATATACATATATATTCAAATAAAAATGTAAATGATTAAAAATATGATACGTTTAATAGTTATATTATATATATATATTCAGAGTAATAGATTCAAAATATAAAAAAATAATACAATGTAAGAAATATTTATTAATCATGCTAAACTATATTTATTATATATACAAATAAACACACATATGTGTTTATGTGTTTATATAATTATATATAGCATTAAATATTAGTGAAATATATTTAAGTTACATTATATGAAATGTATATATTAAAATACATAACATTTACTACTTTAGACTATTTATTTTGGATGATGTTACTGTCAACTCTATTTAAAAAAATATGTTGTACCTACGATTATAAGTGCAGGAGCACGATTAATGAGAGAAGAAAACAGTGTTCTTTATTTTCAAACCATCTTTAACTGTTGTTGCATTATGCTGAATGCCACTTAGCAACATACTATTATACTGTAATACCCTAATCTAAATAGTGGTATGACCACCAAGCGCTGTTAATCTTCTCCATTGTTTTACTGCATTACACAGGGATGTAAAATTCCAAAAGTTAAGTATAGAAACACAATATATTTGGGTAAACGATATTTATAACACAATATATTTGTCAACTACATTGTTTACCACGATATTGTGTCAGTGATCCGGTTCAAAACACCATATTATATATCAGATCACTGTGCAGAACCACACAGTAGAGACTACTCTGTTCCGAAAAGCCACTGCTGGCAATAGCATTCTACATGCCAGCAGTCGGCATCCGAAACAATTGATTGAGAGCATTCCATACGGGGAACTACTACGACTAAAGAGAATTTGTAGTCCTCTATTGACTTTGAAAACGTGCCAGAGCCATGGTGGGGCGACTGAAATCGAGAGGATATAGCCAGAGAACTTTATCTCGGGCCCTCACTAGAGCACAGGAAAGACCTAGAGAAACCCTGCTCATACCAAAAGACCCCAATGAGATAGATGAGGACAGTAATCCTAGACTCATCACAACATTCAGCAGACAGGAAAAGCAGATTAAGTCAATAATTAAGAAAAATTGGCAAATTGTCCTGACTGATGGGGTTTTGGGCAGCAGATTACCAGTAATGCCCATCATTACGTATAGGAAAGCAAGGTCCATGCGCAGTCAACTGGTAAAGCTAGCCCGGAATTAGGCATGAGCAACTCTTGGTTAAGACCTAAAGAGGGTTTCTTCAAATGCTCATCCTGTCGAGCGTGTAAGTTCGGAAATAACACAACCCATTACAGGACTCCATTTTCCATAAATCAAATAGCCATTAAGGGGAACTATGGCTGCAGAACTGAGTTTGCGGTATATGTTCTGACGTGCACCTGTAGCTTACGGTACGTGGGCAGCATGAAGTTGCAGGTGCACGTCAGAATATTGCAGCATCTCAGGGCGATCGTCATCAACGACAACTCATATCCCGTCGCCAGGCATTTTAAAGCAATTAATGGCAGTGAGTTGAGATGCCTTTCGTTTTTTGTAATTGATGCAGTGGTACCCCTTAGACGAGGTGGTAATCGAGAAAAACTGCTCAGGAAACTGGAGACACAATATATTCTGGAATTGGACAGTAAAAGTCCAAATGGGTTGAATACGACAGAAGACTTACATCATTTTTAGTAAATAGTGATGATGATTAACACATTAGATTAAATAGATAAACAGCTTCTATAAATATTAAATCAGAGCAGCTTCCCCAGCGCACTTACTGTCTTTTTTTATATTTTTCACATACTGTGGGTTTTAGAAATATGTTTTTGCTTTTTAGGGTTTTATATAGGCATAACACAGATTGTTTTTAACAGTCATATATATATAGAGGACTGGTAAGCACTTAAAACAATTTTCCTAGTATAGATCGCATGATTTGCACATAGATGATGATAGTTATTATTATTATTATTATATATGAATTTATTCAGCGCGCAGCTACCCGAAGGTTTCCCGGCGCTAGAGAAGCAGAGGCAGAGGAGTGAGAAGGAACAGGTTACAAAGAAAACAGCCAGGTCTTCACTCCTTTGCGGAACTTGAGATAACAAGTTTCCAACCGCAAAGGGACGGGGAGCGAATTCCAGAGCGAGGGCGCCAAGTAGGAGAACGAGCGCCCACCTACTCTAGCCCGCTTGAAACGGGGAACACAGAATCTACTTTGAGTTGAGGATCTGAGGGTGCGGGAGGGACAGTAGAGATGGACTAAGGAGGATAGATAGTGAGGGGATTTTCCAGCTTTGATGCGATGCATGAAGCATAATGCTTTAAATTTAGACCTAGACTCTATGCGCAATCAATGCAGGCTGCGCAGGGAGGCAGAGACAGAGGCAGTTCTAGGCAGATTGCAAAGTAATCGGGCAGCCATGTTCTGGACCACTTGGAACTTGCGGGTGACCTCTTTGCAGGCACCTAGTAGAAGTACATTCCCGTAGTCCAGCCGAGATGTCACTAAGGCCTGGACTACTGACCTCTGGGTGTCTGAGGGAAGCATCCATGTGATCTTCCTCAGCCACCTGATGATGGTAGTACAGGTGGCTGAGACTTTGACCACATGTTGCCTCATAGATAACTGATTGTCAAAGAGGACACCGAGATTGCGTGCTGTTGTTGCTGGGACTGGCAGCGGTCCCATTTGCTGAGGCCAATGTTGTGGGCCCCAGAGAGCGGAGTCCGACCCAAACAGGAGCAGCTCCGTTTTATCGCCGTTCAGCTTCAGTTTGTTAGTCAGCATCCAATTGGCGATATCAATAAGCCCAGAACGAAGAGAAGATGAGGGGGAATGTTGATTGGAAGAAAGAGAGAAGATGATTTGAGTATCATCTGCATAAGAAAAAATAGATAACCCAGATTGTTCGGCAAGAAAAGCAAGAGGTCTAACATAAAGGTTGAAAAACAAAGGACTAAGAATAGAACCTTGGGGAACACCACGGGGGGAATTATGAACAGAGGACACAGAAGAGGGGGAGAAAACCTGAAAAGTGCGATCAGAAAGAAAATTGGAAATCCAAGCAAGTGCGGAGCCACCGATACCGACCGACTTCAGGGCAGAAAGAAGGATGGAGTGGGAGACGGTGTCGAAAGCGGCACTCAAGTCCAAAAGGATGAGTGCCACCGTCTCCCCACCATCTACCTGACGTCTGACGGTCTCCGTGACTCCCAGGAGTGTGGACTCCGTGGAGAAGCCCGCCCTAAAACCTGACTGGGAAGGATGAAGGGCGTTCGCCGATTCGATGTGAGATGTTAAGTGATGATTAATATGTTTCTCCAGCACTTTCGAGAGGCAGGGGAGCAAGGAGATGGATCGAAAGTTGGCTGGGTTTCTGGGATCAGCATTCGCTTTTTTTAAAAGCGGGACCACCATCGCATGCTTCCAAACATTAGGGACAATAGCCTCAATGAGAGAGGCATTCAAGAGAGCCAAAATGGGATAAAGTGAGGAGGTGGCTAGGGTACGGAGAATCTGGGGGGGCATAGGATCCATGGGAGAACCGGATTTGATCCCCGTCAGCAGATTCAGAAAAGAAGGCATAGAGATAAGTTCCCAATTATCTACCAGAGGAAATGAGGACCGTGCAGAGTCTTCCTGAAAAGGTAGTTGGTTTATCCTCTGCATGGAGGGGCTGGATGAAACAGGTGGTGTAGCTCCAAAGCCAGCGTAGATGTTGTCAATTTTCTCCGTGAAGAAGTCCGCCAAGGAATTACATTGCGTGGTGTCCAGGCAGGGGGCTTTGGGAGCGCATGACATTCCAGATAGTTCCTGAACTGCTTTAAATAGAGCTTTGGGACGATTCTGGGCTTTCAGTATTGTGGCGTTGACATGATTGGCCCTGGCGGTGTTGCATAAAGAATGGTATTTACGTAGTGCAAGTTTATAGTTTTCTTTATCTGTAGGAGAGTAGTTAGCCCTCCAAATACGTTCCAATCTTTTGCAGCAAGACTTCTCTATTTTTAGCTGTTCGTTGAACCAGGGGGCAGGGGAGTGAAGAAAGTTTTGTTTGCATTTACGTGCCGGGAGACAAGAGTCAATTGCAGAGGTAAGCCAGGCACCAATCGTGCCCACATCATCAGTAGTGATGTCTAAAAGAGGAGGCAAGGTCTTCTCTAAACAGTTATTAAGTTGCTCCCGATTAAGCTTTTTCCAGTTTCTACTGGTTCTAAGGGAGTGTGGATTGCCAGAGGGGCAAGGCACAGTCTTAATGTGGAACTCCACAATGAAATGGTCAGACCAGACGATAGGTCTGGAAGGTAGGCAGGTTACGGTGTCCAGATTGGTAAAAATTGGATCAAGTAAGTTGCCGCCATTATGAGTTGGGCCGGAGTTGAGGAGACTTAAATTGAGGGCAGCAAGGTCCTGAATAAGATGAGTACTCATTGGACACATAGTGTTATTGAAATGAATATTTAGGTCACCTAATAACAGAAAATTGGTGGATTCCAACAAAAGAGGAGCAATTAGCTCAGGGAGAACAGCAGCCCATGCGCAAGCCGCCCCGGGAGGTTGGTACAAAAGAGCACCGGACAGTGTGAAGTTCGGCGATAATAGTAACTTAAAACAACCTGCCTCGCAATTAGGGATAACAAGGTCTTCCCACTTACAGGAGTAGATCCTCTTATAAATAATGGCAATGCCACCTCCCTCTTTGAGTGTTCTGTTACGCCCCACAAAGGTGTATTCATCAGGGAGGGCAGTGGCAATGTCAGGGCCAGAACAGTCATTGAGCCAAGTCTCAGTAAGAAACAAGGCAGAAGGACTTGAGGATACTAAAAGGTCAAATATGTCCCTCTTGTGTTTAGGCAGAGATCTGCAATTAAGACTGATTTACTCATGGTTGGAGGATAGAGAGAATGGAAAATGGATATCTGCCTATTTTTGCATTTATGCAGTTATAAAATCAGTATTATACAGTTTAATTTCCGTCTTGCTTCAATGATAGCTTACATTGCTAGAATTTGCACACTGAGCATATTTTGCACATAATCTGCATAATAGCAGTTTGCACTATAATATTGAATGTTAGTGTTTAAAGTGCAAGGTCACTGTCAGTACTGTATTTTATGAAATGTGGCATGAACCAATTTTTTTATACAAATGACTATATAACATTTTATTGAATATTTTTTATATATTTATTACGTAAAATCATTGCACTTGTCACTTTACTAGTTTTCAAGCATTGATGCTGGAATATCAAGTGATACCAAAGCTATAATGTTAAAATATTCTTTTTCAATTGTTGGAGCATTTAAACTGTTAATATTTGAGGGCAAACAATGTAAAATTCCCACTGTGTATGTTGTCTATGTCTACTCATGCGATCATGTGACCCACAGGGGGGTGTAGCACTAAACAATTATAAAAAAGAATGGCTGACGTGTTATCAACTGTGTGAACAAGGGCACTTGGTGCTCGAAACGCGTAACAGAGGAAAGGTTCAACAAAACAACTACCTGCCAAATCCGCTGGGTCCGTGGATTTCATTTCGCCCACATGCGAAGTGATGGATCATGATTTCTTGATATATATATATATATATATATATATATACACATCACAAACAAATGACGGCGCGGCACACTTCTTGGTCACGGCAGTGTTCTACGTTTGTCCTTTCTTACTTTCCACTTTTTATACTCTAGCACCTATTTTTTTAATGTGGTGCATTATGGGCCTTGTAGTTTCTGTTTTAATCAAACTTTATTGATTATTAACAATACTCGTTTAGGGTTTTGTGTGGGGGTTAACATGACATCTAGTTCTCACTTATGCTTTTGCCTTGTAGTAGGCAGTAGCCGCATTGCAAGACATTCACGAAGATTCCGTGAATTTATGCCGATGACGTTTTTACAATGTCATCGGTTTAGTGAGTATTCATTTCTCAGTGTCATAAGCTGTTTCTAGGGCTGAGTGCCCTTTGCCCCCACTTCTTGCACTAAACCTATTTTCATTTTCATTAGTTATAGGCCCTGTTTTCTATTTATATATTACATATCACATCAGATGGTTTCTCTCTGCGAAAAAACATTAAATTTACAATTTGTTTAACTGTTCATTGTCCTATTATCATATTCCTCACAGATGAACATACATCTCCTCATCCGCGTTCAGCCCCAACGGATGCATGGTCTTGAATTTGATTATAAGTTTTGATTCGAGTCTTCTCAATTTTTGTAATCTGTCACCACCTCGTTCTTGTCTGGCAACCATTGCTAATCCCAAATATTCAATGTCTTTGCCAAGTTTAGCCAACATGAGTTTTTATATGTTTTGCCATGGCATATGTATTGTCATTAATTTGTATTGCCCGAATATGTTCCAATATTCGTTTTTTTAAAGGGCATTTCGTGCTGCCAATGTATTCTTTTCCACAACAGCATCTTAGCATATATACTACAAATGAAGATTCGCATGTTATTTTGGTTTTGACTTCAAAGTTTTTTCCTGAAGGTTCTTTCAAACTGGTGGTGTGGCATCCTATTTTGCAGGCTTTACACGTTGAGCATTTTGTGAATCCATTGTTCTTTTTTTCTAACCAATTCGGAGATTTTTTAGTTGTGAAGTGACTTTGCACCAAATGGTCCGAGAGATTCGACGTTCTTCGATATGATATCAACGGTCCTGTGCCAATGTTGCTTCCTATATCTGGATCTCTTTGCAATACATGACAGGATTTTGATAGTATTTTTTGAATTTTGTAACTTTCCTTGGTGTAGGTCATGATCATACGTGGTCGATCTTCTTCTTGTGTTGGATGTATGATTTCACTTGCGATCTTGTTTGCTACATTTTGATTTCCTTTGTTCAGTGTTTCCAATCTTGTTTTTTCTCTGGCTTTCTTTTCACCTCTTTCAATGTCTGCATGCTTATAATTGCGTTCTGAAAATCGTGCTTTGGTATCTTCAAATTTTTTCTCCATTTCTTCTGCAGTTGAACAATTTCTCTTCATACAGAGAAATTCTCCATATTGTATATAACTTTTCAGCTTTTGTGGGTGAAAACTTAGACCATCCAATATGCTGTTCGTTGCTGTCTTCTTTCTATGTGTGGTTGTCTCTATTGTGTTGTTGTTCACAAAGACTTTTATGTCCAGAAATTCAACCTCTTTTGGGCTCATTGTATATGTGAATTTCAATCCCACTTCATTTGAGTTCAAGATATTAAAGAATGTCTCAAATTCTAACAATGTTCCTTTCCATAGTAGGAATAAATCGTCTATGAGGCGTGACCACAACGCTACTTTAGCCATGTGTTGGTCGTTTCCCTCTCTCCAAGCCACACTCCTCTCACACCATCCCATCATGAGATTCACGTAACTTGAAGAGAAGGAAACTCCCATCGCTGTCCCACGACTTTGTTGGTACATTTTCTGATTGAATAAGGAGACATTATTGTACAAACACAATTTCATCATTTCTATCAGCATCTTTGCATGTTCTCTTTCCGTAATGGGTCGCTGCTTTAAGAAAAATTCAATGGCATTGATTCCTATTTCATGACTGATAGAGGTGTATAGAGACACCACGTCAATTGTGATCAATAAGTATGTTGGTTGCCATTCTGTGTTCATGAGTAAACGTAGGAAATCACCTGTGTCTTTTATATAAGAACTTAGCGTTGGGACTATGGGTGCAATAAAGTGGTCTACATAGTTCGCAATGTTTTCATATAGTCCTCCACAACTCGCAATTATAGGTTTTCAAGGCGGTTTGTTCAGTGTTTTATGGACGTTAGGCAGAAAGTACATCGTTGGTGTAATTGGATGTTTTACCATAAAGTATTGCTTTTCGCTCTAAATGATTAGGCCTCTCTGTTGCCAATGGTCTAACTTCTTTTCCAGATCTGTTATAAATTCTGGAATGGGGTTCTTCGTCAGCAATTTATAGTTTTTTGACTCACTCAGTTGTCGTAGGGCTTCTTCAATGCATTGCTGTTTGTACATCACTATGATATTTCCGCCCTTGTCCACTGGTTTGATTTCGATCATGGTGTTGTTTTTCAATGTTCGAATGGCCGCTCGTTCTTGCTTTGAAAGATTTTTCTGCTACAACACCACCCGCCATGGTTTACAATGCTAATCCGGTGGGTGGGCGCACCACAGCTCTGGCGGTCCGCTTGTGGACGGCGCAGTGGCGGCGCTACAGGAGGACCGCCACACTCGTAATAATGCCTTAAGTACCTGAGTCCTGTAATGGCTGCCTGCAGCATTTTTCCTCATGCAGGCAGCCAATCAGAGCCTTGTTACCTCTGGAGCAAGAAGGCCATGGGTTAAAAAAGCCCCCTTGGTCAATAAGGCTCTATTTGTTTTAGTTGGGTTTGAGGGACTCTGGTGATATAAAAATATTTTTGAACATTTAACAACTGAACGGATTTACACCAAATCACAAAAAAGCATGCTCTCTGGACCAAGATGTAGCTTCCTCCAAAATGTGGTATAATTCATTTTGGCAGTTTTTGCGGTAGCACTGCCTACACAGTGTATGTAAAATGCATGGAGAAACTTCGTTTTGGGAACCCCTTTTTCCCCGGTTCCTGCTTGATGTACCACCCCAAAACCTTCCAGAAATGAGCGAAGATGGACAAACATGGTTTTGGAAAGGTTCGTGAAGATTCTTGAAATGGCGTCAAAGTTATGACCAAACCAAAAAATGCTCTTCCTATGGAAACGTAGACCTAAATACAACTATCCAGTTGCTACTGCACCAGTTTTTGTTATCTCAAGTAACTATAACTCGTGTCCCCGCCATGCAGTTTTCTCATCAATAATTTCATTGGAAATGTTGCAGTAATATTTTCAATGACGTCATAGAACATGCCATGAGTGATAGAATATGTTGGTTAATTCGCAGTGCATGGCAAGGGCGTGAGTTACCTTTTGGGAATGAGTTATAGTTACTTGAGATAACTTTGGTGAATTACAGTGGCTTTGTTGGTTTAACTTACATTTTCAGCACAATGAGCTCCCTCAGGACCTAAATTCCTTTTAATGGATTAAATCCGCCTACATTAAGTGAGCATCCTATCCAAATGAGTGAACCACTTACAATAAATCTAACAAAATTTAGTACAAATATATTTCTTTTATCAAAAATTATTATTCACTGATTATACATTTTTTTAAATACTCATTTTCATTTTCAACATAGATTCAAAATACAAAACACAACACAGTAATTATAACTAATTAACAAAACCAGGTAGAGAGAAAAACAATCCAATTTCACAACAATCATTCAAAGACAACTCACACACAACCAGACAAACCATCACATACATAAAATATCTGGGGACACAGCTACAGAGTGGTAACGTAGTTGGAAAGACCAAAGGCAGCAACTGCACAAATGCAGGAGGTATCAAAACAATGGTCACCTAACTACAGCATCCCTTTAACATTAGTTTTTTTTCCAGTACATTTCTATGCTTTTTTGTGTAAAACGCCGACCCACGCTACACACACTACCTTCGGCTATGCGCTGTGCTGGGCTGAATGTAGTACCTGGCCTGCGGCCAGGCCCTGCATCCTACCCACAGGCAGCCGACCCCAAGCACGCATGCACTTCATCCGTGCACAACAACCAACCACAGGTAGCTGTGGAAAAGCCCCAGGGTACCCGTGACCCTGCCGACTTCCCAATCATCAACCATCCTGGGTGCCAGCGAGAGCCAGCAATTCTTTTTTTTCTTTAAAAGTATGGCATGTGGTCCCCCTCCTCAACCCTTTATCATGCAATGCACTTTACCTTTAAAGAGGGGTAAACATTTCAAGTAAACATTTAAATTACGACATATAAGACTGACCTTGTGTCGCCTTCTGAAAATGAGAGGAGAGGATCTCCGTGACTGCATTCCAAAACCCAGAAAGAATATCCGACTGGCCCTCCTAAGAGATAAAACATTCACTGTTAACAACATTGATAGGAAAACCCAAAGTCGTATATTGTACAGAAGGCTGCCGAAATAAGAAGTTCAATACAAGCACAAACAAAAGTAAATACCTTACGGCTTAAGTATTTTGGGTACTCTTAGTTCCTGTCCTTCCTTCTTTACAACTTTGTGGGACACTGTGCCACAGGTTACTTTTCTCTTGGGTGTAGCTTTCATTTTAAAAATGCCTTCTAACGGGTCCCTCTACATGTAAACCTCTCCCACACCACAGTCTCTGAGTCACCTCCACTTTAGGTCCACCATTCTTTTTCCATTTTAACACAGACAGCACAATCTTGCTACCAGGGCTGATGCAACAAGTGTTCTTAAGATCAGAAGGCATGCACCAAGATCAGTGAATCACAAGAAAACATGATTTCATACTCTTTCAGCCCGCTCTTGTGAGTTCCCAAACTGTAGCTCCTGATTACATAAAAAGTAAATGGTGCAAGCATACCCAGAACTAAGATTCAAGGATAAAGGTTTCTCTCACCCGGGTGTTACTGTACTATCATCTATCTTGCTACCCTAAAAAGCAATGGCCAGACTCCAAGACTTCACAGCCAGGCAGCAAGACTTCTCAACTTTCGTATGCAGAACCACACCAAACCCACCCAGAATGCAATCCACGGGCTCCTGCCGATACAGGATCAAATTCAAGGTTCTATCCACAGCCCCAAGGAGGCAAAGTGAGGCAAAGGTTCAGCACAGCTACAGGAGCTGGCACCTCATTACACCCAACCAGTGCCTATCACTCAATGTCGATCTATCAGATCAACCAATGGTCATTCAAAAGGATAGAATGGAGGAAGATCAACGGGCGTACAAGGATTTAAGACTCTGAAATGCGTTTGAGTTTGAATCCCAAATCGATGTAATTCAGGAAATTTTTAGGAACTTAACTATTCAAACTTGTGTTTACTGAACTCAACACAGAACAGAGGTCTCAATCAAACAATTTCAGACACAATTAACTACTCATTTATCTGCATTCTAACTCCCCGCAATAATAATGCACTCTTCCACATCTGCCAAGCACTATGAAGTTATCGAAACTAATAAATGAATGAATGAAAAAAGACTTGTAAAGCGCAACTAATGCCAAATGGCGTCAAGGCCCTGATAGCAGTTAGTCTTTGGATAGGAGAAAAAATAGAAAGCTAACTAATAGCCATTACAGAGTGAACAGCCAGGTCTTTAAGGATTTACAAAATAAGGCATGAGATTGAAGACTGGAAATTGAAAGGGGAAGCGAGTTCCACAACGTGGATGCAGCCACCGAAAAAGCTCTACTTCCCCGCCTCGATTTCCAATACCTAGAAATAATTAATAGATGTTTACCTGAGGATCAAAGTTGTCTGGAGGGAATGTAGCGCTGAAAGCGATTCCTGGGTTGTTTAGGGCCTCTGTAGTCCAGGGCATCATGAACCATGCAAAGAGCCTTAAAGGTAATTCCCTCAGAAACAAATTTCAGGATGTCAAGAATCAGTCTGGCTGCAGCATTCTGAACAAGCTGCAGTTTGGCAAGGACAGTCTTATTTATGTCCAGGTAGAGGGCATTGCAGTATTCTAACCTGGACATGACAAGTGCCAAGACCACTGTTTTTCGTCCCTTTAGAGGAACGAAGGGAAACACTTTCCTCGAGGATTTTATTATCCAAAAACAGGTAGAGACTTTCCTATTTACCTGTAAATCAAGCGCTACATTTGTACCAACCAGTACTCCAAGGTTTTTTGCAAAGTCTGTTGGAGTGGGTAAGGTCCCCATCCTGTTCGGGCACCACAGATTGGACTACACAGAGGGTTGCCCACCAACGATCAAGCCTTCCGTCTTGTCCCATTCAGTTATAGATGGTTTCTCTCCATCCATATGGCCACTGCCTGCATACAGTTTTTAAAATTGAAGGCAGTCTCATTGATGTCCCTCGAGATAGACTGGATGACTTGGGTGTCATCAGCACAGGACAGAGCTTGCAGCCCAAAAGATCTAATATGTTTCGCTAGTGGAGAGACATACAAGTTGAACAGGGTAAGGCTCATAGAGGAGCCCTGAGGCACCCCACATGGCAACACTATGGACTCCGAGCGAAACTGATCCACCATTACCATGCGTGGCCTGTCACTTAGAAAAGATGTCAAGAATTTAAGTGCCAAGTCTGTGACCCCCAGCTGCTGGAGCCGCCCGACAAGCTGGGTCTGGGGATGGTATTGAAGGCTGCAGATAGGTCCAAAAGGACCAACACCGCAGCCTCTCCTGCAACCACCATGGAGCAGATGCTGTTAACTGCAGATACTAGCGTCATCTCAGTCCCCTGGTTGATCCTTAATCCAAATTGAGAAGCGTCTAGGAGTTGGAATTGTTCAAGATAGTTAATAACCTGATAGTTCAGATGTTTCTCGAGGATTTTAGTGGGTACAGGCAGCAGGGGTATAGGGAGATAGTTTTTTAGTTCCTAGGGTCCAAATTGGCCTTTTTGAGTAGCGGCTTAACTACCACCTTTTTCCATTTTAGAGGAAAACACCCAGATTCAATAACTTTTTTCAGGGTTAGAGTAAGATGGGGAACTATATTCTTGGCTCCTAATTGTAGAACATTAGGGGGTAAGGTTCTAGTGGGGAGCCCGATTTAACACCAAGCAGATAATGTTCTGTTTGCTGTTTTGTCAGCAAGGTAAAACACGATAAGCTTGCTGTGGGGTTGTCTTGGGCAGACAGATTCCTTTGAAAGTCAGATACTGCCTGAGACTACATTCAAGGAATTAAAGAGCTTAGAGTTGTGAAGGTCCAGATCTTTGTATATATCCACCACTTTGGAATAGAAGGATTTGGCCATTCGGTCTCAGAAATCTTGGGAATTTTCTATTCGCAATGGAGCTGAGGGGAGAGAGAAGAACCTGATTAGCGTAAAATATATTTAGTTGGAAGCAAGCTCATTGGTTCAGTACCACAACTTTTCCTACTTGATGGCTGCATTATATACGGCCAGCGTAGCCTTGTATGCATTTTTTCTAGGATTGAGGTAGGATTTCTGCCATGCTCGTTCCTGGCGATGACAAGCCTGTCTAAGCAGTCTGAGTCTTTCTGAAAACCATGGTGCTGTGGGCGTCTTTCTTCGTAGGTGAATTATCTTAAGTGGGGCCACCATATCAATTAATGCAGTGAGCTACAAAGAAAATTCTGTGGCCGCAAACTCAGCATCCTCATGAGCAGTCCATTTGCAATTATTCAAGGTCTGGGATAGGGTTTCTGCACTGAGCCCTTTCCCGTTCATTTTAAGAAGTGAGTTTTTACTATCAATAGGAGATCTATGAAAGAGGACTGAGAAAAAGAGATGCAAATCACCGTATCCTTATAGTTAATAGAAATTACGTGTTGAAAAGAGAAGTATCCTGCTTGCAACAAGTGCCTCGGAAATTAATGTAGAGATGTAAATGTTTTTAAAGGCCACGTTGCAAGACTAGATTTTGTTTAATAAGCATGATGATTTCCAGGGACAGGTCCTCAGTAGACGGCAATCCGCCTGGTAATAATAGCTTCAAATACATTTTTATCCGAGGCTAGATAATCATGTGCGAGAAAAGATTATCAGAGGTCCTAAAAAATCCAGTTACTTCCAAATACATTTTCATGGCTCTTGCCACTTCTTAATTATAAAAAGTAGGATAGGCATATGCCCTAGGCAAGTGTAAGAAAAAAAACCAAGATGGCTATTCAATAACCTATTTTGGAAAAAAACCCATAAAAGAACTGTCTTGGAAACAAATATGTTTCATTCATGATAACTTTATTGCGACTATTACAGTCATAAAAGCACAAAAGTTCATAAAAAATCAACTAGACATTTCCATAAAAACTAAGATCTAAAAACCAACTACAGCATGAACCATAGTTTGGTACACAGACTACCAGTGGATTTCAAATGGTAAGACAGTTTTAGAATTGTATCCAATTTTAAAAATATAAATTAAGATAAAATTATTTAAAACATTATTAACATTGTAGAAAAAGTGGTTAAGAAGCGCTCCAAGTGTTCAAAATAGTACAAACAGAGCTCACTAGATATCAATTTCCATAAAGTGCCTTCTTTTCAGCCACATTGCCTGTAGAAATTTAGAAACTGCAACCACATACATCGGGTCCATATCTGATTTTAGAATTCTAAAGAAGACATGATAATCCCTAATGCCCAAGTTCCTACACAATTGTATTAGCCATTTGGATCTAGACTGCTTATATGCCGGGCAGAAAAAGAATACATGAATTTCTGTTTCTTCTGCCACTCGACATCCAGGGCAAACGTAGCAAGCCTCCTCTGACCACTTATTAGTTGTTGCAAATAGTGGCAGGGACCCGTATCTAAATTGAAGGAATAACCTCCTCATGAACAAGGGGTGTTTAGAGTCTAAAACCTGTTCAAATAGATAATGAGTTTTAAAATTCAAAAACCTATGAGTCAAACTCAAACCACTGGTTGCTCGAATCAGGCTGTCCAAATTATAATGCTTAATGTGTGTGATAAACTTTTTTTGGAAGTGGCTGAACACGACTCCTCTGGAAAATCCCAGAGATCCTCCCTACCGATGGCACGAAGCGAATCCTACACAAAAAACAAATATGTAGCAGAAAAGGCCTGAAGCATAACCATCTCATGGAAAATGTTATTATACCATGAAAGGTTATCTTCAATACTGGGTGGTCAAGATAATCGTATGCTATAGTATAAAAAGTTTTATGCTCAACAGAGATTTTACTGAGCTACAGAGGTTCACTAAAAGAGGGTTAGGAGTTTCCTATTCCATAGAGTAGAATTTGACCATTTCATTCTCCTAAGAATGGCACCGATTTGTCACCATCATTTCTGTGTATGTTAAACAGCTTGTTAAAGGAAGTATCTAAAAAAGCTCTAGACATGTGATTTTTTCTTAAATCCAACATCCTGTATCAGTACTAGATCTAGACTGGTGTGTCCAAGCATTCCTTGTGCCAGCAGGTTGGTAAGTGGGCGTCCAAAGAACATAGCACTGTGCCATGATAAACTAGACTGGGCTTAACGCAAGCCCTGCGATGGGGACGGTTGAGGGCATAGGGGCAGCCCTCCAGGGGGCCCCCAATGCAGCAGGAGGTCCCTAATCATCTGAAGGCCGAGGAATATGTGTAAAAATATAGGAGATTTGGGGTCCCTAATCCCATCCTACAGGATGGCCCCGTCATTTTGCATTGCACCGCTGTAAAAGAAGTTGTCTCATGAAATGAATGCAATGTGGACTTTGATTTCTACGCAGGCAAGAGATCATCTCCTGCGAGTAACGTGCATTCTGTACTATTTCCTTCGGTTTATAACTTACGTCACAATGCGCTACATAGAAACTTCACTTTTTTTCAGCTGCTTGGCAGATGCTTAACAGAACCCTACGAGACGAGTTGTATGGTCAAATGGACATCTAAACACACATTTGCTGTTACAGAGTGTTATCCCAAGAGCCGAGTTATCCTCCATACATTTTTCAAGAAATTATCTCTAGTTTTGACTCTGGAGTGTTCAAAATGTATAAAGCATCACATTAGGACCCCGGTTGCGCGCAATTAGACGAAATGTGAAGTAGAGACAGGCTGTTGTGTTATTAAAATTGATGAAGCAGATTCTCTCATAGATTTCCTTGTGCATATTTTGAACACAAATAATTTACAGCTTGGCCCAGGCCACTCCCACGGCTGATAGTTTAAACATGAAGAAAGCAAACGACACAGAGCATTTTATTCAACTTGCCAAGACAATAAATAAATGCATGCCATCAAGTGTCCCGAAGTTCACGTTACTCAACTTGACTTTAAGCGAAAGGAAGTCTGGCATTTCCTTCAAGCCCTGGTTCCAATGTAATGTTCAGTAACAATCACCCCAACAAACTAACTGAGGGAAAATACTCTTTATCCCATACGTTTTTAGCAATGATCTGTTGCCAACTGAGCAAGTACCAGTTCTAACTCCTGAAAATTCAACAGGTCTGAACTACTTGCAATGAGACAGATGCAAGCGTTTGATACCGATGTTGGTGGTTTATAGGCCTAATGTTCCAAGTAGTCAAGACATAGGCAGAGGGTTCCTATATTTCATTTCTGAAAGCGGCCAATGGGTCACAGCCTTCATCCCTCAATTTCAGAGAGCCATTAGTCAAAAAGCAAGCAGGAAGAGCCCAGAACTGCAATTACCAAAAGATTACGTGACCCGTGATACCATACTCCAGCCCACTCGTGTGTTCCACAGACCCTGTGATATAAACGTTAATTGGATTAGTTCATTTGACAAGAACAAAGACCAGAAGTCCCAGAAATATTGGTCATTATATGATGTCCCCGGTGACGAGGATCGAACTGGTGACCTTAAACTGCATAAATATGCACCTGAATAATTTTGAAAGAGTAAGATAACAGCTGTCACAGCTATAGTTTGTGTGTGTGTGTGTGAGTGTGTGTGTGTGTGTGTATATCGGGTGGGGGCGCCGATATAGCAACTGTTAAAATGTCTCCGGAATCTCCCATAATTCGGGTCCTTGGCCTTTATCATGTTTGAGATTTGTATTAAGCATATATGTAGTGCATGTGTTTATGTTGGGGTTACATGTATTTATTCGGACTGGCGAGTGAGAGTTAATTGACCTTGTTTATGTGAGACAGAAGATGGTGGCCTTCTTTCTACTAGGCAGCAATGTCCCTCGTCAATGTCTCAGTCGGCATGTAAACTAGGTGCATGGGTTGTTAGGGAGGTGGCCAGCCCATAACATTTGTGTGGCCCAGGTCTTTCTTTAAACAGGGAAACCCATCAATCCTCCATCTCATATTCTGTAGTGAAACAATCTCTAGATTGGTACATATAGCCTAAATGAACTATCGAAAGCTAGTCTGGGGGTGGCCACAGGGCAGGACAACAGGATGAAGTTTCTTTTTCAGCATTGGAGGAGCTTAAGAATATCTGAAAACTTGACATTGTCTGGGTGGCTGACGGCATGCTGTGTTGGTCACAATAGGAATATAAGCACCGATGATCCCCCCTCCTCCCCAAATCCACTCCCCCTCCGGTAGTACTTTGCTCAGCTTTAGTAACTCAACAAAAAAGATGCCTATGCAGCAGCCCACGAGAAACGAGTACAAGAAGCATGAGACAGCCCTCTGCTTGGTTATTATTCTTCCTCCAGGTTTAGCCTTAGTCTGGGAAAGCCATCAGAACCACAAAATGTTTAACCTGTGAATTAAAGGTCTATCTCACTGAAGGACTATCTCTTTGAAGGACTGTCTCCTTTCCTGCAAGTGGTGCAGGCAATTGCGTGCCAGAACGAGTAATCCGGGCTAGTGGAAAAAAAGTAAGGACGAGCTCAAGGAAAGAACTTGCAGGGGCCAGGGCAGATAAACAGCCAGAGCCTGCCCCAGAGCCACTAGGTTAACATAGCACAGCTGCCCAAAGGGAGGTAATAATAACACCCGAGTAGAAGAGCTATTCTGCCGCCTTCATCATCCTCAATTTACCCCCTGCTCTTATGGTGCCTGTACCTACCTTGGTCATGATCCAGGAGTGCTTAGAGGCATCCAGTACTCAATGCTATCATGGGTTACCATTCCCCACTAGAGGAAGTCATATGAATCCTCTATCGTTGGAATCATCTTTCTAATTTCACAGATATTACCGGCTGTAGCTGTGACAGGACCCCCTTCAAGCTTACCAGAAACCAGTAGCCACATGTTAACACAAAACCCTATGTGTGTTTACCCAATGCTGCTAAAATGTTGAGCATGACGAGTACTTCTTAAGATACACAGCCCCCTACCCTAATTTACCAAGTAGAAAACCATCCAGTGAGGATTGGTCCATTAACCAGCCACTGTTCCCAACACAGTGTAACTGGGCTGTTTTTCGCGTCACTGAAGACAATAGGGGAGAGGAGTTGGCCTAACAGCTAGGGCGCCGACCTCGAATCTGGGGAACTGGGTTCGAGTCTCTGCAATGACGCTGAACATCCTGTGATTCTGGGCAAATCACTTAATTTCCTTGTGCCTAACAAAAATGAATGTGTCCTCATGTAATGCAACTGGTGCTATGTAAAGCGCTCTGATACCCGATTCGGGACAAGTTCGCGCTATATAAAACTCTGTAAAATAAAAAACAGACACCCTTCCCAAGGACCCCTAGGTGCACCTACAGAAATACTTTTTTTCCTAGGTGGCGATCTTTCATCTTACTTTGTTTGGCTGGTGGGTTTTGGCTTTCCAGTTTGAATACATTTCTCAAGATCAAATCGATGGCATTGACCTAGAAGGCGAGACCTATCATAGCAAGAACTGATGCACTGTATTTTCTGTTCTGCACCACTGAGTTGACTAAAACTAGAAATCTTCTGAACTGTCTTAGGACGCCTCAAAGTACGCCTGGTTGGTTTACATTGGTCATAGTGCTCAAAGTCAGCTGGATTTCAAGCGCATAGCAAGCGGCAGCTACAAACACATTTGAGGTGGTAACCTGGGCTTGAGGGTGTTGGGACCTTCGGGTGCTCCGACTAGATCAAGGAGTTCTATTTTTTACTTGATGATAAAATCCTTTAAAAAAGTGCTTACAGCACTTTCAAATTAATAACGGCTATCTAATGAGTCAAACGGTATTCTGGGTCTCTAAACCCCTCGAACGTCTGGAATAAGGCTTAACTGCTCAAACACACTACTTCAGAAAGTCAAGTGCTAAGAGGGGCAACTTTACCATTCAACTGGTGTGCATTAGTATTGGGGCCCTTGGATACCAGAATTAAATTACCACCAGCCGCTACTGCCAAAAAACCTATGACTTTCCATGTCCCAAGAATGCTAGATTCAATTTTAAAATTACACCTCACAGATCCAGAGAGAAGAATGGAGTTGAGTATTCACAACTAAAACCATGAACAAATAAAACCCTCTTGTCTTCAGTTACAAAGCTTAAGATCGGCTGTTACATGTATCGCCCACTTCCCAAGTTGTTGATGTCCCTTCATGTTCAGCCATGCTTACAGCAGTACCTGTTAAATCTGAGTACCATTAACAGTAACATACCATCAGGAAACGCTTTTCCCGGCTACAGAAAACAATCTTCGTTTTATTGTATTACTTCTAAGAATGGCTTGTTTGTTAAATCTCTATCCAATGCTCCAAGTAATGTCTGCAATTCTCTCGGGATAGAATCCAATAACACTACACTGTCTGCTACATAGCCATGCTAGTTAACAAGTTTGCGGGATAGCAGTCCAATTTCCTCAGAATGCTTGGATAAATCAGCAGAGTACGACCTAAAATCAATGGGACGGGAACACCACAATACTTTAATCCATTGTATGCAGGAATTTTATGCCAAACAATGCAGCTCGTACACATATTGCACCTAGGCATTTAATTAGCATTCTTGCAAGTGATAACAGTGCTTGAACAATCACAAAAATAACTAGCTTCATTAATAAACTATTCCCGTCCACCGCATTACTGCGATAGAGTAATCAATATAGCATACGTGCTTTTTGATACATACTTAGCTAAAGATCTATTGCCTAGCACACTCAATGCTGGAATGCTGTTGATACACATTTTTTTCTTTTCAGTGCTATATTCATTCAATTTAATGATGCATTACAGATAGATAAAAAGGATGAAAAGCTAAATTGGCCTTGGTGGGAATCAGATTTGTAACAGGTAGGTCACACCAGATGCTGGCAGCATGTGATAAACAAGCTATCTGAATACGAAATAGCTAAAATATGGGATTGCTCTGCTGTCGGAACCTAAGATTTACGTTATCTGATGGGCAGCTTTGAGGACTGATCCTATAAAATAGAAAGTTTTAAAAAACAGAAAGATTGCCAGAAACTGTACTGATGTTGAACCAATCGGACAGTTTTGCTGCTCAAAGCCAGATCGTAGCCAGTTAATCGCCTGTAACCAGAAGAATAGGTTTATTCTTAACCCCTTAGGTGAGGAGCACTCCACTTGAGTGCTGAGCCTTTTTTAGGTCTCACCTACGCAGCGCGCATGCTGCTGATTTCCCAGGGAAATCAAAGGTAGTGTCACTAGTGTGGCTCCCAGTAAGCTTTCTTATCAAAAAGGCCATGCAAACTTCATAACTATCGCCCCCACCCAAAACAAAACACTTTCCTCTCACTTCCATGAGGATAGTTAGTGGGCTTTCAGCCCCTTCTCACCCTGAGGCAAGAAGATTAGACTTAACCTCGCAAGCCACCCCTCAGAAGAGCAGAAAGACTCTACAGAGCAAATGTGTAGGGGCAGCCCAAAAGCAAATGAAACAGCTCGGTAAACATTTTCTTATTTTTGGGGTAAGCGAAATCAGGTGTACGGCCAGGAAATCTGTCTCAGACCCAGGGATTGGGTGCGAGGGGGTGTGATGCTAAGACAGGCCAGCCCTGGTGGAACAAGTGGAACTAAATCTGTCAGGCACTGGACACAGTAGATGTTGGCTATCTGGAAATACTACGTGTCTTCAACAATGACCAAAACATATTAGTAATTGTAAAGACATATGTGGTTGTCTTATGTGTTCTTCCTATCTGTCATTTATTGTACATGATTGTTGTTTAAAAAAAAAAAAACCTTTGCTTGTTTTTTTAAATAAATGTAATCCATATTGTTTTTAAATTGCTCTTACAGTTACAAAGAAAAAACGTATAGGACTCACTTTGTGATGTTTAGATACATTTCGCAACCAATTTTTATATTGGATGTGATCTTTGTTAATTGTAGCATAAGATCTTATCAATCGCATATGGGTGTGTTGCTCAATCTTAGTGGAATTGGGGGTCGAAACAAAGTGCTGTACGTGGTTGAGAGGCAAGTTGTGTGAGAGCCTGAAGCATTTATGGTGTTAATGGTTGAACCCCAAGGGGAGATTCTTTTTGACTTGATACGGTGCCCTGTCCCCTTGGATTGAGGGGACCCTCTCTACTTACCTTGGTAGGGCAGTCAATGCCATTATGTGCCCCAGGTCAGGGGCGTAGCTTGGTCAGTAAGACGGGTGGTTTGACACATGTGAGATTCAGACTTTCTGCCAATCACGCTGACATATAATATTACTCATTATATGAGAAGCAGCGCATGAGGGGGGCTTTAGGGCCAGTGGAAAGGAAAAGGAGTGCTGATGGTGAGGGGTACTTAACACACATTCTGTTGCTAATTAACCATGTTTTAGTCTGAATGAATATTTAAAAATCACAGGTGAAATCCAACACTTTATCATACCCAACTAAAAGCTCCTGTACCATACTATCTATTAAATAATACATTTATCAGGGAGAGTGTAACATCCCCAAACATCCTTCCTGAAGCTACGCACCTGACCTGAGTACCCGCACATAGACCAATCATTGCTTTTGATTCAAAGTGTGCCCCAAAGGTCAGACACACCTATTACCTAATATAGGCACCAACATACTGACCAATCAATGCCAAGATGCGCCTCAAGTGTTCTCCAGTAAGCCAGTCAACAGATTGATGTGCCCACAGGCAACCACACTAAAGGCCATTCAGCACCATGATATGCAGCAGGCACCTCCCAATAGGCTAGTTAATTACATGATGTTCCCCAAAAGTCAGGTTATGAACCACCCACTATTATTTTGTGCTCATGTGTGCTCCCATATTCCAGCCAGCGTCCGGAGATGCCAAAAACAACTGCCCCCTGCACCATAGGCCACTAGATCTGGACCTGGCCAGTGAGGGAACTAGAAACGCTGGAAAGATGTATCCGTGACTCATGAAACTTCACTTAGTGGTCGAGGAGTGTGATGGGGTCCACCTACCATACTCAGTTGAAAGAGGGATTTAGTACCTCTGGATTGTCAGAAATCAGACTAATAATCTGGTGGATTCAGTGGGCTTCCACAAATATCTAAAGAAGTCTTATGATGTCTCCTCACAAGAGTACTGGTTGCTGCTCTCATAAGATTCTCTTATTTAGGAATGATGTTTGCCTACCATGCTTTAAAACGCTAGGGGTGTTGCACTACATGAGATCAGTAGCCACCATTTCTAGATTTCTAAAACACATTACTTGTTTTTGAGGTTGGGGCTGGCTTTTGAACATAGGCTGACCAGGGCTCTACAGCACATCACAACAGTTCTAAGCTAGTGATGTATCAACAAATGCAATTATTAACCTTATTTTATTATTTTGTTCTTCATTAAACAGATATTTTGGCTTACCTGCGTGAGATGTCCTAAACCATTAGTTTCTTGCAATTCTCTAGTGGAATTATTAGCTTTAGCAGCACAAGGTTAGCCATTTGTATTCATATTAGCTGCTCATAAATTAGAGTTCGAAAATGTACATAGTTTCTTTTCAGTAAAAGACTTACTACTAATAGGTTTGCTTTTCCAGTAGATTTCACAAATTATTTTTGCATTTGCATTTATTTTATTTATGGAACAGTGTATCTCTGCATGGTTAAGTCAATGTGCATAATAGCTCATGGTTCGAAATCGAAATGCACCCAGAGGTTTATCTGGAGAGTCTAATTCTATGATGATGGACTCTTTTCTCCTGGATGTACAAGTATTGGGGCTTGCATTCATTTTTCTTTATGCCATTAGAAGGCTTGTTGTTGTGCTTCATTCCAGACGTACAGTACTCTCTTGTTAGTTAAACTAGTTTAAGGCACAGTAGTGAGAAGCTGGCCTGGTAGAAAATGATGTGAACTAATGTAAGTGGCCACTTTGCACCAGTCCAGACAACCCTTATGGTTATTTAAGAGGTCTTAGACAACCACAGAAAGCTATACAAGTAGTAGCTGTGGAGAGCAGCCTTCAGACTTAGTCCTGAAGGAGTGTAAAGCAGCTTGTTTTACCAGAATGCAATCTTACAGTATAGATTAAATTAAAAAGAACCACACAAGGTATTTATAAAAATATGTATTTATTATAGAATACTCTATAGTACCTTCCAATATCTCCCACACGGATATATACACAAAGCACACAATACTATAGCAAAGAAATCACAGTAAATAGAACTAATACACGGTAGGCCTCAGGAGGGGACCAAACCATATACTATGAAAGTGATATAAGAACCACGACTCAAGTCAGGACAATGTCGAGAGGCTGTAGAATCCCTGGGGACCCAAGGTAAGTAGACAGAGACCCCACAGAGGACGTGTGTAGTGTGAGAACACAACCGCGGGCTCTGTACAACTCTACGTGTAGGTCGTGGTTGGATTCTTAAAGATTAAGGACCCTTCCCTGTGGACCCTGAAGAAACCGGGTGGAAGACAGAAGGTTGAAGAGCCACCCCACCTGTGGATACCCTAGTACCCACGTAACCTACACCAGGGAAGCCAGGGGCATGGGGTGAAGTCGTGTCGGAAAACGAAGTCGAACCCATTGAAGGCTTCAGGAAAGTGTCACTGCTGGAAGAGGAGAAAGTGTCCGTGGGAATCCAAACGTGGATTCTAGATGAAGAGTACATGAAAGCAGAGGGGACCGAGTCTGGGTCCCTTGGGAGTGACCAGGGGCTCGGTAGACGAATGCCCACAGATGTCGGGTGCTTCAGGATAGATTTTGGCTTGACTCTGTAGCTGTTGGGACCAGGCGACGCTGAGGACGACCAGGAGCCGGATACGAGCTTTCCCACAAAAGATGTCAAGTGCTGAGGGGTCGATGTCTGGCGGGAGCACAAACAAGCCTTGGCAAAAGCAACCCACGCAGGAGGTCAAGAAGTTGCAGGAATAGGACCAGCAAGGTCCAGGAAACCACAGCCAGGAGAGTCAGGGCAAGCCCAGAGCAATCAGGGGAGCCCAAAGAAGACATAGTTGACCCTACCCAGGTCGAAGATACTGGAGTTGCAGGAGGACCTTGTGCAGCTTTACCAAACAACAGGTCACGGAGGCCACGGAGCCCACGGTGCAAGGTGGTTGAAGATCTTTGCAGGACAAGTTGCCAGAGGTTGAGGCTACTTGGAGCCATATGCACTTGCTCCAGAATTGCCAACAAGCATTTGCACTTACAAAAGTATGCAGTGCACAGGGGTTTGGGTATTGTAGTCCCCACGAGGGATTCTGGCATCAAGCTTGGTGAGAGGACAGCTCTGGCTCCGAGCGACGTAGAAACCCACCTCCTGTGTTTTTCGACTCTTCGGAGTCCGTAGGAGCTTGGGATCAGCAGACCGGTCAGCAGTGTTGCGGTGCCTGCGAATGCAGGGGAGTGATTCCTTCACTTCAAGGGAGATTACTTCGGTAGTCCGTGATGCTTCAGAGGCCTTGGAAGGTTCCTGTATGATGCACAGGCACAGACGATGCAGCAGACTGAAAGGGAGACAAAGTCGGGCCTCAAACAAACTCCAGTGAAGTCCCAAGTGCCCAGACGGTAGAAGTGCATTGGTATCTGTTCTGAATCTTGTCCACGACAATTCTTGAGACCTACACCCAGGTGAGCCCTTAAGTACCCTAAGGAAAGGGTTTGGACGATTCAGGTGACCCTGCAGGGGAGGGTCTGAACAGGGGGGAGTTTACTCCCATGTCCTTTGTCCAGTTTCGCGCCAGAGCGGGAGCACACGACTCCCAGGACTGGTTTGAACTGGACAATGCACAGGGGCACAAAACAGACACCTCATGCAGACTTTCAGGCGCTGGCAAAGGCACCCACCCAGCCCCAATACACTAAATCCTGGCTGGGAGGTGGGCACACCTCCCTGGGACAGGATGCCTATTGTTCCTCCTTCCCTGCTCGAGCTTGGCTCAGCAGCAGGAGGGCAGAAATGGGTCTCTGGTCGGCAGCAACCATTTTGTGCTGTCCAGGTCAAGAAGGCTGGTGCTGGAAACACTGAGAGCCTAACGGATGTATCTTCCAGTGCTTGGATTCATACCTCCCACACCGTTCACGGTGTGGGAGGTATGATTCCAACATGTTTGATACCAAACGATATGATTCGTTGCAGCCGTTTTCGAGATGGCCATTGCGTAATTACACTGTACCCCTCTATATAGAATATGGCTGCTTCACTGACAACCTCGGAGAATGGGCTCTGTAGGCTGCAGGTGTGCCGTGCTCATGCAGGGGCGCCCTCTTACTTAGAACGAAGCACCCTGCCCTCAGGCTTGTTAAGGCCTGCTATAGGAGTGACTTATAGGTTTTAAGTGCAGTGACCCTTAGATATAGTAAACCTATATCTTTCGTAAGTGGTGCATGAACAGACTTACACAGGCTTCAATGGCAGGCCTCTAGTTCCATTTTGCATGGTCTCTCATGGGTGGAATAATGCATGCTTCAGCCCATGGGAGACCTCTGGGGTACCTATGCCCTGGGTACTCCTCTAAACGCATGCTCTAACATCTGCCTGTCCTGATTCACCTCAGTGCTGGAATGCCCAAGGGTAGCCATGCACTTTACAAATCCCTTAAGCCTAAACCTAAACATGGGTAACATGTACTAGGGACTGATAAGGGTACCCCAGTATCCAATCTGGAATTGTACTTAGGTACTAACACAACAGTTTAGGGATAAAGCAGATAGACTGGGGTCCTGATTAGCAGGATCCCAGTCAGACTAGTAAAAAACCAGCTTAGCACCAGGCAAAGAGTGGGGGTACCCATGTAGAAGATCCTACCTTTCTACATAAGTGATCTTTGAAAAGTTCTACCTTGATTTCTGATACCAATTGACTAAATAAAAAATACTGTAACACTCTTGCATACTAGAGTTCTAACCACTAAAGCATGGCTTGTATCTTAGCTTTGTTCATGGTCATTCAATTTTTAATTAATCAACTTCTTGTTTTTCCAGTTCAGCATACAGAATATTTTCTGACGTTTGGGAACACTTGGTTTGGATTAGGAGAAGTACCAAAATAAATGAACCACTCACAAACTGCTGAGCTGATAGATCAAACAAAGAAAGATGTTTTCTTCATGACAGAAACATGGCTAAATGACTCCTCACAAAACTTTATGGATTCACTCATTCCACTAGGATACTCAATCCCAAGATCAGACAGATAAGGCAAAATTGATTAAAGACTGCCAATCTTCAGAGCCTCTCTCTTCTGCCAAAAATTCAGATACAACCTCCACTCCCTCATTCGAATGCATGAAAATGGTATTCGTTGCAAATCCTTCCTCAACTAATCTACAGATCATGAAATCCTCCAACAACTTTGTGGAATACTTCTCTGAATAAGTCGCCCTCAACTAGATGCTATCCCAAAACAACATCTACATGAGATATTTTAACATAGACTGGTGGAACTCAAAGTAGTACCTCAAACAAGAACTAAACAGTATTATGAGCCTGCACCACCTCATTCAAAGATCCACAATACAAATTCACAACAGAGGAAAAATACTAAATCTATTTTCACATCCATCAAATGCTGCACTTGCCTCCACCCTGCCAAAACCGACTGCACTAATCATTTACCTCCACAGTTCAAATTCCCAATAACAAACCATACAAAGACGCAGGGCCAATAGAAGTATACAACTTTGCAACCGCAGCTTTTTTCACATAAATATCGATTTGCCACACTTGCCATATAATTCATTATCTGCTGCATAATCTGCTGATTTCAACAACAAAACAACTTTGTTTCTAGCTCAAACAGATCAAAAGGTACTAAACATTTTGAGACGTGTTTACGCGCAGTGGAAAGCCCTTTGCAAAGTTTAACAGGTCATCTTTCTGTTCTTTATTTCGGTATTTGGTTCTTAAACTGGTACTAATGATGTGAAATCTTTGTCCAGCCAGTATTGCCATGTGTAAAAATGACAAAATAATGAAGTAATAATATTTTGAAAATGTGCTGTATTTTTTTTTTTTGAAATGTGTTTTTATTGTTGCCACCACAGAAGAATTATGCATACACAATCAAAGTATATCGCAGCGTCAACATTCAGCTGCATGCAATCAAAAAAGCAACTTTTCACATTTTCACATTTTCTCCCCAACAGAAACCATACTACTGAAAAGGTCAGGGACAACATACCATTTTGCGAATCAATGATATCATTAGCGTCAATAGAGGCATAACAAGCAGTATTCACATTGTCGTTCAGAATTAAGTACATCCACATGTTCAGTGTCAGACGCCCGGGCAATCCCACCCCTCTTAACTGAACCTTCTAGTCCCAACATTACTCCACGTCTTCACCCTCCTCAGAGCTATCTAGATCCTCTTCCTCAGGCAAAGGTTCACAAATGTCTCCCCTGTACGAATTCCACGGTAACCACGTCTTGTTCCACTTGCGTGGATTAAGCCTCTGTTTGTAAATCGCTCTCTCCGTCACCATAAGCATGTCCATGTTCCGGCACCACTGCGACAGTGTCGGAGTAGTCGGTGCCCCCCAGTTCTGTGCTATATCCCTCTTTGCCAGCATCACACCAATGATCGCCCAGCGTTTCCCCTGCGGTGACAGATCAGTTGGACCCCACACATTCAGTAAGCATATCCGAGGGTCATGCGAGAATGATGACCCTAGTGTTTGACTGATCGTCCGTGCTACCCGCCTCCAATATGTGTGTATAGTAGGACAATCCCACAGAGTATGGAACAACGTACCCTCCTCCCCACAGTTCCTCAGACAGTATGGATGATCTGCCCTACGTATCTTGTGTAGTGTTGTGCGTGTATAGTATACTCTATGTAGTACCTTAAATTGGACCAGTCTAAAACGTGTGGATATACCTGCCTCCCTAGGGGACGCCAGCGCTGCATTCCACTCCGAGTCATTCAGGTCCCCAATCTCCTCCACCCATTTCTCCTTCAGACGCACCAGCGGATCCGGTAGATTGTTTAACAGTTTACGGTAGGTGAGGGATGTTGCACCACTCTCCATGTAGTCGTTAAGGAGCCGATCCTCCAACGGAGCTGATTCCGGGATCTGCGCTCCCAATTCCAACACTGACATGAGTGCATGTCTAACTTGTATGTATCGGTATGTTTCTGTGACCCCAAGGTCATATTGTTCTCTCAGTGTCTCGAAGGTTATCACCGCACCCCTGGACCACAAATCTCCAACCGTGGATATCCCGATGGTGTCCCATCGATCAAACCCCTTGCTAGTGCGCAAATTACCAAGGGCCTTGGAGTCCCACAGCGGCGTGAGATTAGTAATCACTCCCTCCCAGCCCAGCCGTCTCTGAGCCTTATGCCAGATAGCGATCGTGTGTTTGGTAGGGCCCTCCAGCCTTCCCACCAGGCCTTTGTTGTAAAGCGGGGCCAGAAGAGTGTTCGTACCCAGTTGCCGCCTGTCCGCCATAAATGCCGGGTCATCCTGTGCACCGTGTATCCACTGGTTAATTACCTTGAGGTGCGCAGCCCAGTAGTACAATTCAAGGTGCGGGAGCGCTATCCCTCCACTGTACCAGTCCCTAACCATTTTTAAGTGCGCCACCCTAGCTGGTTTGCCACTCCACAGCAAGGCCGACAGCTGCGCCGACACTCGGCGGAAGAACAATGGTGGAACCATCTCTGGTGCGTTCTCCAGTGCATAGAGGAAGCGGGGTAACGCCAGCATTTTAAATAGCGCTGCTCTACCCAGTAACGTCAGCGGAAGGGCCTTCCAATGGCGTACATCCGCCTTCAACCTAGTCTCTAGGGGCACAAGATTCAGCTCCAAAAAGGTCGCCGAGTCTCTCGCGATTTGGATCCCCAGGTATTTGAAGGCACGGTGCTCCACTACTAACTGGCAATCCGGAGGCAGAACCGGTGGGTCGCCTCGTATCATATATAGTATGGACTTGGACCAGTTAAGCTTATAGCCTGACGCCGCGCCATGCTTCTCGCACAGGGCTAGCAGTACCGAAATACCGCTCTCAAGGTCCATCAGGTAGATGAGCATATCGTCCGCATACAGGGATACCCTATCCTCCCAACCATCTCCCCAATGTATGCCCTTCAACAGCTGAGTGGATCTAAGTATCACAGCCAGGGGTTCCAGCACTAAAGCAAAAAGCAACGGCGAGAGAGGGCATCCCTGTCTCGTGCCCCTTGCCAGTGGAAATTCCCTCGAGATACAACCATTGGCAGTCACCCTCGCAACCGGTTCGGCATATAGCAATCTGACCCATGAGATGAATCCGGGTCCTATACCCATGTGTTCCAAGACCGCAAAGAGATACCGCCACTCCACCATGTCGAACGCCATTTTGGCATCCAAGGAGAGCACCGCTGCCGGTTCCGTCAATGACGGGGCGCGAGCCAGCACTCCGTGGAGCCGTCGCAGATTCAGCGCCGTGCTCCGGTGTGGCATAAAGCCCGACTGGTCAGGATGGATCAGAAGCGGTAGGTGGGGCAGGAGTCTGGTGGCCAGTAATTTCGCCAAAATTTTATTCTCCGCATTAAGAAGTGAAATAGGGCGGTAAGACCCGCAGTCCTCAGGGGGTTTGCCGGGCTTCGGTATCGCCACTATGGTAGCCACACGCTGGTCAGGGGGAAGCAACCCACGCTCCCGGCTTTCCACATACATTGCAAGCATGGGCGTGGAAAGCGCTTCACCCATGATCTTGTACCATTCTATCGGCACCCCATTAGGGCCCATCGCCTTCCCAGGGTGGAGCGCTGTTATGGCCAGCTGTATCTCTTCAGACGTTAAGTCCGATTCAAGTTCTTCCCGAGCGTCCTGGGGGAGAGTACGGGTCGGCACCCCTAGGAGCGATCCCTCCACCATCTCTCGTGTGACCTCAATTTCAGGGGAATAGACAGAATGAAAGTGGTCTGCCAGGAGCTCTACTATCCTAACCGGGTTGGTCTGTAACGCCCCTTCCGAATCTCTCAGCTGCAGTATTGCTCTCTGCCCTCCACGCTTCCTCTCCAACCAGGCCAACAATCTACCTGCCTTATCGCCCATTTCATAGATTCTATTCGTAGTTGCCGCCATATTGCCCCTCACTTTGCAGCGCATATGGTCCGAGTATCTTTGCTGACACAACCGGAGCGTGTGTTGGGTTGCTTCACTCGGGTTATGTTCATGGTCTTGTGTCGCCCTGCCAAGCTGCTCTTCCAGATCTAGTAGGTCCTGGCTCTGCGTGCACTTGTGTTGTGTGATAGCCGAGATTGCCTGCCCTCGTAGGACCGTTTTATAAGCCTCCCATAATGTTACCTGGGAAGTCACCGAACCCTCATTGTCAGCGAAGTAAGATCTCGTGCCCGCCTTTAAAGCCTTAGCTACGACCGGCTCTTTGAGGAAACCCGGGTATATGGGATAGAGGCGCTTATAGGTGCCAATTTGGCTGGACAGAGTGAGTAGCAGCGGGGAGTGGTCTGAAATTCCTCGTGGTTTGATGTGGGTGTCAGTAATATTAAGACGGCCCCCCCCTAGTGTGAGGAAGTAGTCAATCCTCGACAGGCTGTCGTGTACTGCCGAGTGGTATGTGTACTGGCGGTCCTCTGGGTGTAATTGCCTCCATATGTCCACCAACCCCTGTGCTTCCAGAAAATCATGTAATTTGGAGGGCCCTGACGAGCGCGCGTGCACGGGGTAGCGGTCCATTGAGCTATGTACCACCGCATTGAAATCACCCCCCACTATAAGATCCCCTTCCGGGAGGCCTAGCAAAAAGGTACCCAGTTCTGGGAGGGCTATGGCGTGCAAGGCCGGCGGGATGTATACTGAGACCACATTAAGCGGCCTCCCTTCCCATTGGCCGTGAGCCGCCGCAAAGCGACCCTGTGTGTCGGCGCTAACTGATTGTAAAATAAACCTAGACGAACGATGCATCAGTATCCCAGTACCCCTGGATCCTCTAGTAAATTCTGAGTGAATAAGCATTCTATATCCTCTCCTATCAAGGGCCCTGGTGGCCGTGCCCGTCAAATGAGTTTCCTGTAACAACACCAGGGCCGGGGTCGCCCTCTTTATACTTTGTAAGACCAAACCCCGCTTCACCTTATCCCCCAGGCCCCTCACATTCCAAGACATCAGGGTCAACGGTGACACTCGCCCCATATTAGCATCCTCCCCCCCCAGGGCAAAAGAAGTGGTCGGGCGGCCGACCGCTGCCTAGCAATAAACAGTCATAAAAAGTGAACATGTAGTCCCCCTTGTGGTACCCCTACTCTGCACGCTCTACTCTCATGGAACAGACCCTGACCCTGCGTAGCATTTGAAAACCAAGAACCCATCCTACCCCCAACTCCCCCCCTCCCTGCCCCCCTGCTCAACGGACTCAGAACTGCCCGCCCCCCCAACTCAGCAGAGTGCCCGATCCCAACCCAAAACAAAGTACTTGCTTGCTGGGGTGAAGGACCCTCCGGTATCAGCGGCCTCCACCTACGGCCGCGGAGGCCCTCCGCCCAGTGTCCAAGGCGGCATCGTCAATCAACATATTACTCAGTTCAGCCGTCCAAGAATCATGAATCACTGTTCCTCCTCCGCATCATCCTCCTGAAGGTCGGTCAAGGGGGAACGTGCCACTGCACCCTCCTCAGCGGACTGTGAGCTCTGTCGGGAGCCTGCATTACGGTTCTTGTTGTGCCTGTTAGAGCGACGCGGGGGGGTCCACCTGTCTCCAACCCTCTAGCCACTCCTGCGCCACTTCCGGGGAGTCAAAAAACCACGTCTTATTGTCTGCCACAATTCGAAGCTTGGCCGGAAACAGCATGGAGTATGAAATTTCTCTCGCCCTTAGTTCCTTCTTCACTTCGAAAAAGGTTCTCCTCCTCCGTGCGACGTCGGCCGTGTAATCAGGAAAAAAGGCTACAGTAGAGTTCTGTATCTTAAGAGGTGGAGAGTTCCTTGCCGCCTGCAGGATGGCATCACGATCCCTGAAGTTAAAAAGTCTTGCAATGATCGGTCTAGGGTTGGCCCCCGTCTGCCTGCGTCCTCCAGGGACCCTGTGCGCCCTTTCCACCGTGAAGAATGCGGAGAGTCCTTTAGGTTGAAGTTTCTGCTTGATTAAGTCTTCCACATATAGATCCATTGCCCTTGTGTCTTCCGATTCCGGCACACCTACGATACGAACGTTGTTCCGCCTCGAGCGTCCCTCCTGGTCATCGAGTTTCTCACGTAGGACCTTATTCTCTTTCAGCACATTTTCCATACCAATCTGCAGCTCCGACACATCTTCCACCAAGGACTTGGTCACCACTTCCATATTGTTCACTTTCTCCGACATCTTATGGAAATCCGCCCTTATGAGCGTGATTTCGGCCGAGATCGAACCCACCGTGGCTTGTACTTGCGTGAGGGCTCTCATAACATCGTCCAGGGTCGCCTTCTTGGTCCCCGCCGTCTCCGCTGACCTGCCCTGCTGTGATTTGGCATCGGGGGGTGACGATGCGGAAGTGGGCTTGTCGTACGCGAATCGGTCAAGGCGGGATTGTGACCCCCCCGCCTTCGGACCTTTGCCAGCCATCTTATCCGTGGCGGACGGCCAACCCGTGTGAGGTCGGCGTCCCACGCCACTGAGTCAGTACGTCGGTTCAAGCCGCTCCTAGGGCACGCACAATGTGCTAGGTCGGATTGCCAGGCAGCACCGGGCCCCCCCACAGTGCTCCGTTGCAGCGTAGAAAGAATTCCGCCTCGCTCGTGTGTGGGGTTGGTGTGGGAGCTGCCAGTCCAAGAAGTGTGGAGTCGCCCCAACCGCTGCGCCCTATTCGTCACCACTGCCTCGGTGTCCTCGGGGCACTCAGTCCGCTGTCCCGGTCAAGCTGTCAGGGCAGTGGACACCGTTGCACAGGACGGATCAAAGCTAAGGAATCAGTGCCAAGCGCCAGGCCCCCCGCTATTTCAGATAGTGCTGGTGAGGGCCCTACGTGTCGGAAGATCCCCGGCGGGTCAGGGTGTATCGCCCATCAGCCGAGCCCCAAGATCCAGCACTGCCGGTTCAGCTCAGAGTGGGATCTACTGCGTGTGAGCCCGGGTCCGCAGTGCGTGTCCCAAAATGGCGGCTCCTCACCACCGGAGCTCACTCTCCTCACTGGTCCTCCCGACTCCGCAGGCCGACAAGATTTGAGCGGCCCCCTCCTCACCTCTCCTACTCGGCGGGGTGTCCGGGTGTGTACTCCGCACCGGCAGACGCCGGCAGTGCGCTAGGGTGGTGCGGGTCCCTCTTTCCCGTCGCCAGGCGGGCGCTTCCGGTGTTCTTCCGCCCGGAACAGCACACTTCCTGTCCGCCGGGCAGGGCAGGACACTCCCCGGTCCGGGTGCCGAGTACAGGCCCCCACTGGTGTCGGCTAGAACTGATGATCCTGATCACCGATCGTGATCCCAATACCACAGAACGCTGCCGCCCGGTCCTGGGCGTCTTAGCCTTCCCGCCTGGGAAGTATTACAAGCGGATGATTGCACGGATAAGCTAGGAGGCCGCTTCAATCACGGAGCTCTCCTCTCAAGCTGCCGCCATCTCCGGCTGCTGGCCACGCCCCCTAAAATGTGCTGTATTAAGCGGTATATATATATATATACATACATATATATATATATATATATATATATATATATTCACTGAAAAAAACATAGGTTTCAGACATGTTACAGTTAGAAATTAGCATTTAAAAAACCTTAGAGATTCACTGAAAAAACCATAGGTTTTAGGGGTGTTATAGTTAGCTGGACATTTCACTCGTTATAGTTAGTTGTACTAAGTATAACTCGCGTGCCCGCAATCCACTGCTGATGATGTCACATATTACATCATTCATGACATGGTCAGTGACATCACTGATGACATCTCAAATGATATCACTGATGACATCATCCAGTGAATGTGGTTTGGTTCGATATTTAAATAAGTATTATATATAGCAAACTGCATTGAAGACTGAGTAGATGTATAAGTGTCTGGATGGAGGATTTAGTAGCAGTGTGATTGACTGTCTAAGTGACTAATTTAAAGTGTCTCACTAAATATATGGGATAGTGATTAAACTGTGTGAATATCTGTATCACTCTATCTCTTGTTGTGTAAACTACTACATAAGCTGGTAACTAGCTCATAAGCTGGTTACTAGAAATGTGAAAGTCTATATTAGTTTTTAATTAGTTAAGTAACTATTTGTATGGGATAGTGAATGTGTGTGTGACTGGGTGGGAGGTGTGTGACTGTCCAAAGATGTGTAAATAGTTGATTTAGTAGGTATATGAGGTTAAGACTGTGTGTGGAAACAGTTGTTTGGGTGAGTGAATCTCTTTATGGGTGTGGTGATGAGTAAATATATTTCTCAATGATACATGTCCAACAAAGAAGAAATATAAAAGGCAGTGTATGTGATAGTTGCTGTATATAAATAAGTATACATAAGACTCAGTGATTGTATGAGTGGCTGTATCGAAAACTGCATACTTGTAATAGTGATTTTATAACACACTAAGTATGACTAAATAAAGTGGTGTTTGTATAGGTGTGTAGCTTAGTAAATGTAAGTATGATCAATTGTTTGCATAAGTGAGTAGGATGACTGCATAAGTGAATAGGATGTGTGCTGGTGTGTAATATCGATGTAGGTGCATAAGTATATTTAATAGTGTTCTACTGATCTTTGTTAGCATGTATGAGTGAATATATAGGTAAGTGTTTATATGTGTGTGTAGATGTAGGAATCACTGAGTGGGTTTTTAGAAACTTGTACTGGTGTGTCAATGGTTTCAAATATGGTACTCCATATGTTATAATGAGTGTTGAAAAGTTATACTAGTGTATGATGAGATGTATCAGATTGTTACGTGGATGATGTCATCAGTGATGTCATCAGTGATGTAATTTGAGATCTCATCAGTGATGTCATCATTGATGTCACTGACCATGTTATGAATGATGTAATATGTGACCTCATCAGCAGTGGATTGCGGGCGGGCGAGTTCATACAACTAACTATAACGGAGGAATTTCAATGGTTTTGTATGAGTGAAATGTCCAGCTAACTATAAAACCCCTAAAACCTATGGTTTTTCAGTGAAATTCTAAGGTTTTTTTAAATGCTAATTCCTAACTATAACATGTCTGAAACCTATGTTTTTTTCAGTGAATTTCAAAGGTTTTTTAAATGCTAATTCCTAACTATAACATGTCTGAAAACTATGGTTTTTTCAGTGAATTGCAAAGGTTTTTTAAATGACAATTTTTAAATGTATTAATTGTTATATTTATTTTTTTGATACTGATTTACTACATTTTTGTAAACTATTTATTTTTAGATATTTTATTTTTTTAATTACATTATATTTACATTATACATTACATTACAAAATATATTTTCTCAGAATGAATTACTTTAGTTTAAATACTTTGGAAATAGGCAAAAGACTTTTAAGTACAGTAGTTACAGTTGTTGCAATGGGCAACACAATGTAACATTGAGCTCAATAGGAATTTCTAGTTGAATGCAATTAGTTACTTTATGGATTACTTTTCTAACCACAGTACTGGATCCTAGATTCAGTCATGGGACATCTCCTGAAAACTGTTGAGTTAAAGTGTTTTGGTTACAGTAGTGATTTTTAAGGAATATTATTGTATTTTAAAAGTTGACACATTTTTTCACAGAGAATCACCAATGTTATCCTATGGGTGGAAATTCACTTAGCAGGTAAGTAGTGTTATCGGTACTTTTTCTTACTCAGTGGTGGATCCTAGATCCAGTACTGGTGCATCTCCTGTAAACAATTGAAAGAATGTGTTTAAGTCATACAGGCGATTTTTAAGGAATATTTGTAGTTTGTGAAAATAGACACTTCGAAACTTTTCGGGTGAAAACCAGACAATGGATTCCTATGGAAGGAAATACAAGTTACTGGTAAGTACGGTTGGAATTACTTTTCAGAGCCAGTGCTGGGCTAAAAGATGCAGCACTGTAATCTCCTGATAACAGGTGAGTAAATCGGAATTAGTTGTTCGGATGATTTTAGGTTCCAAAACTCCACACTTAGAAGAATTTCCAAATGAAACCAGTCAATGTTAGCCTATGGAAGGAAATTCAAGTTACTGGTAAGTATGGTTAGAATTACTTTTCAGGATCAGTACTGGGCTCAAAGATGCAGCACTGAGGTCTCTTCTGATAACAGGTGAGTAAATCGGAATTCATAGTTAGGCTGATTTTAGAGGAATATTTGTAAGTTTCAAAAATCGACACTTAGAACCTTTTTCAGCAAAAAGCAAGCAATGATATCCTATGGAAGTAAATTCAAGTTACTGGTAAGTACAGGTAGAATTACTTTTCAGGATAAGTACTGTTCTCAAAGATACAGCACCGAGGTCTCTCCTGATAACAGGTTAGGAAATCGGAATTTGTATTTCGGCTGATTTTAGATGAATATTTTAAAGTTCCAAAACTCCACACTTAGAAGAATTTCCAAGTGAAACCAGTTAATGTTAGCCTATGGAAGGAAATTCAAGTTACTGGTAAGTATGGTTAGAATTACTTTTCAGGATCAGTACTGGCTCAAAGATGCAGCACTGAGGTCTCTCCTGATAACAGGTGAGTAAATCGGAATACGTACTTCGGCTGATTTTACTTCGGTCCAGTATATACAGGGCCACTTTCCTACACCATCCCCTCCCTTCACCACTGTGAAAACGCCCTGTGGCGCATTTTAAGTTGGGGAAATAATTCCCCTTCAATCCTGAGGGTCCGTAGAGTCCAACTAGCCCACTAGGTACATCCAGTAAGCGCCACAGAGCTGTGTGGCAGAAAGATGTAAAAAGGGGCCCGGCCTGCACCACCTCTCTGCAACGCAGCACAGTGGCGCTTCCTGGAAGCACCTGCTGGGCTACTTGGCCCCCTGGGTCCCTCAGGATTGAAGGGGAATGTTTTCCCCAACTTAAAACGAGCCACAGGTCGTGTTGCACACGTCACCTCAGGTCCCGTCCCCGCGCTTTAACAGTGTGTAAACGCGCCCCATGGCACGTTTTAAGTTGGGAGATAAAGTCCCCTTGAATCCTGAGGGTCCCAAGGGTCAAACTAGCCCATTAGGTACTTCCAGTAAGCGCCACAGATCTGCGTTGCAGACAGGTGTAAAAAGGGGCGTGGCCTCTGAAAATCTCAGCAACGCAGCTCCCTGGCGCATACTGGAGGTACCTGGTGGGCTAGTTGACCCCCAGGGACCCTCAAGGTTGAAGAGGAATTAATTCCTCAACTTAAAACGCACCACAGGGTGCGTTTGCACAATGGTGAAGGAAGGGGGCTGGGCCTGAGGTGACATATGTGCAAACACGCCCTGTGGTGCGTTTTAAGTTTGGGAATTAATTCCTCTTCAATCCTGAGGTACCCTGGGGGCCAACTAGCCCACCAGGTACCTCCAGTATGTGCCAGGGAGCTGCATTGCAGAGAGGTGTTCAGAGGCCATGCCCCTTTTTACAACACTCTACAACGCAGCTCCATGGCGTTTACTGGAGATACCTGGTGAGCTAGTTGGCCCCCAGGGGACCTCAGGATTGAAGAGGAATTAATTCCCCAACTTAAAACGCGCCACAGGGCGTATTTGCACACATATCACCTTAGGCCCGCCCCCTACCTTCACCACTGTGCAAACGCGCCCCGTGGCGCGTTTTAAGTTGGGGGATTAAGTTCCCTTTAATCCTGAGGGTCCCTGGGGTCCAACTAGCCCACCAGGTATCTCCAGTAAGCGCCACAAGGCTGCATTGCATAGAGGTGTCAAAAGGGGCGTGGCCTGGACCACCTCTCTGCAACGCAGCCCTGTGGCGCTTACTGGAGGAACCTGGTGGGCTAGTTAGCCCCCAGGGACCCCCAGTATTGAAGGGGAATTAATTTCCCAATTTAAAACGCGCCACATGGTGCGTTTGCAGAGCGTTTTGAAAAGGCGGCGGGGCCTAGGGATGAGTGCATCTTTTTTTTAAAGGGGGGCTGTGTGGCCCCTCTTCCTCTTACTTTTCTGGGGCCCTGGGGACCCCATCTCCCAAGGCCTGACCCCCAAATTTAAATATAAATATTTTCTTTACGGGAAGGGGGCCGCATGGCCCCCCCCCGTGGCCAATTCCGGGCCCCGGGACCCCATCCTCGGGGCCTGGCCAATTTAAAAAATATTTCTATGGAGGGGGATGCGTAGCCCCCCTCCTCAGGCCACTTAAGGCCCGGGGACCCCATCCCTCAGGACTGGCCATTGTTTTATTTATAATAATAATAAAAAAAAATGTAATGGGGAGGGGGGGGGGCCCGTGGCCCCCCTCCCGGGTCACTTGTAGCCCCGGGGACCCCATCCCCAGGGGCCTGGCCTCTTGTTGGGGACCATGGGGGGGTCCTGTGGGAGCCGGCATTGCTTTTCCACATGGGGAGCAGCCTACATGCTGCTTCCCATATGGAAGAGCAATCAGCTTTGCTTCATTGAAGCGAGAGCAGGTTTCCCTGCTCTCGCTTCAATGAAGCAAAGCAGTTCGCAATGGCAGGGTGGGAGCCGCAAGGCTCCCCCTCTGCCATTGCAAACAGCAGTGTCCCTGGGGTGGGCACCCCGGGACACTGCAGGAGCCGGCCCTGGGGGTGGCGGTCCCCAAGGCAATCAATGGCTCCAGGAGGGGGGCCGCTCGGATCCCCTCCCACCTTTTCCAAAGCTCAGGGGGGTGGTGGTCCCTGGGGCTTGCAAATTAAAAACGTAGTGCCCCTGGGAGGTGACTGTCCCCGGGGCGTGTGGGGGGCTCAAGCCCCCCCACTCAGGTTTCTTATTTTTTTTTAAAACAGCCCCGGAGGATGGTGGTCCCCGGGCTGCGGGGGGCCGTGAGCCCCCTGCATATATTAGCAAAAAGCCCCAGGGTTGGCGGTCCCCGGGGCTTGAGGGGGCCTTTGAGCCCACCGCCCTCTTATTTTCAAAGCCCCAGGGGGTGGTGGTCCCCGGGGCTGGGGGGGGCTATGAGCACTCCCGCACAATTTATAATAAAGCCCCGGGGGTGGCGATCCCCGGGGATGAGGGTATGCCATTGCCCCCGGGGGCTAATATCTAGTATAACGCGGGAGCCCGCGTTTCTTTTTTTCCCATCGGCAAGATCCGCGCATCCAGCGTGGATTTTGCCGATTTTTTAATGAGCAGGCCTAGGGAGTCAGTATGTTTCTACCCTGCACCCTTTTTGCGTTTTCTGAGTTTTTTTTTATAGGTTTCTTGTACCTCAGTTCTACCGAGGCACAAGATGGCTGCCAACACTTCCTGATTGGGAGTGTTGACAGCCAATTGGAATACAGCTCGTGCACGGCAGGTGCGCGGATCCACCACGGCCATAGATATATATTACATTTAAATGTCATTTTCTCAGGAACTACTAAACAGATTGACACCATTTAAGCAAAAGGCATGAGTGTGAACTGAGGACTACCTCTTTGCCAAATTTGGTGTAATTCCGTACAGTAGTTCGGCCTGCAGCTGCGGCTAAAGGTCCCTATTGAAAATTGCATGGGGAAAACACGTTTTGGCACCCCCCTTTTTTCACGGCCCCCGCTACACGAATCATCCAGAGACTTTCAGGATAGGAGCGGGCCGGAGCGGGCCATTATTTTTGAAAATTTCGCAAAGATTCATCATTCGGCGCCAAAGTTATTCCAAATAGAATGTAGCGGGGAAAACACGTTTTGGGACCCCCCCTATTTTCACGGCCCCGCTACATGAATCATACAGAGACTTTCAAGATCGGACCGGAGCGGGCCATTAGTTTGTAAAATTTTGCAAAGATTCATCATTTGGCGCCAAAGTTATTCCAAATAGAATGTAGCGGATTTCCTATGGAAAATGCGTCCTAACTATAACTACATATATATATATATATATATATATATATATATACATACATTCATACATACATACATATATATATACACGTGATCAAGCAGCGGCTGCTGCGAAACGCGTCGGATTTGTTTGTCTTGTTAGAGTGGCCGATTAAAAATTGGAAATGGAATGAAAATAAATAGAAAACCTGACTAAGCGATTCCTTTTGGTGAGTGCGACCCGTCTTTCTGGGCTTCCAGAAGTGTGCCAAAATATTTAACGGCGTGGTCTTGCCGTTGGAAACCGCACCGCTAAGAGATCGCCGGTTATGCAGGGCAATTGGACTACAAACGATATATATATATATACACATATATATATATGTCAGGAACTCCGAAAATTCAGCTAACACAGCATGCATGCCAAATAACGGAACGGACCCATTCGAATGATTTTAACGCTTTATTTTCTGTGCACCCTCTTGGTCGCCATGACGCGTTTCGGGCCCTGAAGCCCTTGATCACATGACATGGTCAAAACACACCCAGTGATTTGTAGTGCTGGATCGGTCACATGATTCCAAGCCTATAGAAATGAAAAAAATACTTCAGCCTAGACCGGATTTTTGTGACAAACCAATATTTACATTGTTTTCATGTTATTTTCAAACCTCGTTTCAACATTATGATAGTACAACCCTCGGATTTGTGCAAAATTCCGCAATAAATACAATAAATATTTAAAATAAATATTCATACATGTGCAAAATTGCAATACACCTATATACAAGAGATCATAAATAATCACTGTACAAAAATACTCTCTGTGCAAAATAGCAAGACAATAAAGTGCATTGTGCAAATTTCCAAAGGGGAAGTCTATTGTTTTTATGAGGTTTAAAAATAATTCCGCCCAAGTGGGCATTGTCAATAAAATTCCGGACCACTGCTACTACATTGCCTGCAATTATATCTCGTTCTATCCAAGCACCACTAGAAGAAAAAAATAATGTGATTGTTACCTAGTTAAGTGTCCTTACTATTGTTATTTTAAAATCTGGCAGACTTGATATTACAGCTTGTTACGATTTTCCCCATATCTTGATGTATTTGTGCATTATTACCAACTGATTTACCATACTCGCTCCTGTTGTTATTCCAAATGTAAGCAAGTATACAAATCTTCAGTCGCGTTGAGACCCGACGGTGTCTTAGTGTCAAGTTCAAGAATATACCGGGTTTCCAGAACTCTCAATTTTGCCTCTCTGTTTCCACCCCGGCGTGCTGGCAGCACCATATCTATTGCATAATATCTCAGGCAGTTCATATCTCCCTTGTGGCATAAATTAACATGCCTAGCCACAGGATAAGCTTCGTCCTTGTTAGTGACTGCCCTCATATGCTGCAATATGCGCCTGTGGACTTGTAATTTCGTGCTACCAACGTAGCAAAGTCCACAAATGCATTCTAAGACATAGATGACATAATCTGACTTGCAGGTTATCTTCTTAGAAATAGGAATTTCCGTTTCACTGAACGGAGAACTGTATGATGTTTTGTTCTTTCCTATGGTGCACGCCTTACATACGGCACATTTGAGGAACCCCCTACTTTTACCCAACCAGTTGCTTTTAGTTGGTATTTCCGGGCTACTGCTGACTAACATGTCGTTCATAGACCTTGCACGGCTATACGTAATAGCCGGAAAGGCTGCTATTGTTCTACCAATCACAGGGTCCCCTGTGACTATATGCCAGTTCTTTTTAACAATGTTCTTTATCAGTCTATGCTGGCTACTAAAGCCCAGAATTAGTCTTGGTTGTCCCTCTGCTTTTCTTGACACTATAGATTCTACCCCCATTGATGTTATCTGGGATATTGTGGCCGCATTAGAACTTTCAATTGCTCTAGACACCACACTAGTTGTGTAGCCCCTCTGTAGGAACCTTTCCTTGCTTTCTTTCTGTGCTTCATGGCAGGCTACATCTGTACTGCAAATACGTCTAATCCTCAGCATCTCCCCGTAGGGGATACTGCGGATTAGATGGTTGGGGTGTTGACTCGAGGCATGGAGGATTGTATTCCCTGCAGTTTTTTTGCGATGTAATTTAGTCTGCAGTTCGCCTTCCTCTACATAGACCTCTACATCAAGAAAATTTACTTTACTTTCACTGATGGTACCTGTGAAGTGTAAATTCAATTCATTTTGATTGATATTGCTGATGAATTGTTCCACCTCACTTACTGTCCCCTTCCAGATTATAAACAAATCGTCTATAAATCTGTACCAAGATATTATCTTACTGGACATGATTTCACTAAATGCATTGCCTAGGACCTGCTCCTCCCACAGCCCCATGTGCAGACATGAGTAACTGGGAGAGAAGCAGGCCCCCATTGCCACTCCTCGCAATTGCTGGAACATTTGGTTTTGGAATAAAAAGTAGTTGTTATTAAGACACATTTCCAACATCTCCACCAACAAATTATTATGTTCAAGCATACACATTGGTCTTTTACTCAAAAAATGTTTCACTGCCCTCACTCCGTCTACATGGTTAATACTTGTGTAGAGGGCAGTGACATCCAATGTCACCAATAAGTATTCTGTAGTCCACTTCACAGATTTAATCTTTTGTAAAAAATCCATGGTGTCTCTGATATATGATGGTAGGGATTTCACAAAGTCTTGGAGGAAATGGTCAATATACCTCGACACTTTTTCAAATGTCCCCCCACATGCTGAGATTATGGGCCTCCCAGGTGGCTTAGCACTGTCCTTATGGATCTTGGGGATCAGATAAAACACTGGAGTTATCGGATGGTTAGTTTTCAAAAATTTAAGCTCATCCCCACTTAGAAGACCTTGTCCTCTCCACGTGTATAATTTTGAGTTCAACCTCTCCCATGCCTGTTTGAATACTGACCGATCACACCTGCCATAGCATAGTCTGTCACCCAATTGTTTTAGAGCCTCCTCCAGATACGAGGACAAGGGCCACAGGACAATATTGCCCCCCTTGTCCGATTGCCTGATCACAGTTTTATCATCTTCCTGCAGTTTTTTCATCAGGCTACCAAAAGAATTATTTTGCCTTGTCATGTCTTTGTCTCTCAACAGAGTTTTTTTGTTTAATTTCTTTAACTCTGATGTTACCATTTCACTGAACACGTCGATATTATCATGTGCCATCACTGGGTTATATGTTGACTTCGGTTTAAATGTTGTATTCCCAGGAATATTGGTTACTGCTGTATCTGTTACCTCCTGAATGTTTTCTAGGTTTCCCTCATTTAGGAGATCTTGCAGGTCGCATTGTAGCTCATATTCCCTCACCGATAACATATTTTCCTTCCCCATGTCTATCTCTTGAGGTTTGCGCGCCTTTTGTTTGTTAACCAAAAATAGTTTTCTAAGTTTCAACTTTCTCACAAACTTAAAGAAATCCATTCGGGTTCTGGCGTAATCAAACATACATGGTGGGCAAAATGTTAACCCTAGTGATAACAGTTGCTGTTCTTTAGGACTTAGACGAGTATTTGTTAGATTCACAATTGTCATACTGTCACTTACTTGTGAATTTAACGCCGATTCCATCTCCTGTAAGTTTTCTTTTTCGCCCCTTGATTTGGCTGCCCTGTGTTTCCTTCGCTGGTTGCGTTTGGCGTTGTTCCTTTGTTTGCGTTTGGTTTTAAGACATGGGACCTTAATGTTTTTTTGCGGTCGTTTTGAAGGCACTCCACCTCCTGTCCCAACGACCGCTTTGTAAAAACCACCGGCGCCGTAGTCGCACCTTGTTCAACCTCGGAATCACTGCTTGGAATCGTGCTTACATCAGTTGATGAAATTGAGGGCGTTTTCTGTCCTGTACTCGCCTGAAGTTGTTTTGACGAATTATTCAGCGTTGGAGGGTCAAATTTCCTTGAAAAAGTATAAATTCGACCATTTTGATAGTCGAGTTTGTCCCTTTGAAATTTAAAGGCTTTCCTTTTCATAATGATGTCTTCTTCCTTTGATAGCCTAGACATCATAGCCTCTCTTAGCTTTTTCTCCATATCACCCTCGTTCAGTGCTTTAATTTGATTATTTAATTCCTTCACTTGGATCTGTAGTTTGGCTCCATCACTCTCGGCGTAACCCACAAGGATCCTCATTAGGCGGCTGGAGTTATCTAAATTGCACTGCGCCCAGTCATGTAGCATTTTTGGGTCAGGGTTTTCGAAGCTAGGGGCCAACATGATCCTCAGGCCACGGGGAACTCTCCCTACTTCCAAATACCTTGTAAGTGATTTCTGTTCCCACCACTTTGCTTGTTCTACTTTCATGGCCTTCTCCAGTTGTTTAAATAGATCTTTAATTGGACTGTTCACAGGACCAGTTGCTGTGTTCTCCCCCGCCTGTTGAACCTCTGTTATGGGGCTATCGTCGAACAAGCTCACTGCCGCCTCTTCCCTGTTTCTCTTTCTGACCACGTCGTCGGCGTCCATATTGGTGCACAGACCGGTGTTTTTATTCCCAATTTTTCGCGTATACACGCTTACGAGCAATTTTCTCCGTTTCACCGCAGTGGCTCTGCTCGCTCTCGTGTATTGTACTCCAACTCCGGCAACTCCGTTCACAAGCCGCGAATTCCTCTAGCGCCAGTAATTCCTTCACCACCGTGAGGAGTATTGGCGCCAATCTTGATTTTCGCTTAATTGGAGAACGCCGGGGGTTGAAAGCGGTTGCTCCTAACGGAGCTGTAGAATGCTTCCGGATCTCCGTCAGCTCAGCTTCCTGTCCGCTTACCCTTGGTGTTGGAGGGGTCCGTGACACACCTAGAAGCCAACCGGTGTGGAAATTATGTCAGGAACTCCGAAAATTCAGCTAACACAGCATGCATGCCAAATAACGGAACGGACCCATTCGAATGATTTTAACGCTTTATTTTCTGTGCACCCTCTTGGTCGCCATGACGCGTTTCGGGCCCTGAAGCCCTTGATCACATGACATGGTCAAAACACACCCAGTGATTATATATATACTGCCATGCTGCAATAAAACAAGTGTTTGTAACCAGCTTCCGAGTGGCCTATTCCAATTTTGGGGTCCTGGGGTGGCTACCCCTGCCGTATGCCCGCCGAATTAAGTGGCTTGGGATCTAGCCAACATTGGTGGGCATATATATATATATATATATATGTGTATCAATCCTTGGAATAAAATGGATTTAACACGCTGTGATGTGAACTCGTCATTTGGAGGCAACTCGTGGTTTTTTGTATAGCGGCTGGCTCGGCCGCGATGAGGTCCCACTGCATACTCAGCGGATCCAGAGTGCAATGTACTAAGAAGCACTCCTGGAACAGCGTGTCCATTACGAGGAGGATGGAATCGTACCTGGGCCTCGCTGCAACACATACCCACATGGGTGAGACTTTGAATTTGGGGACCCCTTGGCGCCCACTGGGGTTTAATAACAAGCGGACTACAGTAACCAGAACGCTTTGCGGCACACGCCCACATGGGCGGAACATTTATGATGCTCAGGTGATCGGCTCTGCTTTGGGGTTCTTAAGCCAGTGATCAAGGGCGTCCATACGCCCGAAACGTGTTTGGCAATAATTGTGCGCTGTAACTTGGCTCAGACAATCCTTGGAATAAAATGGATTTAACACGCTGTGATGTGAACTCGTCATTTGGAGGCAACTCGTGGTTTTTTGTATAGCGGCTGGCTCGGCCGCGATGAGGTCCCACTGCATACTCAGCGGATCCAGAGTGCAATGTACTAAGAAGCACTCCTGGAACAGCGTGTCCATTCCGAGGAGGATGGAATCGTACCTGGGCCTCGCTGCAACGCATACCCACATGGGTGAGACTTTGAATTTGGGGACCCCTTGGCGCCCACTGGGGTTTAATAACAAGCGGACTACAGTAACCAGAACTCTTTGCGGCACACGCCCACATGGGCGGAACATTTATGATGCTCAGGTGATCTGCTCTGCTTTGGGGTTCTTAAGCCAGTGATCAAGGGCGTCCATACGCCCGAAACGCGTTTGGCAATAATTGTGCGCTGTAACTTGGCTCAGACAATCCTTGGAATAAAATGGATTTAACACGCTGTGATGTGAACTCGTCATTTGGAGGCAACTCGTGGTTTTTTGTATAGCGGCTGGCTCGGCCGCGATGAGGTCCCACTGCATACTCAGCGGATCCAGAGTGCAATGTACTAAGAAGCACTCCTGGAACAGCGTGTCCATTCCGAGGAGGATGGAATCGTACCTGGGCCTCGCTGCAACGCATACCCACCTGGGTGAGACTTTGAATTTGGGGAACCCTTGGCGCCCACTGGGGTTTAATAACAAGCGGACTACAGTAACCAGAACTCTTTGCGGCACACGCCCACATGGGCGGAACATTTATGATGCTCAGGTGATCTGCTCTGCTTTGGGGTTCTTAAGCCAGTGATCAAGGGCGTCCATACGCCCGAAACACGTTTGGCAATAATTGTGCGCTGTAACTTGGCTCAGACAATCCTTGGAATAAAATGGATTTAACACGCTGTGATGTGAACTCGTCATTTGGAGGCAACTCGTGGTTTTTTATGTCATCAGTGATGTCACTGACCATGTCATGAATGATGTAATATGTGACATCATCAGCAGTGGATTGCGGGTGCGCGATATATAGTTAGTGCAACTAACTATATATGGAATTTCAGTGGTTTTGTGTGAGTAAAATAAGGTTTTGTAAATGCTAATTCCTAACTATATATGGTCTATAACCTATGGTTTTTTCAGTGAATTTTCAAGGTTTTGTAAATGCTAATTCCTAACTATATATGGTCTATAACCTATGGTTTTTTCAGTGAATTTCATTGGTTTTTTAACAGCTAATATCTGTAGCTGTAAAATGTATTCTTCTTTAAATCCAAAAATATATTTTATATGTTTATGAATAATTTTTTTTTAAAATATTTTTTTTTCTTCGTTCCCGCTTCGCGAATCGGGAAGCTTCCCGTTAGCTGACCTTGATGCCGCGAAATAGACCGCGAGCCGGTAAACGTTTCTTTACCGCAACTGCCGCGTTACAAAACAACATCGTGACGCCTCCCGTCCGCATGACGTTTCACGTTGTCGCGTGATACGTCATATGACGTGCTACGTTAGCGAACTGGTACGCGAACCGAGTCGCAAAGCGCAGGTTTCTGGAAGCAAACCGGGAGGCCCTGCAAAGCGCTTAACGTAAACACAGCAGGTCATGTGACTTGGTAATAACACTTTTCATTGGTTCATTTCACTTTTGGTTTCCTAATGATGTAAGACTAGGTCATATAATCTAAAATGAACACTTTTCATTGGTTGAGAACTCTTGTTTTTCCCAAATGATGAAAATCCCTCCTTCTTTCCTCACTCTGACTTTCATCATTGTGAGAGAAAGACCCTTTGTGATCACTGAGCAATGGCTTCTTTAGTAGCTTCAGCTGGTGCTTCCCCACCACCTCCACCACATCCAAGGAAGAGTGGACCACCTGCTCAAGTTATAATTCAACAAGAAGAGGAAGAAGAGGAACAGGACGACGAGCACGAAGAGAGGCAGTTTTTGCCTGAGGAGCCCAGGACGTCTCACCGGAAAGAAAACTTCATTTGGCAATTTTTTAAAATTCCCAAAGGTGAGAAAAAAGTAAATGCAAGATACGTAACTTGCCTTATATGTCAAGATAGACTGTCCAGAGGAACCGAGAAAAAATACAGTTTCGGAAACTACACAATGCATCGCCATATGACTAGGTGGCATCCTAACAACTACAGTGCTGCACAGTTTCGGAACGACCTAGATAATCTCCCTATTATGGCCAGAAGATCTGTTGTACCGGAAGTAACGGGACCAGAGGGCAGGGAGATGGTGCCAAATATACAAATGAGATTTGGTGAAGTAAAACACACCTGCGTATTTTGCGATGGATTCATTTGCTACGGAGAAAGAAGCATCACTCTGATCAACAGAGCTATTGACTATCATATGCAAGTTTGTACGAAACGCCCAAAATAATAAATACTTTTTTTTTGTTTTGTTGCTCCTGTTGAGCCCTTTACAATGAATCGTTTTCATTGCCCCCTCCAAGAAAAACCCCAAAAAATATAAAACTGTTCAGAAAAATTCAAAAAAAGTAAAAAAATGTTCCGAAAAATAATAATAAAAAATTTAAAACAACAAAAACAATACAAAAAAAAGTTCTTTTCAGAACTACCTCCCCGTTATTAAAAAATTGGTACAATATTTGGAACTGTGCCAACCTCTATTTCTCTTAGTTCGCTTCCCAGTTCGCTCGCCGGTACGCGAACCGGAAGCGAACCAAAAACAGTAAGTATAAGGGAAGGAAACAGACACTTATGTTAAAAGAAAGACAGCTATAGGGGAGTAAACTAGAGATACTATTACCCGTAATCCACTGCTGATGATGTCACATATTACATCATTCATGACATGCTCAGTGACATCATCAGCAGAGGATTGCAGATTTTTTGGCAACGTGCCTTATCCACGGTTTAATAACGCTGCCTTTTGCTTTATATAAGTTTTCAAATTGTATGAAATATATACCAATAGGTCGTTATGAACCTTTAGGTAGTGCTTTTCTTCATGAGGTCTGGTCGCTTCCATACACATACAGATGTTTCAAAGATGATCAAGAAGTTTATCTGAATGGAGAGGAATGCACTGAGACGCCAGATCATTCACTAATGTGTAGGCACATACAGTTACACGGTTCATGCAACAAACACCGACCAAATATGGCTTGCGTGTTGCAAGGCACGCCAGTTCCTGCTATCATCCCCACGTTCAAGTTGTTGGAAAATGGTAGTTATTTGATGCTCAATAATGAAGATTGATCTGGGTTAATTAAAAGTATTCCTTTTATCGTAACAGTAAGTGAACGGGTTATTTGCTGCAGAAATGTTCTATTTCCTCCCACACATGAACATAGGGAGTTTTCAATCTCGCCACAAATACCAACCTTGGGAGCAGATTTCAACGGCATGGCAAGAATAAGAGCTCTTTTGTCTCAGAGAGAGGTGGCCTTGAGTTCGGCCCGTGAAACTTTCGTGCTTCACATAGCGAACACCCGTACAGAGGTGCAGACCCTTTTCAATTCAGATTTGCCTTTCCATTTCAGCAAGATGGTTCGGACTATCTCTAACGCATCCTCCACAAAGGCCCTGGCGCACTTTTTTAAAGTTGTTACCAGTGGTCTCGTGACTTCATTTGAGAAAATCTTTCGAGTCATCCCTACTTTCTTTCATTGTATTTTTTCCACTCTGCTTCGTGGATTGCCATTTTTACTTGCATTACCAGCGGACGCTCTTGTGCTTTTTTACATTTTTAAATATGGATGTCCCTCCTATGCAACCTCCCGCCCTGCAGCTGCTGACACTGTTCCGCAATCGCATGCTAGAATATTATGGCACAATGCCGTTGGCGATATTAAGCACGGCATATGGATTATCTTTTCGATTCTCCTACTTCACCTGTGTCCAGCCTGTATTTCACTGCCTGACCTGTGATTTCGATTGGGCCATTGATTTGTGTCTCTGCGGACCGGTTTCTCCTGACGTCGACTTTAATCAGCTGATGACTCCTATCATTACTCACGAGTTGGTTTGTCCTGGCGAAAGGATTATGGCTGTGGCATTGATGCATGGACTAATTGGTCCCTGGAATTTACTGGCGGCAACACAGTCTTTCTTGGAACAGAGCTTTCTTGAAAACCCACCGAGCTGTCCTCTGATGGTGATAGAGGATCCGGTGCTGGGAGAGCACGTATGTTCTTTTCCGCTTTTAAATTGGATGGCTGAACTGTTTTCGGATGAAGACGGTGACTTCCTATTGGAGGCTGTTGCAGCTTATTTTGCATACACAGTTATGTCATAGACCTTTTTCATGTTTGATATGCTGAGTACTAGCATTTCATTGACAATTCATTAACTTATTTGTCAAGTTTTTATTATTTACCTTGCCTATTGGCTTAAGACTCGATAAAGTACTTGGCTGTTTTATTTTTCTTTAGCATTAAATTTTCCTAGTTTTTAATGCTTTACCTTGCGGACCGTCCACATATAAACTTGCAATCTGCTCTCATGAGATGGCACTTCTATTATCTTATTCAGTTCGTTTCCGGATCATGGGGAGGTGTCATCTACGTCCTGGATATCTTTACACCGTGTTAAGTTAGCATGGGCTCATTACCGGTTTAAACGCCATTTTTCCTTTTTTGCAACTTCTGCACACGACACTTAGTTGTTGCTTTAGCTTTCAACCTAGTAGTTCATCGTGGTTTACATGAGAATAATATGTTATTGCTCTACTATCTGCTTTGCTTGTTAAACTATATCTGTACAGCGAGTGCTAAAGTTTCAAGAACAACACGATACAGAATTGTTATGAGGTCTGATCTCCACGACTTCATACTCATAACATAAGTGCAACTTCTGCCAATTCTGGGCATGAGGCGGGTTTTATATTGCTTTGCCGAACACACATACACAACACTTGATGCGGTTCACATGAAGAGAGAGCTGGTGTATGCTGATGTGATTCCTTCAAATCTAAGACACTAAAGTATGGGCACGCCCTAAACCAACACAAAGAGACCTTCTTAGCAAATAATATAATATGTGTATTAGGGAGGGTGAGATATAAGCAGCCGCGGGCCGTGGAGGGAGTTACGGTGAGGCAGGGAGGCGGGGAGGGGGAGAAGCAGGGTGGAGCCCTCTCCACCCTGCCCCTCCCCCTCCCCGCCTCCCTGCCCCACCGTAACTCCCTCCACGGCCCGCGGCTGCTTATAAGTGTTGCTAACTCTTATTCATTTACAGCATGTTAACATACTGTCACCATTCGCTTTTTATGTACTAGTAACTATGCTGGTAATTTTGCTACTGATAATATGTGTACTTGTATTATCTAAGATACTACGCCTGAGAAGATGGCATTAGTAAATAAACATTTCAAATACACATGTGTTCTTCTTAACTCCATGTTCTGGTTTCTAAGAAATATATAACGACCGACTGTTCATGAGTTCCACGTATCCTGAGGTACTATAAGTTCATATTCTGGATTGTCTAAACATTGAGAGTTTGTTATATCCAATGTGACACTGTACCTAGCTTGCTAAGGGGTTTTTGATTACTAAGGTGAGTTTTGGGACACCCTAATTCGCCGAGGTTCCAATCCTCTGTCCACAGTTCTGTGTGAGAACAGAAACCCTGCGACAGGGGCACCCCCGACCCTTGCTGGAGCTTCATCACACTTGCGATACAACTCCAGCAATGCGCCACCTTTACGGCACAGATACATCACGCATCTGTGCTGTTTTTGCCCCATGATGCGCCGCATTGTAAATGCAGCACACCATAGGTGACGGAACAGCGGCACAGAATGACTAACACATCCCTGGTAATGCGCCAGTCATCATAAATCTATCCCTATGCTTCTTATCTTGTTAGAGATGAACCGCCATATGTATCATCAAAGTTTTTTGCATTTCCTAAATAGCGAACTTTAAGGAATAAATAGCGATTCTTTACCATTCCTAGTTTGCGATGAGCTATTTGCTAATTACAAATTACCCATTCATTTCCTTCATTTCCATAGGACGGTTGGACTCACTTTTAGCTCGAACGGCTGAATGGATTTGCACGAAACTTGGCAAAATTGTAGGGACTGGTAGCCCGATGTGCCTTTGCTATGTCTCAAGATATATGCTCCAGTGGTTTTTACGAAAATTAACTTTGAAAAATATATATTGGGCTACATTGGCCTATATATATGTTGGAACCCAAATGTAGCCCAATGTAGCCCAATGAAGCCCAATGAAGCCCAATGTAGCCCAATGTAGCCCAAAGATGGCCGCCAGAGACGAAAAAAAACAAATGTAGCCCAAATATCAGCCAGATGTAGCCCAACTATAGCCCAGTGACAGAATGACCAATCAGCGTCGCAAACCTCCGTTACGCGAAGCGGAGCGCTGTTACAGATATATATCTTTTTTTGAACGTTAATTTCTCAAAATCCACTGGAGCACATATATTGAGACCTAGCAAAGGCACATCGGGCTACCAGTCCCTAATATTTTACCAAGTTTCGTGCAAATCCATTCAGCCGTTCGATTATTATTATTTTTATTTTTTTTTGCCCCGCGGGGCCCTTTTAAAACCTCCACATCAAACCTAGGGGGTCAGCGAGGATCTACTATTCCCCCTTATGGTCATTTGCCCCTTCGCTTTCGCCTCCTCTTGTCTCTCGATCCTACCGAGAGACAAGATGGCGGCCGCTACGGACTGTTTGGAATGTTGACAGACGCCGGAGAACCAATCAGCTTCTCTTCACAAAGCTCCGTTGCGCGAAAAGTACGCGTCCTGGAGCGCTGCCCGGTCCGCTGTTACAGATATATATCTTTTTTTAAACGTTAATTTCTCAAAATCCACTGTAGCACATATATTGAGACCTACAAAAGGCACATCGGGCTACCAGTCCCTACAATTTTGCCAAGTTTCATGCAAATCCATTCAGCCGTTCGGGCTAAAAGTGAGGCCAACCGCCCTATGGAAAACTCAATGTTAAAAACACGTTTTGGGACCCCCCTTTTTTCTCGGCCCCCCCTTGACGAACCCCCCCCCAAATTTTCAAGGGCTGCTCAGAAACAAAATGTGCCATTTTCCTGAAAATTTCAGCCAATTCCGTCCACAAACGCCAAAGTTATTAGACATAGAATTTTCAAAAATCCCATAGAGAAAAAATCCTAACTATATATACCTACTGGCGACCGCCAGTAGGTAATATATACATATATATATGAAAGCTCCCTCGATTTTACACCTACTTCGCGCACTCTAAGTAACGGGTGCTTTCGCGGGCGGTGCCTCCCGCAGTAAATCAAAGCTCTGTCTCGCCTCGTATTTTCCAAGAAAAGAGAAAGCACTCACAGGAGCGGGTTCACCGTTTATTTAAAAACCCACAGCGACCAGACGCGTTTTGCCTTTTTCGATGGTAAAAGTGCGCGTCTAAGGCGGCCATTTTTATTACAACATCTCATTACAATGTTCGACATCGACAGAGGACTATTCTATCATATTATGGGCGCCATCTTGGCCTAGTGTTGGGCGTTTCAATATGCCTCGAATAACAGTTGCTATAAAATTATAGAAACAGGATTCTCTTTTTTGTCTCAAGGATTGTACTTCCAATATATTGGAGTTCACAGGGACAGACCAAGCAGTACACTGTATATACAGGGACAGACCAAGCAGTACACTGTATATACAGTGTACTGCTTGGTCTGTCCCTGTGAACTCCAATATATTGGAAGTACAATCCATGAGACAAAAAAGAGAATCCTGGAACACACTAGGGCCATAAAAACTGTGACATGACATATCCAGTAGCCCGGCACTTTCAGCTGAAACATAAAAGTGACAGGGATCTACTTAGATTTTTATATTAGATCATGTCCCAGCACACCCTAGGGGGGGTGATAGATTGATGACGTTGCGAAGATTGGAGTCTCGCTACATCATCGATCTACAAACTAGGCACCCTGAAGGGTTGAACACCCATGAGGAATTAACAGTGCATCTGGGAACATAGAGGGTATATGAACTAATGATCTATGACTGTAGGACTATTTGTGTACTTGAAAAGAAAGTAAAATGAAGACAGTATATGTGTATATGTATTGTACAGATCATATTTAAATGTGGGCACATGTTTGTTAAAAATGTATGTACTTTGAATCGACATGGCCCATTCAGGGCGAGATGGAGTAATGAATACAAAAAATAGAGGGGACAAGCCCATTCAGGGCGCTATGAAACATTGGGCAATGAGATCGAACATAATGTGTATGTATGGCAATTATATAATTGATAAACTTGTTTCTATAATTTTACAGCAACTGTTATTCGAGGCATATTGAAACGCCCAACACTAGGCCAAGATGGCGCCCATAATATGATAGAATAGTCCTCTGTCGATGTCGAACATTGTAATGAGATGTTGTAATAAAAATGGCCTCCTTAGACGCGCACTTTTACCATCGAAAAAGGCAAACCGCGTCTGGTCGCTGTGGGTTTTTAAATAAACTGTGAACCCGCTCCTGTGAGTGCTTTCTCTTTTCTTGGAAAATACGAGGCGAGACAGAGTGTGTGTGTGTGTGTGTGTGTGTGTATATATATATATATATATATATATATCGCAGCTACCCCCAACGGGGTGTCCCAGTGCTTGCGGATACAGTGAAGGTGAAGGCAGGATAGAGTTGTCGATCCCTAGTTTGTTAAGGGAGGCTGAAGAGCCAGGTCTTCAGAGCCTTCCGGAAAATAAGTTCCGATTTGGCTTTTCTGATATGATCGGGCAAGGAGTTCCATAAGGTCGCAGTTTTGACGGAAAAGGACCGTCCTCCAATTCTGGATTTAGAGAGATTGGGGATGACAAGGCACTCACGATAATTAGAACTTAGGGTCCTAGACTGATGGTATTTGCGAACTGTCTTCTTTAGGTATTGTGGGCCAGTATCATGGAGTGCTCTCTATGCGAGAGTTAGTGCCTTCAATTCAGTTCTTCTCTTGACAGGCAGCCAGTGGAGACTACGTAAATGAGGGGATATAAGATGTCTTAGTGGAATGTTCCTAATGAGCCTGGCTGCCGCGTTCTGCACTGCTTGCAGTTTTCTGAGCAGGTATGCTGGCAGCCCCAAGTACAGACTGTTACATAATCAAGTTGTGATGTAATCACCGCATGGACTATTGTTTTCCTGCAGTCCATTGGTAGAAAGTAGAGGAATCTCGGAGGGCCTTCATTTTCCAGAAGCAGGACGAGGAAACTTCGCCTATCTGGGTCTTGCATGACAAGGAGGTATCTAGTTAGTTTGAACTAGATTCCTAGCAGACGAGACTGGGAGGCGAGGGGGGTTCAGTTCTGTGGGCCACCAGCAATCTGATAGAGGGGGTGAGGGCTTGTTGAAAAATAGTACCTCTGTTTTTTCTGTGTTCAGCTTTAGGCAGTTAACTGTCATCCATGCTGAGATGTCCATAAGACACTGCTTAAAGTTTGAAAATATGGCTTCAGAGCGATCTTGGAAGGAGAACACGAGCTGTGGGTCATCAGCATATGAGATAACATCTACACCGCATTGCTTACCAGAGGGGCAAGTGGGGCGAGGTAAACATTTAAAAGGGTTGGGCTAAGTGCCAAACCCTGAGGCACTCCGCATATCAGAGGACGCGGGTTAGAGGTGTGGTGATGCAGCCGGATTCTCTGGGAGCGGCCTTTTAAAAAGGAGCTGAACCAAGCTAAAGTAGTCCCTGTTACTCCCGACTGTTGAAGCCTGTCTAAAAGGATCTTATGAGAGACTGTATCGAATGCTGCCGAGAGGTCCAATAACACCAGCATTGTACAGTTCCCTTTATCCATAGCCTCCCTGACAGTTTATGCTACTTCAAGTAGTGCTGTATAATTTGCCTTTTCTTACAGCATATTTTGATGCTCCCCACCCGCATAATTTAGTGCTCCACTGCCACATAATTCCAAATGCCCTGCAGATATGAAACCCTCAAAATTCAAAACATGGGTCAGGAACTGCACATTATTTACTGATATGACCCTGAAGAAACATCTACTACCTATGCTCAACAAGAATAATATGGATGACCATATAGAAACCATCAGCGCTAAATACACGAAAATTATTGATGAATAAGCCATCTATACAGCCCCAGCAAAACTACAAGGTCAGTAACGCACTCCAAATAAAACATGGATCCATGAAGCCTCGCATCAAAGCAAAAAAGAAATCAAAATGCTAGAAAGAGTATGACAAAAAGACAAATGAGACAGATTTATGTCTAAACTGAAGAGAGATAGAAAGCAGTTCCAAACAGAAATTAGAAACTCAAACAACTTTTCTACAGAATCATATCTACCAGTTATAGAACCCATCATAACCTATAAGATATCAAAGATATCACAAAACACAAAAATAGAGAAAGTCACGCTCCCTCGGAAACAAAACGTAACAGCTTCCTTCCATTTATTTGGGAGGAAACTGCTAAAATAAAAGCAGCCCTCACCAATAAACCTTCAACTCCCTTCTTCACCCTTAAAACAAACAGCATTTGGGAATCATTCCATCAGTTCAACACAGATGAGCTCCCTAAAATAATAAAAGAAATGCGACCCACCCCATACTTCAGAGATGTGAAACCAACCAAGATAATCAAAGAAGACTTCAGCATTCTCGCTCCACGAAGAGCATAGTGCGGGTGAAGTCCAGAGTCTGTAGCAGGGAAAGTTGCATCAGCAGTCAGATGCAGGTCCTGAGGTGGTTTTGTTAAGTCCACTTGCTTTAGCGAGGAGAATGGGGGTGGCTGTTTTTGGTACAAAGACCCCAGAACCTCTGCATTTTCACATGGAATCCAGTTCTTGCCGTTTTTATTTTGGTGGAGTGCCCTCTGACACCAGCCAAGGGTCCAGGACCTGGGGCGTCACTTCTTGGAGGTCAGGACTCTTTCCAGCAGATGCAGGCCAGTTGGTGCTGGTCAGCTTGGCAGTTGCAAGGAAGGCCTCTGGAAGGTAGCTCAACCAACTGACCCCTGGAGTCATTGCTGGGATACTGGGTTTGAGGAAAGCAAGTCCAGTCTTCCTTCAGGCTTCAGGCAGCAGGGTAGCCCTTCTTCCGAGTCTGCAGAGGTCTAGGAGTGTTCTGATTAAAGGATCTTAGGGTGGCACTTTTAATCCCAGTGCCAGCCTGCATCATCACCTTTGTCTACCTCTACACTGGTTCTGGTAATTTCTCCCATTTTCACTGAGTTTGGCTCCATTCTGTCTAAGGAAACAAAGGGACAGCAGGCCCAGATGTGAGCTGCATTTGTGAACGACAGAGCAGGCATCTTTGGATGTCACAGGAGAAGAACGCCCTTTCCCACACCAAGGTCCCTTCAGGAAGAAATACATGTCACATCACAGGACAGTCATTTACAGTCATGTGACCTTGGACACTGGAAGAATGACACATTTGATCTAAGCAGAAAAATGACAGTTTTCTAAAAGTGGTATTTTCAGAATAGTAATTTGACATCTAACTTTACCATTAAAGAGAATTTCACAATTCAAATGAGTGGAAGAAGTAATTCTCCATCTGATCCCAAACTGAATGTATGACTTAGTAAGTGTAATAAGGTAACCAAGTATTAGTTTATGTAGGAGTTAGCCTTGCTACAGTGAAAAACAACTTTGGGAGGTTTTCACTGCCAGCATATGTTAAACGTAAGTATGCATGTCCTACTCTTTTAATACCATGTACCCTGAACTCTGAGCCTTCAGGGTCAACCTTAGGGGTGACTTATAGGTCTTGAAAAGGAAGGTTAGGTCTGGCAAAAGGTTTAATGTACCATGATGAAATGAGACTTTAGAACTGCACCACAAGCTGCAGTGGCAGGCCTGAGACATATTTTACAATGCCAATTTAGTGTGTGGCACAATGAGTGCTACAGCCCACTTGTAGCATTCAATTTAAAGGCCATAGGTACAAATATTACCATTTACTAGGGAATTATAAGTTAAATGGATCAATCAGGTGGATATCAAATCACCATGTTTACATGGGAGTGTCATGCAGTTCCTATAAAAAGTATACAGGATCTGCGCGTTTAGACAACATACACTCTAGGTTTGGTGTCAGACGAACTCTGATCACCCCCACTGGGTATGTTGGCCTTCTTGTACCAACTATCTCACCAGTGCCAATAGAATCTCCTCTTACCAAGGAGATAATAGTTCCTGCCAACCATTGAACATGACAACCCTGATCCCTCAGAACCGTGGAAACAATATACTATTTTTCGCTCAGTCACTCGTGTTTCCTTCATCTGTCTCAGAGAGATACACCGAAAACAAGCTTGGCATTTTCAATAACCATTTATTGAACAGTTGTTATCTGGTGTAGAATAAATGTGCTGCAGCAACCGCTAGACAGTATAAGATATACCTGATTAACAGTACTATAAAGGTAAAAGGATGGTATAGTTCTACCATCTTAATAAAATCATGAATACATTCCAGTATATAAAGCACATGATAAAAGATGTGTACTCCTATGATGCCTCCCTAACTACATGTACGTAAGTGTACCTAGCATGGGTGTAGGTGTTAAGCCAAGAATTCCTCTAGGATTTAGTCAACCCCATTGCCTGAAGTGAGACTATGGGACCCCGTCCTGGTCTCAAGCTGGACACCCCGAAAGGGGTGTTATACCACTGCAAGCTGAAGAGTCTGCAAGCAGGAACCTCAGCGTCTCAAGTCAGTGTGTCGTACGGGAAGCCTCTGCCTTCTCTAGCTATCTTAGCAAGATGTGATGTTGTATATACCCATAGGTCTCCCCGGGAGTCCTACCTGGCTGTATTACTATGTCGGCCTAAGGATGACGTTGGGCATGAACTTTATACATAGATTTTACACAAGAGATGGCAGTTCTGCTGTGCTTCCACAAACCCTCATGCATAATGTATGAGATTTCAAACTAGGGAAAACCTGGGTTCTGAATGCAGTGTAATATCTAGGTAAAAGGTCAGTCCCTGTAAACCGTGACAAGTGTAATATAGGGAGAGAATATAGGTGAAGGGTAACAAGTTTACCGTGTACTATATTTAATTAAGTATAACAGGAGAAAAAAACACTTTTAGCAGGAGTAAAGTGTGCAGAGTCCTAAAGCCAACACAAACAGGTTCAGCAAGGGAAGGCAAAAATCTGGGGTGACCCTATAGGAAGAGCCAGGTCCAACAGTCACCAATACGCTGATGAGAGCTATATTTAAAACTATTATGGGTACAAGAGTTACACACCATACTAAAAGGCAGGGGAATAATTCAGGTATGGATGGACTTGCATGATCTGAAACTGTATTCCTCCTAAAACAGAATTCCTCCTAACTTCCTGCAAATCCTCCCCCAAAATCTATACTACTCTACTCACTGAAATAGTTCAACCCAGATCAGTGCAACAAAGTCAAATCTTTTGGCTTTACCTTGGACTCCACACTGTCTTTCTCAGCACAGGTAAACAAAATAGTACAATCTGTCAACGTCCACCTTCATTGTATTAAGGAAATCAAACACCTACTCTCCCACAACCAGTTAAGATAATCAGCCCATGTCTTGATCATCTCAGGAATTGACGCAGGCAATGAAATCCTACCACAAACTTCTACATCTGAACTGGCTCCGCTCAAATCCATCTCTCATTCCACTGTCAAGCTTATCTAGGAAAAAAAGATTAAACCATATATCTCTGATTCTGGCAGACCTCCAATGGTTACCACTCAAGGCACAAATCAAATTGAAGTTGGGCTGCATCACCTTCAAAGCCTTGCACTACAACAGACCTAAATACTTAGCAAGTCTCGCCAAGCTGTCCTGAGGAACAAGACTCGATAGAAACAACCTTCCATTAAACACCTAAATTCAAGTCTACTTTAGCACTAAAGCAATCCTTTCCTGGAGCGGCACCCAGTTTTTGGAACTCAACGCCCTTGAACTAAGACAGCCATGAGATCCTATCTTTCAGGAAAGGCCTCAAGACTTACTTCTTCAAATCTTACCTCTGTGGTAATTAAACAAGATCCTCAGAGCTGAGAACAAACACTAGCTTCCGCCAAAACATCACATGATTTCCTACTGTCTGATCTGAAGACATTACATGCTGTTCAATGATGCTGACCTCACCTTCTTCCATTCTACTGCTTCTTACCCCTCAGCCTCTCTCCCCTTCTCTCGTTTCTTGGTGCTCCCCGACATACTCATTAAACTGTTTGGTTTCTCTGTAAAGTGCCTTATTAATTTGTTTATTTATTAGTTACATTTGTTAGGCGCACTAATCATCCCTACAGAGATCTCTTGGCACTGTTGCAGTATGGGAGTAGAGACGAATTAGACTAATGAGAGAAAAGCCAGGTTTTCAGTTGTTTTTTGAATGTGGTGAAGTCCGTACATGCTCCAATAGATAAAGGTAATCTATTCCAACAGCAGGGGGCCAGGAATGAGAAGGCACCACCTCCATGCAATGTTGTTCTGATGCGTTTTGGGCATAGGAGCAATAGATAACTCGATCTGAGCTGCAGTGCCAGTATATATGGTAGTAGTTTGTGCCTCAGGCAGAGAGGGTTCTTCCCCTGCCGGGTCTTGCACACCGGGTCCACAGGATGCCAAACAGGTACCGGACACTGTTTTGACGTGCTCCGTCTTGGAAAGCTTGTCATCCATCATTATTCCCAAACTCCTTGCACATTTGTTGGTGGTAGGTGGAGAGCCTAGCTCAGGAGGCCACCAATCTTCTGCCCAAGCCGTCCATGCCTTCCTGAACAGAAGGATCTCTGTTTTGGTCATGTTCAGTTGAAGACAGTTCTTGGACATCCACGAGGCTACTGTCAGCAAGCAATGTTTAAATCTCGCTTTGGTCAGGGTGAGGTCATGGTCCATGCTGATGATCAACTGTGTATCATCAGCATTGCAAATGGTTTCTAAACCATAAGATCTGATGAGTTGTGCCAAAGGGGCCATATACACATTGAACAGTGTCAGGCTCAAGATTGAGCCCAGTGGCACCCCCTTATCAATAGATGAAGATACTGGTGTATACTCGCCCAACTGGACCTGGTTTGTGCTTTCTGACAGGACATTGACCAGCCATTCCAGTACTTTGCCTCTGATACCAAACTCTCAGAAGTTATGAACTAAGATCTGATAGGAGATTGTATCAAATGCGGCTGAAAGGTCAAGAAGGACTAACATGGTCGCCGATCCCTGATCTATTGCCAGTTTAATAGTGTCTGTGACTTCCACAAGTGCAGCCTCCATACTGCGTGATGGCCAAAAGCTAGATTGGGAACAATGGAGTAGCTGATTAGATTTCAGATATGATGATGGTTGGGCATTTACAGCGGATTCTAGGATTTTGGAGAAAAAAGGGAGATGGGTCTGTAGTTTGCGATATTCTGGGGGTCTACTGTAGCTTTTTTTAAGAGGGGCTTGATGTATGCTGCCTTCCATTTACAAGGTATACTGGCCAATTGGGGGGAAAAGTTACATGGATCTGTGAGTGGAGTACACAGAATATGGGCTAAGGTAGAAATCGCATGAGGATGTGATGGGTCTATCGGGGACCCTGATTTTATAGAATATATACGGGCTAGGCTCTTGTCCACAGTCATTGGGCTAAAGGTTTCCAACATGCAAACAGGCGGTACTTCTTGGGATTCCTGTGTGATGGAGCCTACTGGATTTGAGAATGTGTTATAAATTATCTTCATTTTTTGTTTGAAGTAGGCTTCAAGATTATCACAGTGCAATTGGGATTTCGGAATCGTTTGATTGCCACTATTAAGGTTTATGAATTCTTTGAGGGTTATGAACAACTCCCTCGACAATTCTTTTTACAGAGTTGATTCTCTCTGCAATATGGGTTCTTCTGGCTAGATTGCAATGTTTGAGATACATTCTCAAGGCGACTTTGTAGGTCAGTTTGCCCGCCTTGTTAAAGTGCCTTAATAGCTGTCCGGTGACAAGACGCTATATAAAAAAATAGCATTAGCAATGCAATTGGTCTCGCCTTTGGGACCTTATATGTATTTAGCTACACAGCACATTAGCCTGGTTGCTGAAACATCTAGTGTTCTTTAACATGGAGGGAAAGTAAGCACCAAACTGTACGACACGCCAGGTATGGGAACACATGGAGAGAAATATTGCCTTTCAGCGGGAAATGGTATAGCCCAAAGCTCTGTTTTTAATATAAAAGCAGGGCCTTCGGTGGTCCTATATCTGAAAATACAGGATTCGAAAAAAATATTATTATCTATGGATGCTCGTGGAAGACAATTTCTATGGACTGCAATCTAGAGAATGCTAAAGTGATTCTGGTATTTTCCTGACCTCTGCTGGTCGTTTTCTATCAAGAAATTTAAATAGAGGCAGTTGCCAGATACATTTTTCTAAAAGAAAGTCCCTCAGCAGAAAGCAATTCTGGTATTTTACTGATCTCTGCTGGTCGTTTTCTATCAAGACAGTTAAATAGAGGCAGTTGAACCGAAAAAAAAGTCCCTAAGCGGAAGCAGACGAGTCCTAGGGCTGATCTCCAGAGCCCACAAAGTACATACACATTTAAGTATATGCTAAAGTATATATACTAAAGTATATACTAAAGTATATACAAGAGGTCTCGAATGCTCAAGCTAACTACAAAGAGATAAATACATTTTTTTATATTTTCGACAAGGAATGCAATGAAATGGAGAAGTGCACTGACCACCAACGAGATACAACAGTGCCATGAATATGAGACGATCTGTGTACTGAACTGCCAATCTGACATAGCTGTCAACTGAACTACTAATGGAACATAGCAGTGCGCTAACCACAATTTTTTGGGGGGTAGGGGGAGTTTTATATAGCGCGAGCTAGACTCGAAGGTATTAGAGCGCTTTACATGAGCACCAGTTAGGTTACACAAGGACACATTCATTTTTGTTAGACACAGAGAGAGTACTTGATTTGCCCAGAACCACAAGATGTTGAGCGTGCACTGAACCCCCAATGATAAGGTATAATGCACTGCACCACAATGATAGTGGACAGGGCTCTGAACTACTAATGACATAAAGGAGAGCACTGAACACCAATAACAAAGCATTGCACTGAACCAACAACAGTTTGGAACAGGGCCCTCATCCATAAACACCATAGAGTAGTGCAGTGATCCACCAATGACAAGGTATAATGCACTGCACCACAATGACAGTCGACAGGGCTCTGAACTACTAATGACACAGAGGAGAGCACTGAACACCAATAACAAAGCATTGCACTGAACCAACAACAGTTTGGAACAGAGATCTCCCCCATAAATACATAGATCAGTACAGTAAACCACCAATGACATGGTATAATGCACTGCAGCACAATGATAGGGGACAGGGCTCTGAACTACCAGTGACACAGAGGAGAGCACTGAACCACCAATGGCACAGAGCAGTGCATTGAACAGCAATAACAAAGCATTGCACTGACCCAACAACAGTTTGGAACAGGGCTCTCACCCATAATTACATAGACAGTGCAGTGAACCACCAATGTCATGGTATAATGCACTGCACCACAATGATAGGGTACTGGGCTCTGAACTACGCCACTGGAGTAATGCTATCCTGGCTGAAGACGGATGATAGCCAGAAACCGATCCTAGGATACTTGATTCCGGTCCAGGAAAGACATGGCTTGGCAGTTCGGGCTGGACTGTTCCCATGAGGCACAGGGCCAAGACTGATTTGCATATGGCCATGTCTGAACTGGGGTGGCTTGGTGAGCAAAATAACGATGGATTAAACCCAGATCTGTGACTGGGGGTGAATGTTTTGCCATTGTGCAACATTCCGTCCATCATCTTGTTTGTTTTGCTGTTCACCCTATGTGGGAAGGGTATGCCCAGACGCGGGTCCCTTGCTCACTACGCCACTGGAGTCAAGCTATCCTGGCTGAAGACAGCTGATAGCTAGAAACCGGTCCTAAGATACTTGATTCCGGTCCAGGAAAGACATGGCTTGGTAGTTCGGGCTGGACTGTTCCCATGAGGCACAGGGCCAAGACTGATTTGCATATGGCCATGTCTGAACTGGGGTGGCTTGGTGAGCAACATAACGATGGATTAAACCCAGATCTGTGACTAGGGGTGAATGTTTTGCCATTGTGCAACATTCCGTCCATCATTTTCTTTGTTTTGCTGTTCACGCTATGTGGGAAGGGAATGCCCAGACGTGGGTCCCTTGCTCACTACGCCACTGGAGTCAAGCTATCCTGGCTGAAGACGGCTGATAGCCAGAAACCGGTCCTAGGATACTTGATTCCGGTCCAGGAAAGACATGGCTTGGCAGTTCGGGCTGGACTGTTCCCATGAGGCACAGGGCCAAGACTGATTTGCATATGGCCATGTCTGAACTGGGGTGGCTAGGTGAGCAAAATAACGATGGATTAAACCCAGATCTGTGACTGGGGGTGAATGTTTTGCCATTGTGCAACATTCCGTCCATCATCTTGTTTGTTTTGCTGTTCACCCTATGTGGGAAGGGTATGCCCAGACGTGGGTCCCTTGCTCACTACACCACTGGAGTCAAGCTATCCTGGCTGAAGACAGCTGATAGCCAGAAACCGGTCCTAGGATACTTGATTCCGGTCCAGGAAAGACATGGCTTGGCAATTCGGGCTGGACTGTTCCCATGAGGCACAGGGCCAAGACTGATTTGCATATGGCCATGTCTGAACTGGGGTGGCTTGGTGAGCAATATAACGATGGATTAAACCCAGATCTGTGACTGGGGGGTGAATGTTTTGCCATTGTGCAACATTCCGTCCATCATCTTGTTTGTTTTGCTGTTCACCCTATGTGGGAAGGGTATGCCCAGACGTGGGTCCCTTGCTCACTACGCCACTGAGTCAAGCTATCCTGGCTGAAGACGGCTGATAGAAAGAAACTGGTCCTAGGATACTTGATTCCGGTCCAGGAAAGACATGGCTTGGCAGTTCGGGCTGGACTGTTCCCATGAGGCACAGGGCCAAGACTGATTTGCATATGGCCATGTCTGAACTGGGGTGGCTTGGTGAGCAATATAACGATGGATTAAACCCAGATCTGTGACTGGGGGTGAATGTTTTGCCATTGTGCAACATTCCGTCCATCATCTTGTTTGTTTTGCTGTTCACCCTATGTGGGAAGGGTATGCCCAGACGTGGGTCCCTTGCTCACTACGCCACTGGAGTCAAGCTATCCTGGCTGAAGACGGCTGATAGCCAGAAACCGGTCCTAGGATACTTGATTCCGGTCCAGGAAAGACATGGCTTGGCAGTTCGGGCTGGACTGTTCCCATGAGGCACAGGGCCAAGACTGATTTGCATATTGCCATGTCTGAACTGGGGTGGCTTGGTGAGCAAAATAACGATGGATTAAACCCAGATCTGTGACTGGGGGTGAATGTTTTGCCATTGAGCAACATTCCGTCCATCATCTTGTTTGTTTTGCTGTTCACCCTATGTGGGAAGGGTATGCCCAGACGCGGGTCCCTTGCTCACTACGCCACTGGAGTCAAGCTATCCTGGCTGAAGACAGCTGATAGCTAGAAACTGGTCCTAAGATACTTGATTCCGGTCCAGGAAAGACATGGCTTGGTAGTTCGGGCTGGACTGTTCCCATGAGGCACAGGGCCAAGACTGATTTGCATATGGCCATGTCTGAACTGGGGTGGCTTGGTGAGCAATATAACGATGGATTAAACCCAGATCTGTGACTGGGGGTGAATGTTTTGCCATTGTGCAACATTCCGTCCATCATCTTGTTTGTTTTGCTGTTCACCCTATGTGGGAAGGGTATGCCCAGACGTGGGTCCCTTGCTCACTACGCCACTGGAGTCAAGCTATCCTGGCTGAAGACGGCTGATAGCCAGAAACCGGTCCTAGGATACTTGATTCCGGTCCAGGAAAGACATGGCTTGGCAGTTCGGGCTGGACTGTTCCCATGAGGCACAGGGCCAAGACTGATTTACATATGGCCATGTCTGAACTGGGGTGGCTTGGTGAGCAACATAACGATGGATTAAACCCAGATCTGTGACTGGGGGTGAATGTTTTGCCATTGTGCAACATTCCGTCGATCATCTTCTTTGTTTTGCTGTTCACGCTATGTGGGAAGGGAATGCCCAGACGTGGGTCCCTTGCTCACTACGCCACTGGAGTCAAGCTATCCTGGCTGAAGACGGCTGATAGCCAGAAACCGGTCCTAGGATACTTGATTCCGGTCCAGGAAAGACATGGCTTGGCAGTTCGGGCTGGACTGTTCCCATGAGGCACAGGGCCAAGACTGATTTGCATATGGCCATGTCTGAACTGGGGTGGCTAGGTGAGCAAAATAACGATGGATTAAACCCAGATCTGTGACTGGGGGTGAATGTTTTGCCATTGTGCAACATTCCGTCCATCATCTTGTTTGTTTTGCTGTTCACCCTATGTGGGAAGGGTATGCCCAGACGCGGGTCCCTTGCTCACTACACCACTGGAGTCAAGCTATCCTGGCTGAAGACAGCTGATAGCCAGAAACCGGTCCTAGGATACTTGATTCCGGTCCAGGAAAGACATGGCTTGGCAGTTCGGGCTGGACTGTTCCCATGAGGCACAGGGCCAAGACTGATTTGCATATGGCCATGTCTGAACTGGGGTGGCTTGGTGAGCAATATAACGATGGATTAAACCCAGATCTGTGACTGGGGGGTGAATGTTTTGCCATTGTGCAACATTCCGTCCATCATCTTGTTTGTTTTGCTGTTCACCCTATGTGGGAAGGGTATGCCCAGACGTGGGTCCCTTGCTCACTACGCCACTGAGTCAAGCTATCCTGGCTGAAGACGGCTGATAGAAAGAAACTGGTCCTAGGATACTTGATTCCGGTCCAGGAAAGACATGGCTTGGCAGTTCGGGCTGGACTGTTCACATGAGGCACAGGGCCAAGACTGATTTGCATATGGCCATGTCGGAACTGGGGTGGCTTGGTGAGCAACATAACGATGGATTAAACACAGATCTGTGACTGGGGGTGAATGTTTTGCCATTGTGCAACATTCCGTCCATCATCTTGTTTGTTTTTCTGAACTACTAATGACACAGTGAAGTGCAGTGTCTACCAATGAGACATACTAATGGGGCCACGCAGTGCGCTGAACCACCACTGACAGGGAGAAGAGCACTGCCCACCAATAAGAAACAGCAGGGCAATGAAAGGCCAATGAGACAGCAATGCAATGACGTTCTAACGGGACTAAGCAGTGCGTTGAATTATCGTGGACACCGACACGAAGCAGTATAACGAACCGCCAATGAGGACTCCAGGGCTCATTATAATGTTTTTAATCTTAGCTGCAATAACTTTGATTAAAAAGCTTACTTCTCTTCAGTCACGCTTATAAAAAATACCGTCTGATTAAAAAACATCACATCTGTGAACACCTTGCAAACAGACTGGAACTCTGTGTAGCTCAGAATTTTCTTCCCGGCTAAAAGCAGCCCACACACATTAATGAGAAGAAATAAAATGGCATATTCCTGTAAGAAAAGAAAGCGCGCCAGTTCTGGAATCTAATCACAGACGGATTAACATTTCGTGTAACATCCCCCGGTAGTAGTGGCAGCACAGAGATGACTAATGGACCGCACGATATTATCCTTTCAACTCTGCGGCAGATCATTTTCCGATAGCTGGCTGCGGCTGTCCCAACAGCTCCGGCTGAAGGTCACCGTGCGCCTCTGGATGAAACGTCAATTAGGACTTTTTTTTATCCGGCAAGCTGATGTTTTAACAGAGAGGTGCGCGCCGGCCTCTGTGCGTAAGAAACGTACCGCCACCCTCTCTCGCCATTCGCAGTTCAGCGGGTTCACGCGCGCCAAGGGCTCGGTCATGTTGGTGCGTCTGATGAGGAACGAGCAGATTCGGGCCGCGGTTCCAGGTCTTTCTGCTCTCATCTCAAGGGCTCTCATCTTTTGTTGTACAATGGCTGGAAGTGGCCAGATCCGGGTACGATTTACAGTGAGGGAGCGGGAAAATGAAATACCTAGGTGCCAGCCGCATGTACCCTGCAAAGGCCTGGCCTCTTTCGATATTTCATTGCACATTTAACTGTCAAGTGCATCTGGGGCATTATCGCTAATTATTGCCTTTAAACGTGTTGAAAACGTGGGTTTGAAATACACAGCGGGCAGCAGAGAAAAATCCGCTGCGGCAGAAATGCTAAGACCAGCCCCGCTCCCTTCACGTCCTCGATCTACCTCTCGCTTTCCATCCATCCATTATCTCTTCTCCCTCTCTACCGACCCCTCTTTCTCTATCTTGAAGCCCCCCATGTGTTTGCCAGAACGAACTTTTCGGATCTGGGCATGTGCGTCCGAAGAACAGGCATGCAAAACACTATAAAGCGCTAGCCTCCTTCCTCAATCCCTTCCTCAATCCTATCTGGAATTCCTCTTTAAGCTCGGGGACTTATCCGGAGGCTTGGAAACATGCGTTTTTGGTCCCTATTCTAAACAAGCATTTACAATGCAATGGTTTTGCCTTTGTTAAAGTTTGAGCTATTGGCATTGCTCTTGACAATATTTTTATTTATGTTTTTTTAACATAAATAAATGGCATTGTCATTTAGAATGCCACTAGCTTTATCTCTCGCAAATGACACACACAAACACCCACAGAGAGCCCCCCCAACACACACTCAGAGGCCTCCCCACACACACACCAACACAGAGCCCCCCACACACACCCCCACACAGAGCCCCCCACACACACAGCCATACAAAGCCCCCCCCACACACCCACAGAGCCTCCCTACACACTGCGAGCCCCTCCCCACACACTGCGAGCCCCCCCACACACACTGCGAGCCCCCCCACACACACTGCGAGCCCCCCCACACACTGCAAGCCCCCCCACACACTGCAAGCCCCCCCCACACACTGCAAGCCCCCAACACACTGCAAGCCCCCCAACACACTGCAAGCCCCCACACACTGCAAGCCCCCAACACACTGCAAGCCCCCACACACACTGCGAGCCCCCCCACACACTGCGAGCCCCCCAACACACTGCGAGCCCCCCCCACACACTGCGAGCCCCCCACACACTGCGAGCCCCCCCACACACTGCGAGCCCCCCCACACACTGCAAGCCCCCCAACACACTGCAAGCCCCCCAACACACTGCAAGCCCCCACACACACTGCAAGCCCCCCCACACACTGCGAGCCCCTCAACAAACTGCAAGCCACCCCACACACTGCGAGCCCCCCCACACACTGCAAGCCCCCCCAACACACTGCAAGCCCCCACACACACTGCAAGCCCCCCAACACACTGCAAGCCCCCACACACACTGCAAGCCTGAGCCCAAGCGTAGTTACAGGCAAATAGAAGGGGGTCACGTAAATGAAAAGGACGAGAGTTCGTAATGATACGTGTATTAAGCACACAAACGCACTGGAGAATGAATAAAGGCAGTTACGCAGGTGACACTGGAGAGTGGTAGGAGAAGGTAATATAGTGTCATATAGTGACATGTAAGAAGCTCAAGTAGTGCATGGTCTAAAAACAGTCTCTGGGAGAGACCTTAGTCGAGTCTACATAGAAAGAGGATATTAATATTGTGTGTCAATAACACAAGAAGAACCCCACAAAGGTATACAAGTCACAGAGGAGGGCGGGGGGGGGGGGGAGGGGGGGAGGAAATCATGGAAGAACCGCTAGTCGGAAGGAATGTAAAATGATGCACGTTTCACCTGCTGCGCTCTGTGGATGTCCAGGTGCTCTTCGGAAGACTAAAGAAAAGAAAAAAAGTACGGGGTGATTATCAGAGGACGAGAGTGCGAGCGGCGTGATGACTGACAGTGGCAGGGGGTCTTACCGTGGAGGCGACTACTGGATACAAAGTCGGCCACGTGGTAAAAAGTACAGTAAACGACCAGGGCACCCCGTGCCAAAGGTGGGAGTACTGTACTGGACGGGTGCGTCCAGAACTATTCGAGGCGACCTGGGAGGGAAAATAAGAATGAGGTCAGAGAGAGATAATAAGGGGCTACTGCGGTCAGCATCGGGTGGACGGGATGGCTCTCACCTGAGTCAGAAGGTCAGAAGACGCATCCGGTCCGCGCGTCCATGTAGCGAGTTCCGGGTAATGGACGTGTCCCGGCACCCCTCCCTTCTCTGCGGCCGCACTCACCGGTACTTGGACGCTGCAGCTCTTCCTCACCCGGTCCCGCTTCTTGGGGCCGGGTGCTCTCACGGGCGGCGGCGGGGCTCCTCTTCCACCATGGAGCCCTGCCGGTGGGTGGAGCTGCTTCTCCTTGTCCGCACTGGGGGAGCGGGACTTCCGGGTCGCCCCCTCAGCTTCCGGGTCTTCGCGGGCAGCGCGGCGGCCCGTCTCAGCTACTGCAGGCGGGGAGTGAATTCACCGAGGGGTGGGCTCCCTCGAGGTGAAAATAAACAATAGCGGCAAGGTCCCTGGGCGCCTGCCAGGGGACAATTTAATTACAAAAAAGCGAGGTGAGCACTCGCTAGGGCAGAAAAGCGCTATGAAGCGCTCTGGGTGTTTTTCACGAAACTCCCCGGCCCCGAGCAGGAAGGCGGGTGCCGGCAATGCCGGACCAGATTCGGGGGCGTTCCCGGCTTTTGGCTGACGTAGCGTGACGTAGCCAAAGCCAAAAATTCTCGCCCCCGAATCTGGTCCGGCATTGACGGACAGGCCCGTCTTCCAATGGCTAGCCTCCATTTATGGAGCTAGCCAATGGAAGACGGGGGCCGTTCCTGTCTCCCCTACTATACTCATTAGGTTTTCGCCTGCGCAAAAAAGCTGCGCAGAGCGCAGCTTTCGCCAGGCAAAACCTAAAAAGGCTAGTGCGGATCCAGAGGATCCGGCCAATTACAGACCAATATCCCTCCTCCCTGCCCATGCCAACATTCTAGAAAGGCTAGCCCACCAGCAAATTGCCTGCTATATTGAGAACAACGGACTCTACCATGATTCCCAACATGGTTTCCGTAAGGGCTACAGTACGGAGACAGCCCTCATTGAGATGGCTGACTCAGTACGCTGGACTGTGGATCAGGGATCGAGGGCGGTGTTGGTGCTGCTGGATTTATCAGCAGCATTCGACACTGTCTCTCATTCTCTACTGCTGAATAGACTGAAGGATATTGGAATTCAAGGCAAGGTCCTTAAGTGGATCGGCTCGTTCCTATCTAATCGAACACAGCAGGTCCACATTCCATCATTCACCTCTACATCTAGGCCTTTGAAATGGGGTGTCCCCCAGGGCTCGTCTCTTAGCCCTCTTTTATTTAATGTTTATTTCTCACCATTGGCTGAATTGATCTCCTGCACAGTAATAAAAACCACGTCCTATGCGGACGATATTCAGCTCCTCTTCACGTTTAAGGAACCGTCTCCCAATGCCTTTGAACCCCTCAAAACCTGCCTAAGAGACATCGCTAAATGGATGGACCGTAACTTTCTAAGATTAAATGCAGGTAAAACCGAGGTGCTCTTTTTCAATCAGCCATCTCCACTTCGTTCAAACCTGTGGTGGCCGGAAGATCTGAGTCAAGCCCCCACTCCAAAGGACTCTGTTAGAAACTTAGGAGTGCGCTGGGACGAAAAACTTTCTTTTGGAAGCCAGGTCCAAACAGTCTCAGCCGCCTGTTTCTCTAAGATACGAACCCTAAAGAAATTAATAAACTACCTACCGTGCGCTAACAGAAAAACCATTGTTCATGCCCTCATCATTTCCCACCTTGATTATGCCAATGGATTGTATCTGGGTCAATGGATTGTATCTGGGTCTGACCAAAGGCCTCTGCTTGAAACTTCAAATGGTACAAAACGCTGCCGCGCGATTAATTGGAGGTTTCTCCCGTAGGCAGCATATCACACCATATTTGAGGGAATTGCATTGGTTACCCATGAGCAAACGAATAGAGTTCAAGGCAATGATACTGGCCTACCGAACCACTAAGGGCTTTGGCTCTGTCAATCTACGTTCGACCCTTCGGCCATACTGTAATTCGAGAGCCCTTCGATCTAACACTCAACCTTTGTTGGCAATTCCAAGATTAAAAAAAGCCCGAGCGGGAGGCAGAACCTTTGAGCTGGGAGCTGCCCAAAGATGGAATAAACTGCCTCTGGATTTACGTAGGAGTAATTCTGAACGCGAATTCCGTAAATCCTTGAAAACTTTCCTATTTCGTCAATAATTTCCTGCATACAGAGACTGTTTTTCATTCTTTCAGCGCTGGGACACCCCGTTGGGGTAGCTGCGCGCTCTACAAATGACACAATAATAATAATAATAATGTGCAAAACACACAGGATCCCCTTAAGGTCTTCTAGTATTACTGTGAACTGATGAGATCACAGCATGCAGCCTGGCCTAGTAATCCAGAGACGTTTTAAGGCATGGGCAAATTGGGCTCTGGCCTAGGGCCTCAGCCTTTCAGGGGGCTCCTGATAGAGTTAGGTCTGTTCTGCAGAGAGTCTTGCCTTGATGACCTTGAATAATTATCAAACAGATTTTTTTTTTAATACCGTTTACTTTATCGTTTTTATGTGGGTGATGTGTGGGAGTCTATTACATTTTGCACAGAAATGTTTGTTTCATGCAACATCCTTTAAAAAAGTTTTCTTTAGATCAAAACGGCACCTCACATATGAGAAATAGAAGGGGGGCACATATATTATTTGCAGTAATATTAGTGAGCTGCTGCTGTGTTACAATATTGAAAAGACACACCATAACCCTTGAATAAATAGATGTAAGCACATTTAGAATTTGGGTGATTGTGCCTGTGCATAGTCAGTCACCTGGCCAAAAAGGGCACAAAAGAGCTGAAATTGGATCTTAAGTTCAAAGCTATTCTGACCAGGGTCCACCAAAATACACATGGCCCATGGCCCCCCAAATCCTTAAGATGTCCCTGTTAAGGAAGATACACATACGCTTACTCAAGTCAAGATGACATAACAGATTGCGGCTGGATACAGGCAGCTATTGACACTCACAACTGGCAATCAGCCAAAACAACAGCCGACAACAACCAAAACACAGAAACATAGAAATAGATTCTTCTGGAAACAAAAGTTACTTTCGGAAAATCAGGCTAAAATTACTTCCACAAGACAGAAAATATGTTAAAGTGGGTAATTTCTTCTCAGGCGCTTCATCACTAACTTACGATGTTCCCCAGGGTTCTCACATTGTCAGTTACTTCATAACATCTATGAATAGTGACTACTGACTCCACGAATAATGTTTATGCACCTTCCTGCCTGAGCCATGACTGTATGAATAGAGCTGTGTCTTAGGGGCAAATGGGCATTAGGCTCCATTGCACAAAGCATCCTCCCGCAAAAAAACATAAAGTGATGAGGTCAGCTGGGCTTTCCATGTAGAGCAGCAAAGGGGCAGTATACAAGACACTCCAGACGCAGAACGCTGCAAAAACCGCACAACTGAAAAAATACAGATTCGTCTAATCATTCCCTTAGCAAGAAGATACAACTGACAAATTATTTGGACTTAGGTTCGTCCACGGTCGCTGACCTGCTGGTATTAGGTTAGCTCTTTCACTGGCTGTGCCACATTAGTTAGCAGGAGTTGCAGCGCAGAGGGTTAGGGGCTCCATGGCTCTCGTAGCACACATCTAGGGATCTACCCTGTTTATTTTTTTTATAAACTTTTTTTGTGTTTTTTTAATGAAAATACAGGCAATGCACATACACTGCAGGTCCTCACAGGTAACCCTTGACGATCGACACTTTGCACTGTTATTCCCTTCCACCCCACCTAAAATCACATTCCTCAACCAGCCCATAGTAGGACTATCATTACCCCATATCTTAGAATGTTTTTTGGGGCATCCATGCTCTATGTAAATAGGTTCTTACAGCTTTGCACATTGCTCCACGCCCGCCCTCCATTCTCTCGGTGGGGGCCTCTGGCTTCTTCCAGTGTTTTGCTAGGTCTCTTTTCACCATTAGCATTCCCAATTCCACCAGGATTCGTTTACTCCTGGAACCTCCCAGATCATCTAAAATCCTGAGTCAGGTAACTTTAGGGGAGGCCTCAACCCGTCGACCCAGTACATTTGAGAGGGTTAGAGTGTTTTGAATATGGTATTTGTTAGATAAGGGGACATCCCCACACCATATGGAAAAAGTCTCCCATGCCATTCCGGAATCTAGTGCAGGGGGATCTGAGAGTCTTTGTGCTTTACAAAGTGTGAAGTATGTATAGTGTAAATAATTCAATTGGATGTGGTGTAGCTGGGCTGATATCGCCAGGGTATATGTGGTGCCATGAATGCTTCCCTCTCATCTACATCTTCGAGAGCCGACCCACCTTTTCCCATCGTTATTTTAGATTAGATTGGCTACAAGGTGAGTGGTTGACCAGGGCTTTGTACATCTGTGAAATACCCCCTCTAAATAGGGGGCTCATGAGTAGTTGTGCCTCTAAAGGGTTGGCATCGTATGGCAAGGTAAGTGCCTCTAGGTAGCCCAATAGGCATGTCTGAGCTGTGGATAGCGCTACAATTGGGATTTGAGATGAGTGAATCCAGTTTGAAGGGTAAAAAAGGAATTGATGTGGTCATCCTCCCACACATCGCCCAGTTTAACACTCCAGTTCTCCTCCTACCCTGAAAGCCCTCCAGCTGTGACACCAGCCATCTACCAGTTCAGCAGAGGTTCACCAGTATCACCCTGCAGTCCCAACCCATCCAGTGCAGTGCCGACCTCTCGGGCTGGAACACCTCCCAGGTCATCTCTGAATGGGTTCAGGGTATCGGTGTCCCTTATAGCATGCCCATGAGGTTGTCCAGGCCAATCAGTGAGACCTCCATTCTGAAGGCAGGGTCTGCCCACCTGCCACACACCCAGTCGTTCACCACCACGTGCAGCCCAATAATAGAGACTGATTTCGGCCATTGCCAGGCCCCCATTCAATGTAGATCATACACATTTGTCATCGGAGATTCTGGGGGGGTTTATTAGCACATATAAATGTCCAGGCTCTTTCACTGAAGGCGTCAAACCAGCGGTTCGGGATGGAGAAATTTTGGAGGATGTACAACAGACATGGAAGGATCCTTATTCTATACAAGGCTGCTCTGCCCAATAGACTGAGTCCCAATTTGGTCCATCTATTCAGAACCTCCTGAACTGCGCTGGCTACGGGTCTAAGATTAAGATTTCAAGTCAGGTCTGGCAATCAGGTCATTTGAAACCCAGAGTATTGGACGCTCAAGTGTATGATGATTGGCCAGGATGCCTTTAACGGCCAGTATAAACCCCTAAGGCGGGCTATAAGGCTATAGTAGACAACAGACCAAGAACCAACACATTCTGATTGCTGCTTTGATATTTAGAAACGTAATTTTAGAACTCTCTCATTACAGAAAAGATTATTGTTGGTTTATATAATAATGATCACAGTACGTGATACAAGACAGAGTTATATTCAAACCTTACTAGAATGTTTGTGTATTTATCTTACATTTGTTTAAATAGAACACTGCCTTGATGATATATCTAAGAACGCTGATCTTGGAAATATGAAAACTGAATGTATTCTAGAGGTATACTTTTTATATTAACTGGTAATTTTAAGACAGTGTCTATCTCAAATCTTGATTTAATTACACTGGCAATTAGATACAATCTTCTTATTACAAAGCATGAAATTAGTTTTATTGACACGTTCTTACTCAGTTCACAGTAGATATTCAAAATATAAATTTAGGTAGGGCAACCCCAATGGATTCACAAAATAATTTATGTAAGATTTAGCTTATTTCCGTTTTTTGAACTTTTAATTAAGCCGTTACTAGATATAATTATGTTCAAACCAACTAATTGTAATTTTTTTTATTTGTTTTAGATTTTTTCCTCTATTTTGTTCCTTATGTTTCTGTTTTTTCAATGGTTTGGCATGTCTACTATACCTCAGTGCACACATAATTTTCTTGACTCTTCAATCACAAACAATTATCAACTTTTGTTTTAAGTTTCTGTAAAATGGGCTTCCTCTGTCTCTACGTCACATGTGTTGAAAGATTCAACTGTTTTGTTGCAGCCAGACTACTTGTGGATTTATTTAAGTAGACAGCGAAAGTATAAAACAAACTATTGAAACTCATGAATGAAAATATGTATATATTTTTTTTAACATTTTACTGTAGTCCCTCCTGAACTGTAATTGCCACTGTGTGTGAAAGAACAGAAATACAAACCACTAGCTTATTATCAGGTATACACCTAGATTTCTAAGAAACCAATGAAGTGAGTGGTTCAATACCAGCTGACAACAGCATTCTAAAAGGAGACAAAGGATCAACATCCATGTCCTGGATGGACCTACGTAGCAGTTTACCGAGTCAGTTTCAACATGCCAGAAAAGATGAGCTAATACCAATACTTAATTTATTGCGTGGCAATCCACAAATACATAGCATTTTCCAACACTTTGTTGGACTAGAGCAAATTCAGGGTCCAATTACATGTTAATGAGTCCATGAAACCATTGTCGCTGAATCACAGGAGGCTTTCCATCTACAGCAAGGGGTCGAAGAAGGTCTGCAGAAGCAGATTACAGCTACTGTCATCAATAAATCACGGGGCCTGACTTTACAGGTAGGTGCTACTGTGGTAGTGTCACAAAGGAGTGATTATTTGTGGGACTGCATCAACCTAACGTTGCACTTGAAAGTCAAAGGTACAATCAACTGCATATCACTGTCACGAGTCCACACCTCAAATGGGCAAACATATTTTTGCACCTGTTAAACAAAAGGTTAGCATCAGTTAGAGGTACACAATCCCAACAAATGCACATCATAACATTCCTCACATATCTTGGCCTTCTCAGATTCAAGACGTTAGACATTAGATTGTTTTCTAAACAGGAAATCTTTATAAAGGCCCAGATGATCATCAATATATTTAATTCAGGAAGATAGTATGTCCTGAATCCTTCACTCACATAGGGGTTGGAGCGGAGGAGCGCTGCCCCAATTAAATGCACCCAAAAAAATGCCCCAGAGATGAAAAATACCATTTTATTTTTCGTCAACCCATCCTGACTCAGGAAGGGGCTTGGCCAGCTGAGGGGCAGCAGTTGTGGGCAGCATGTGCACTGGTTTATAGTGCACTTGTCTCTTTGGCCGGCCATTTTACGAAAGCCAGTCTGACATGCGCACTATAAACCTCTCAACCGGGTTGTCTTAGTTGGGTTGAGAGCCTGCACTGGCCTCTCCTGTACTCGGGAGCGCCGAAAAACGCCCCTCCCACCAAGCAGCGCCAGGATTGGTTAAGTAAGTTAGGTGGGGCCATGGGCATGACGTCAGAAAAGAAGAAGACTACTTAAGACAGTGTTGTAATTGGACAGGGGCTTCTGGGAAGCTGGGAGTTTCCTGATGTGGAGCGGCGGAGACTGAGCAGAGGCGGCAGCATCCGGCTGCATTCAGGTGAGATTATTTTTATTTATTTCATTCACCCCTCTGCCCCCCCACCACCCATGCTTAGTAGCAGTCACTACTGCCTATACAGTAGAGCCATGTCAGCTACAGTATTGCCATCTGTGTGTGACACTTGTTAGGCAAAATCACTGCTAGCCCTGAAATGCTACAAAAAATGAAAATATTATAAAACTGTCAGAAAGGAATTGATATATTCTTTTATTTCCTTTCAAATGTGAGCATCTTGGGTCTGAAATATACTGTCTTAGACTTTTCATTTCAAACATTGATTTACCCTGTCCGTTCTAGCACAGACCTGTGTGGCATGTGGCATTAAAGTAGATAGAACTGTACATATATTTTCCTTTGTGGGCATAAAGGTATTATTAACACTTAAACCACCAAGAAAATCTTTTCAAACTTCACACTACGTGTACATGTTCAACTAAGATACAGTCTTTTAAATTTCATTTAACAAGGCATTTCATTTCGTATCAGTCGGCTTCTTTCTTCCATGCAGAATGCACCCTGACCTCAGTCCACAGTAGAATTCGCTTAATTGGGCTCGGAGTGACTGGAAGGCTTTGCAATTTCAGTTTGTGCTGGTGGTGATCACCTGCTGCAGAATCAGCGGCCATTTTAACAAAGAGGTTAGGCATCCTAATTGGTCTTATCCCACGAGTCCTAGGCCATTTTCTAGAAAATGAAAGGATTGGATCTGCTCTGTGTCTGCACACAGTTCCCTCCCATGCTCCCCTTAATGATACCATTTCTTCAAGTGGCAGCGTTTTCTGGAAAATATTTAAGAATGACTTCCACACCACTGAAAAACAATCTAAGTGTTGGCTGTGTGCATTTGTGAATGTAAACTGAAATACTGCTCTAAGACTTTCTCCTAAATCACTTGCCCGAGGTTAGAGGTAGGAAACAGCTCCATGCGATATTACCATGTGTCTGATTCTGACAACAGTATGAACATTGTGTGCATTTACATCTGCATGCTACTACACTTCATTGGAATGGAAGAAGCTCACTAATTCATTAATAGCGGTAGGGCTAAGAGTCTACAAAATCACCCAGGGGTCTTTTTCCTATTATGACATTTAAATATATGCAAACTATCATCACTATTCTATTTAGATATTTTCTTCAAATCTGTTTTTATTGTGAACACAGCGGTAAGCCTACAACCCCTCATCGGGGCCGGCCGCGCAGATAGAAATCAATAATAGGAGTAGGTAGCCACGTGGGGTGGAATTCTTAAACACAGCGCCTTGCCTACAACCCCCAAGGGGCCAGCCGCGTGGCCTAAGGGAGTAGAAAGCAAGAGGTGGCCATGTGCTGGCAGTGTGCCTTAGTACGGGGGAGGCGCGTATGGAAAGGAGAGCAGCGGTGTCACATTAACAAAGGCCCAACAGGGGCCAAACTGCCCCAAAAGGGGGGCGAAAGCCAGAGTGGCAAGACAAGGAAAAAGAGAAAGTCGGAAGAGGAAAAGCAGGGGTGAGGTGGAGAGGGGTCAGGGAGGTGTATCTGCGGTCGCCCACAAGAGGCAGAAGACGGGGAAGTGACTATGAGCCTAGTCTGCTTGGGTCGGCGGGGATGAGGGCATCCTCGAACAATTGCAAAGCGCGAAGCCTGGGAGGCATGTGGCGGGCATAGCTTATGGAGCACAGGTGACGCACGAGGGGTTCCCACACTGCCTTGAATCGCACCCCCCTTGATTGTATCCGTGCCGTGAGCAGCTCCATGGTCAGGACCTGCCAGAGGCGCACAAACCAGGAAGCTATCGGCGGTGCCTCAGTCCGCTTCCAATATAGTGCAATGAGTTGTTTGGCAGCGCCTAGCATGTGGAGGGTGAGGATCCAGTCGCAGCGCGTGAGTGCTTTAAGTGTGGGGGGTCGTATACCCAGCAATAGTGTGCAAACCTCCTCAGGGAGGGGAAAACCCAACACCTCCTTAATGTGACTGAGGACCTCCTTCCAAAAGACAGCCAGGGCAGGACACGACCACCAGATGTGTATGAAATCGCCAGTCGCAGTGCCGCACCTCCAGCACAGCGGTGAGGAGGCAGGGAACATTTTGCTTAGACGCAGGGGGGTGTAGTACCATTGTGTTAACATCTTGTATGCATTTTCCCTCTGCGGGATGCTGCGGTAGGATTTGGGGATGTCGTTCCAGAGCCTAGACCACTGAGATGGCGTGATCTCAGTGCCAGTTGCCGTCTGCCACTGCCTTTGGTAGGGATGCGCAGGCGGAGTGGTGGGATGCTGCAAGATGCTGTAGATTTGGGAGATGAGTCGTTTCAGTCCCCCGAGGGAGCGTGCCAACTTTTCAAATGGAGTGTGCGCCCTGGAGGCGGCCTGATACATGTCATCTCCCGAGGTCCAGTGGCGCAGCTGCGCGTACTGGAAGCTAGCAGTCGAGGGGAGGTTGAACTCCTCTTTGCAGTCCAGCCACGATTTAGGCGACCCACAAAGAAAAAGATCCCCTGCAACCCTGCAGTCTCCTAGAGTCCAGCTCTCGAACGCCCGGGTCTGAGCAGCAGGGGGAAAGTGCGGATTGCCGGCAATGGGGGTATGCGGAGAGGGGAACGTGGTCAGCCCTTTGGACACTGCCACTCTGTCCCATACTTCAAGAACCGTCCTCGTGGGGACCGCCATGTACGCACTTCTGGAGCGCGCCACCCGCGGCAACCAGGGCAGGTCCCATATGGTGCGCCCCGTAACCATTCGGTCCATGTGGAACCAGTGCTTGTCGCTTTCGCGTGCACCCCATTCTATCACGAACCGGAGATGCGCCGCCCAGTAGTAGTGGAGAAGATTCGGGCAGGCTAGGCCGCCCCTGTCCCTCGGCTCCATGAGGACTTTTTGTGAGAACCGGGGTCGTTTGCCTCCCCATATGAAAGACGTGAGGTCGCGTTGGAGGGTCTTGATGCAGTGAGTCGGTATCGGGGTGGGGAGGCACTGGAAGACATATAGAATGCGGGGGAGGATCGACATCTTGACCGCGTTGAGCCGCCCTAACCAGGAGACCATCAAGGGTTTCCATTTCCGCAGGTCCGCCAGGACATCCTTTCGGCAAGCAGCCCAGTTTTTTGAGGACCACGAGTCGAGGCGAGGAGTGAGGTCCAGACCCAGATATTTGATGTGGTCATCCGCCCAACGGTAAGGCGTGTCCTCCCTCAGCAGGCAGACCTCCTCCTCGGGGATGGTGAGGTTAAGCGCCCAAGATTTGGTGTGGTTAATTTTAAGGCCAGACGCCCGCTCGAACAGTGTGAGGGCGTCGTGTACCGCTGGGAGCGAGACTCGAGGGTTCGTGAGAGTAAGGATCAGGTCGTCCACAAACAGCGCTACTTTGTTAGCACGCCCCCCGTGGGGGATGCCATGGATGTCAGGGGTACGCCTAATCAACTCCGCCAGCGGCTCGACCGCCAGGGCGAACAGGAGCGGCGAGAGCGGGCATCCCTGCCTCGTACCCCTGTGGATCGAGAGCGGTGGTGTCAGTTGGCCGTTGACCCGGATTCTAGCCTGTGGTCCAATGTAAGGGGCCATGCACCTGGAGATCATGGTAGGACCAAGGCCCAGTTTCTCAAGGACCGCCCTCAGGAAGGTCCAGTCGACCCGGTCGAAGGCCTTTTCCGCGTCTAGCGAGAGGAGGCAGGCCGGGATTTTCCAATGGTGTACCTTTCCTACCAAGTGTGCCAACCTGCGAACATTATCGGCCCCCTGGCGGTCTCGTATAAAACCCACCTGGTCCGGGTTCACCAGGCCCGGCATATGTGGATCCAGCCGCTTGGCCAGGATCTTAGTGTAAATCTTAAGATCAGTGTTAAGGAGGGCGATGGGGCGATAAGAAGCACACAAGTCGGGGTCCTTCCCAGGTTTGGGGATCAAGGCTATTTCCGCCATGCCCATATCGGGGGACGGGCCGATAGCATCAGAGAAGGATCCATAAAGGCGCAATAGATGTGGGCGGAGCTGGGTCAGGAACAGGCGATAGAAGGCCAATGGCAGGCCATCCGGCCCCGGGGTTTTCCCCACGGGGAGGTCCCCTATGGCCTCTGTCACTTCCTCTTCCCGCAGGGGGTCCTCCATCGCGGCTGCACACGCCGGGGACATTGGGGATCCCTCAAAGTTCGCGAGCACGGCCTCCCGCGCCTCCGCAGAAGTGGGTTCCTCGGCGTATAGCGAGGAGTAATACTCAAGGAACGCGTCCTGTTTGGCCCTCTCAGAGGTGACACGAGTGCCATCCTGCCGCCTGACATTAGCGATGTGGGCCCTAGCGGCTCGCGCCCGCAGTCTGCCTGCCAGCAGGCGACCCACTTTGTCCCCTCCCTCATAATACCGTTGCTTGAGCGCCAGCAGGGAGAATTCCGCCTTGTTAGTGCGCAGGGCGCGAAGTTGTCCCCTAAGATTGGCAAGGGCTCTCTTTGTCGCCCGAGTGGGGGCGTCCCGATCCTGGGCCTCCGCCAGCTTGATCTCGCTGGCCAGGTCAGTTTCCAACTTGAACACCTCTTTCCTCCGTGCCGCCGCCAAGGAAGTGATGTGGCCCCGAATGGTGGCCTTGAAGGCGTCCCACACTGTGTGAAAGGGCATGTCGGGGGTGTCGTTAACGGTGAAATACGAGTCTATGGCGTCACGGATGCTGGCAACGTCATCCGGGTCTCGAAGGACTCCCGGCGGGAGCACCCACCTGCGTTCGCGAGCGGCCCGAGCCTGGGGGTCCTGCAGTAACAGCTCCACGTGGGCGTGGTCCGACAGGGAGATGTCGGATATAGCAGCAGCTAAGGAGTCTCGGGTCAGTTCAAGAGAGGTAAACAGATAGTCGATACGGGAGTACGTCCGGTGGGAATGCGAGTAGAAGGAGTAATCTCGGGACCCCGGGTTATGGTAGCGCCATATGTCCACGAGGCCCAGGTCCAAAAGCTGCGTCTTGAGGGTAGAAGACATCGCTCCCGCGCCGTTAAAGGGGGCGCCCGCGCGGTCCAGCTCGGGGTCCCAAACAAGATTGAAGTCACCGCCCAGTATTGTATTAGCGGCGCCCATTGGGAAGTGTTCCCGCAATAATGTCTGGAGGTACTTGTCCTGCGACTGGTTGGGTGCGTACACACACCCCAGAGTGAACTGTGCACAGCCTATCTGTACCGTGGTTCGGAGGAAGCGCCCATCAGTGCTTTTAAAGGGTTTCACGGGTCCCCGCCTAATGCCAGCCCTACAGAGGATCGCCACCCCCGCCGTCTTGGTGTCAGAGGATGCCCAGAACTGTGTGGGGTATCTAGGGTGTGTCATGCGTTTGACGTCTCCCCTGAGGAGGTGTGTCTCCTGGAGGAGAACAATGTCGGGGGAGTGGTGCAGGAGATAGCGCCATACCTGTCTTCGCTTGTTGGGAGAGTTGAGCCCCTTGACGTTAAGGGAAAGGACCTTCAAGGGTGCAGGGATGTTTGCTGTCATAGCGCTAAGGGGGTTTGGAGTCGCACAGATCCCGGCCTAGCAGACCTCCCCGCGAGCGGGACAGCAGAAGCGGCAACTCGTCGCAAGCGCGGCAACTCCCGCAGGACCCACCCTGCCACCCCTCCGCAAGCGCGGGGAAGGAACAGGAAGAGGGGGATGTGTAAGGGGGAAGTAGGAAGAGAGGAGAGAAAGAAAGAAGAAAAGGTGCAGAGGGGGAAGAGAACCAAAACAGGCCAACGGGCCCAGTGTACAGTGTCCCAGGCATCGGACATCCTCCACCCGAGGGTTAGGATGAACTCAGGAATGTCACTTCCTACGGGACAAAGGGAGGGAGCGGAGATCTGGGAAAGTAGTGTTCAAACAAGACGTCTCAGAGCCCGTCTACCCCGCTGCTTCAAGGTAGTTCGGGGGGGTTGCGCCGGGCGTGGGGTCCATTCGGCCCGGTCAGGCACCCACAGGGCGCTGGAGCTCGGCGATGCGGTGCTCGGCCTGGAAGAAGCGAAAAGTGTTGTCCATGTCTAGGGCAGTGGGATCAGGCCACCGTGATGGAAGAGGGTGAGACCAAGCGCCCAGTCGGCAAGCGAACGCCCAGGGTAGCACGTGACACAACAGCAGCGATCAGCAGCCATCCGGCGTTGAGGGGCGATCCCCACCCTCCGAGCCAGAAGCGAGGAGCTGGGAGGCCTGCCCCTCGCGGTCGCCCTCAAGGGAGCGGATGTGGGCGATGATGTCCTGCTTGGCCTGCGAGACAGAGAGTGCGTCCACCGGAGGAGATCGTCGACTTCTGCGCACAGTGGACCATTCCGGGTGTGGAGGTGCCTTCCCCGAGCGGGGAGGACGAGCCGGGCTGTGGTCCGGGGATTCCGGCATGCCTAGTATTTGTGCCGCCTCTCGGTAGGACCGGAGGGCCCTGCGCTTGCCCTCCCATTTGAAGATGAGCGCGAAGGGGTGGCCCCACTGGTACGAAATGTTCAGGGACCGGAGCTTCTCTGTGATCGGACGGAAGACCCTCCGCCTGTGGAGTGTGGTGGGGGCCAGATCCTGGAAGATCTGGATCTTGTGACCCTCGTACTGCAAGTCAGGGTTGTCTCTAGCCGCCTTCAGGATGGCCTCTTTTTCAGTAAAATAATGCAGTCTAGTGACGATGTCGGGAAGGAGGCCCGCTTTCCCTCCCGCTCCAAAGACTCGGTGCGCGCGGTCAAGGCGCGGCGGGGGGGCGTCCTCCTCGCCCCACACCTCTTGCAGGAGTAGGGCCACGTAGGCCATGGTATTAGTCCCCTCTTCTCCGAGTGGCACGCCCCGAATGCGGAGGTTGTTGCGGCGTCCTCTGTTTTCCAAGTCCTCCTGCTTAATCTGGAGCTGGATGTGCTGCTCTTCAAGGGTCGCCACTCTCCGCCAGATCTGCTCCAGGTCCTCGGTGCGGGAATCCACTGTTTTTTCCAGGCCGTCGACCCGGTCGCCAAGGTCGGTGACTTCTCTGCGTAGCTCTTTGACGCACGTATGGACCTCCGTCCTGAGGGATCCAATCTCGGTTTTCAGATCGGCCATGAAGGAGGACATGAAGGCCTGCGTCACCGGGGGGGAGTCAGCCTGCGTTGGGGGTTTCCCCTCGGATGTCGACGGGGGGCCCCCGGAGGAGGATGGCGAGCCCGCCTTGCCCCACATGGAGGCCACCGACGCCCTCCTGGTCGTCGTGGATGGGGGGTCCGGTCTGTTCCCCTTGCCGCGGGTCATGGTCCACTCAGGGCGTCGAAGGGCAGCGGGGGCCTGCGTCTGCCGCTGTGTACAACTCCTGGTCGGCGGCGTGGGGTAGTGCAGGGGGGGGGGTGCTGGCGCCTCGGTGATCAAGCCCGGGTTCCACGGTCAGTAGCACAAGACCCCAGGGCTGGGGTCGGCGGTGTGTTCTCCGACAGGGCACGGGGCGCGTGTAAGCAATTATTGTCCAGCAGAGATCCGGGCCGTGATGAGGCTCAGCCCGGAGGACAAGGTGGCGCGTAGGCCGGGGAGGCGTCAAGGAGGTGACGGTCGCGGGTGCTCCACGGCAGGTCGGGTGGAGATCCCACAAGCGGAGGGCCCCCGAAGGGCCGCGGCCCGGCACAGTCTCGTGGTCCCGCCGGGGCTAGGATCCACCCCCAGCGCGATGTCCAGGTGGCCGTGTCCAGGCGAGTCCCCCCGAGTCGTCCAGCAGCGAAGAGCCCAGGGCCAGGGGGGGCAGAAGGCGGGAGCCCCTAGTGTCCTCGCCGGCGCTCAGTCGGATCTTCTGGGCTGGGGTGGCAGGGCGGCCAGGGGATGTGTCCAACAAAGTTCGGGCCCCCAGGGTACCAGACTGACCCACACGCAGCTTCAGGGTCACTCCCCAGGTCTCCGCCCGCGCGCCCCAGGCTGCAGGGAGTGCTCAAGCAGCGGCCGCCAAAGCGCGGGAAGCTGCCCCCCACCAGAAGGGCAAAATGGCGGGCCGGTCAGTAGGCAGGCCCCGCAGGCGCCGGGCCCCCGCAGAGAGGCGGCAGGGGAGGGGGGGCGTCTCACCTCGGTACACCAGGGCGTCCAGCGGTGGGCGGGGGAGTCGTGGCCCAGGCTCGCGGGCAGGGGGATCTTCAGCAACCCCTCCGGTCGGGGGCCCGTCGTCGCCTCCAAAGCCGGGGGCTCGCGTAGGTGCAGTACCCAGGCCGCTGATGGTGTGTCCCGCCGGCGATCGCCCAACCCCAGCAGTTCCGGCACGGCTCCGCCGACGTCAACCGGGCTCCGCCGATGTGGTGCAGCCGCCGGAGGGGTAGCAGCGATGTGGCGCCTCACCCAGCCCGCTGCAGCGGTCCCTCTCGTGGCTGGCAGGCAGGTCAGGCGGCGCGGCAGAGGGCCCGGCTCAAAGATGGCGGCCAACAGTCGAGCACGGGAGCCCCGGAGCTCGGGGCAGGGGCCTCGGGCGTGCTCGCAGTCGCGGTCCGCCGATGGAGTGCAGCCGCCGGAGGTAGAGGAGCGATGAAGAGCCTCACCCAGTCCGCAGCAGTGATCCCTCTCTTGGCGGGCAGGTCAGGCGGCTCGGCAGAGGATCCTGCTAAAAGATGGCGGCCAACAGTTGAGCCCGGGAGCCCCGGAGCTTGGAACAGGGGCCGCGGGCGTGCTTACAGCCGTGGATCGCCGCTAGAAAGAGCACCAGCAGGGTCAGGATAGCACGGGGGGTCCCCAGGAGCGGATGCCCCCCAAGAACTACGCTGTAACAGGCTGATTAATGCAGCGGGGCGACGGAGCTCGCTCGAGACACGTCAGGTCACATCGCTGTCTCGGCCACGCCCCTCTATTTAGATATTTTCACAAACAAGCACAGCGGCAACAAGATCTCCTTCCTTTAATATGACTTGGCCCCGCAATTTTTAGATTTCAGTAAAACGTTCAAACATACCCAACAACATGCGAGTTGTTCTGGAATCACACAAGCCTATTTACCAGCATTAGGTATTTAACTCGAGTGAAAATGAAACACAAAAAGATTCATACTACCACTGTTGGATATACACCGTGTAGAATAGTCGGTTTAAATAGATGCAATTGATTTCAAAATCATCATTGTTTGTTTGTAGTAGAAAAGTTGGCTTTTTTTCCGAAATCTTGATGCTTGTGCCTGCTTATTTTTTCTATAATCAATGGCTTCCTCATTATTCCTCGATCTGGACATGGTCGGTTGTGCCTTTTTTCAGGAAAACTTTAATACCCCATTCTTTCTTTATCAGTGGTAGCTCCATAAAGGAGCGGTGGCAATAGGCCCAGTGTTCTGCTAGCATTTGGACTGATGAAGATATCAGCTTCCACCTTGTGCTCAGATCAGTCAGCTCAGAAGCAGAAGATTTATCCGAAAAGGAACATTAAGGAAAAGTAGCCGTCTAACTTTCACTTTTCCAGTATCAATGGGCTATGCCCAAAAATGTCCCTAGGTAAGGAAATGATACACTTCTGCGAAACCTGAGCAGGTACATGACATTTCTAGTCACACTGATTTTTGGCAAACATTTCTTACCCAGAAGGTAGTCTTGACTTTCAACCTTATTTGGCAAGAAAGTTAAATATGGTCAGAGCCACTAAAAAATTAAGATAGCAACATACATTTTTTAAACAATTTGTATTAATTATATTATATACTAAAAGTGCAACAAAAAAACAAAAACCACTGGTCAGTCCATTATCATGACAGTATGTACAGCTAAAGTCTGTTTTAAAAAAAAATCAAACAACTTACGTGAGGCAAAGACCAGGCCTACTCTGAATTTTCTGGTTCTTTATCTCTAAGCTATTTAAAACAGTACTTGGTCTGTCAATGTCGCCTACAGCATATTAAAGGTCCTTAACACAACTGATGAGGAGGCATTTCTCCAATGCCAGAGGTGCCTAGTAGTAGTATTCTATGCTGCCTCGAGTAACCTTGTCCAATATGTATGAGATCATGCTTAGGTCGGTCCATTTTCTAACTTTGCAGAATTTGGGCCTGATTTAAAGTTTGAAGCACAGGTTACTATGTAACTAAGTGAAGGATGTTCCTTCTGCCCACCCAATTACAAGTGCATTTTATCCTATGACACTTTTAATTAATCGTACGGGATACCTGTCATCTTGTGACGGAGTAGCCTGTCCACCAAACTTTGGGCTTCATTAGGATGGCAGGCGGATCGCCACCGCTGGTAGCCACCGCTAGCATGGTGGGGGCGATCCGCCCGCCATCCATACCCAAAAGACCCCCCGCCATATTTGGATGGCCGGGGGGGTCCGCGGCGGACGGAAAGACCGTCCGCTGCTTTTCCGCCGGTCGAGTTGTCGACCAGGCGGAAAAACATGCATAATATGGTGGCGGTCTCTACAAGACACTGCCATCCATATTATGATGATGGTGGCAATTGGCCTTTCGCCGCCATGGAAAGTCATGCAGGTTTTTGTGTTGGGGCCCGTTGCAGGGGTGTTGGGTGTGCACTTGGGGGGTACCCATGGTACCCCTGACATTTGCATGTACAAGGTCGCAGGCACAGCGCGGTGCCTGTCACGTTGTGCATGCAAATGCACAACATGCAGTTTTAAAATATGCGGATGCGCCCGCCAGTGAGTCGGGCGCATCATACTCGGCACAGTGGGACCACCGCACCCCTGCCGGCCAGCCCCGCATACCGTTACGGTGGCGGGCAGACAAAGGACTTTGTCCGCCCGCTATCATAATGGTGCCCTAAATTAGGCCCTATAACCTGTTATTCAATAGATATGTGAAACCTACAGGAGACTGAACAAGATCACAGTTAAGGACCAGTATCCTTTACCATTAAAGAGGGACATACTTGAGTCGGTCAGAGGAGCATCAAACGTGATCTTAAAGGGCATATTATTTGCAAAAGATAAAAGAGGGAGACTAGTGGAAAACAGCCTTTCGGACTCCATATGAGCATTGTGAATATCGGGTAATGCCCTTAACTCTGAGCTTACGCCCTCGTTCTTCCAAAGTTATATGGACAACATATTTTCAGATCTACTAAATCTAAAATGTAAAGTCTATTTAGATGACATTTTGATCTTCTCCAGGTCTATGGAAGATCACTGTCAATGTCTGAAATGTCCTTCAATGGGAGCACTTCTTAACAAGTAAACCGGAGAAATACCAATTTGAACTAACCAGGGTTGAGTACCTAGGATTTGTTATTCCTCCTAAAGGCCTTTCTATGGACCCAGGGAACATTCAAGTGGTGCTGAGTCAGCCTTTCCCCTCTTCAATAAGGAACATGTAGACATTTTTGGGATTTGCCAACAGTACAGGAAATTCATTAACACGTTTTCTGAATATTCCTGCCACATTTCTTGGCAGCTAAAGAAAGAAAAATGGAGTGCTGGGTTCTATTGGCATGGTCAAGCTGAATCGGCTTTCCAAGCTCCAAAGAAGGCCTTTACTAGAGCTCTAGTACTTAGGTAACCTGATCCTATGAAGAAAGTTATTAGGAGCATTGTTACTACAACATCAAGTGAACGATGGCTTACAACACCCTATCTTTTATAATTGCAGAATCGTATCACCCTCTGAGCAGAAGTATTCAGTCACTGAAAAGGAACTGTTAGCCATAGAAAGATGTATGCATGGAGTGGAAACATACCCTTCAAGGTTCCCTTACCCCTCTGAAATCAGGACAGATCATCAAAATCTTCAAGTACTACAGAAATTCCAATGTCGGAATAGTCAACAAGACTGTTGGGCATATTTCTTTTCTCAATTGGATGTTGTGGTCATTTATATTCTGACGGATCGTTTGTCCAACTGGGATTCTTCCCATTTGGAAGTTTAACCACAACGTTTGCTGGCTCCAGAATGCATAACCTCTGGTTACTTCCTTTTTATATGAAGTCAAACTATTTTATCTATCTCTAGATATGGTTTCACCTTTCATTTGCCTACAAGTTCTTCATCTTAGAATGACTCCTGAAATAGTCCCCTCTGATTCCTTGATACCAGCAGCCTCAGAGTTGTTTTAAAATTCAGTCTCTGTAATAGATATAGTTAAGAAAAGTTTGTCAATAGCCAAAGAACGGAGGAAAGAACAAGCTGGCGTGTCATCAGCTTGCCCCTAGTTATTCAGTCAGAGATAAAGTTTGGATGTAGCCCCATTTCTTACTGCTCCATGGAAGACATCCTAAACTAGGTCCAAGTTTTCTGGGACCCCTTCCCCATAGTCAAGATCATTAATACTGTAGATATTCCCATTCAACTCCAATCATTGTGGTGATTACATCCTGTTTTTCATATATCCCAGTGGAAACCTTATATTTCTGATTGTTTCTCTCGTATCAGGCCACCTAATCCTCCAGTTGCTGATATTTGAAGGTTTAAAACTGTGCCATTCCTCTCGCATTGTTCGTGGTAGACTACAGTTTTTAGGCCACTGAAAAAGTTATCCAATCAGTGTTCAATCTTCCAACCTGACCTCTGCCATATGTACCCTTAGGCTAGTACATAGATTTTTTCATTTGCATCTGAATAAACCCGTAGCCTCAAGAGGGGGGAGTATATTATTGGGCATGACCATGGGAAGCACCCACTGTGTAAAGTTTGATGTACCTGGTGAGACACCCCAACTATCTGACCACACGGGTTGCGGGGGGAGCCCCAGGGCTGCACCGGTTCCCCTACCTGCACTGATGGTGGTGTGGCGGGAGCCGGCTATAGTGATCTGCTCACTTTTCTCTGCTCTTGCCAGGTGCGCTCAAATATGTGTTCCCTGTCTGCAAGAGCTCTCTGCCCATGCTTTTGCAGGAAGGGAATGTTATGTTGTGGAAGGCTGCAAGGAGTGCTGCAGCTCCCCAGCAACATAAAAAAAAAGAAAACGCAGTAAACCTCCTGGCTCATTGAATCCATGACCCCCAAAAGAGCTTACTATTTTTTTAAACCACACGTCTGAGCTGAAGCTATGCGCACTTTAGCTGGAGAGCATGGACGTCTTGTGGTTGATTGTACGGCTGCATTTTGTGTCGTGAATTTTTTTTAAAAGATACAAAGACATGTCAATATTTATTTTAAAAGGCTTTATTGAAATTATTTTCTGACAATCGCTTTTATTAAACATTGCTGCGTTTTAATTTATAAAATATATATTTGATTAATGCTGACTATTTGAAATAGACAAGACGTCTGCTTTATATATGTTGAAGTACTGACCCCTTGAAAAAGCCAATAGAAAAAGGTTCGACTTCCAGATCTGGTATGTGTGGGATTTATGCAAGCAGGAGTCCAGACGAACGGAAGTGTGTGGAAGGTTTGTTAAAGCAAATGTAATTGTTGGGGTATGCTTAGCCAGTGTTATGTAGTGACTTGAACATGTGGGTGAGGAGTCTGAATTGTACTCGTTTGTGAATCTGGAGTCAGTAGAGATCCTTCAGGGGTAATGAAATGCAAGTGCAGCATGGGAGGTTCAGAGTGATTCTGGCTGCCAAATTCTGAATAGTCTGCAGCCTTCTAGTGAATTTTTGGTTGATCCCGGCATAGAGGGCATTCCAGTAATCAAGTTCGCGTGTGACTAGGGCATGTGTGACAGTTTTCTGGGTGGGTGCGATTGGATGCCTTTGAAAATCTTCCTCAGCATCTTCAGGGTATGGAAGCATGAGGGGGCAACAGCATTGACGTTAGCGGGCATGTTGAGTTTGCTGGTGATTATGATACTGATGATCATGGCATGGGCATTCAGGTGGGGGTTGGTCTTAGCTCTGTTGGCAACCAGGTGGAGTCCCACTGGGATGTGCTCTTCCTGAAGATGACAATTTCGGTCTTGTGTTGGTGATTTCATTCATGCAGGCATTGAACTTGATTCGGTACTCCGTCTCTTGTCTATGTGGTAGAGAATAAGTTGTGTTTCGTTGCGGAGGAGAGAACCTTGATATTGTGAGAGCGAATGATAGTGGCTATAGGGATCATATATTTGTTGAAGGAAGGATCCTTGAGGAGCCCTGCAGATGAGATTGCGGGCATCTGTACGGTGCCAGGCTGACTGACTGGGTTCTTCCAGTTAGGAAGGAGCAGATTCATGAGAGTGCATGTCCTTGTATTGTGATGTTGATTAGGTGTTAGATGATGATGGGGTGAGAGAGAGACTGTGTCAAATGCTGTGGAGAGGTCGGGGAGGATGAGGGCAGCAGTGTCTCCTCTGACCAGAGTCATGCGGACGTCATCTGTGGCAGCGATGAGGGCAGTTTCGGTGCTGTGGTTGGGTCTGAAACCAGACTCCGTGGTGTTGAGAAAGTGGTGGTTATTGAGGTATTCAGTGAGGTGTCTATTGAGGATTTTCTCCAAGACCATGGCCAAGAATAGTAGCAGGGAGGTCTGTAGATGGCAAGCGTTGAATGGTCTGCATAGAGTTTTTTCAGCAATGGGAGGTAAGTTGTGTGTTTCCATCTGGGAAGGATGCAGAAAGGGTGGAGTCCTACAGAATGGATATGAGCATGGTGCAGATGGGTAGCAGTCCTCTGGGATAGGCGTAATGTGGAAGGGGATCTGATGGGCAATTGCATGAATGGACTTAAACTTCATGGTGGTGGCGGCTTCTTTTGGAGCTGATGACAGAATATGTAGTTAGCATTGGTACTTTGCATAAGATAGGGAGACGCTTGGCAAGGTCTGTCGGGTCTGGTTGCAGGCTGACACTGCTGTAAATGGTGGTAATTTTGTTGCTGAAGAATTGAGAGGGATTATAGCAGAGGTCCTGTGAGGGAGTGATCGATTTGGAGGTGACTGATGATGAGATTAAATCTTTCACAATTGTAAAGATTTCTTTACTTCTGTTGATTCTGGCATCGATGATGTCAGCCAGAGTGGCACGTTTTGTGGTCTAGATCATTTGGGGCGAATTTGAACATGCTCTTGTCTGTAATGTCTTGACTCTTTCTCCATTTGTGCTGTAGTTGTTTGCAGTGGAGTTTCATCAGTCTAAGTTCCTCTGTATACCAACTGGCCTGTGGTATGGATCTTGTTGCTTTGATGAGTTTGAGGGGGCCAAGGAGTCGGCAAAGGAAGTGATCCAATTCTTTACAGCTTTGGGGATGATGTTACTGTGTTCGGGTCGGTGGGTGTTGAGTGCGGTGTTCCAGTCATCGTCATTGATGCTGTTCCAGTTTCGGTGGGCAGGTCTGGAGGTGGTGTGTGAGCACTGGACCGGGACAGGGATGGTGAACTTAGGAGGGTGTGGTCTGTCCAGGGAACTGGTGTGGGCTCAGTAACTCAGATGTTGCAGAAGTTGGTGAAAGTAGGGTCCAGGAGGCATCTGGCAACATGGGTAAGCCCCTTTACTCGCTGGGCGAGGTCCAGGCTTCCAAGGTCTTCAATGAGCGCTCTCGAGTTGGGGTTGGCATGGTTTTCCAGGTGGAAGGTCAGGTCTCCGGGTAAGTTGTAATTGCTAGCTGTAGCAAATAAACTATGCACTCCAGTTGCCATTTATTGTTGAGGTTTAGTCTTCTTCACATATATGAGGGTCCCTCACCTGCTTTGTCTCTCAAATGCTGTCCGCATCGATTATTGCTCAGTTCTCATCGACCACGTGTACAATGCATGTGCGTTGCACAACGTCAATGCCTCGAGCTGGTCACGATGAGCAGTGTGGTAAACTTTATAATACATAAGTCACAATATATCTCCTTTCTTTACAAAAACAACAAAATTAAGAAATTAAAAGTAAAATACAATAGAACAAAACAAGATAGAGAATAATGAAACACACTACTGATATATGGGTACCGATCAGGTTATCTCAACAATGCAGAGCTGTTAATTATGCGGAAATACAATATCAAATTCGCAGAAAATGATATGTAAATTAACTACTATTTTATTATGTAGTCCGCAAACTTGACTGGTATACGACGCAATCGATGTAGTCTACCCGAAGATCTTAACACGTTTGATTTAGTCAGACCCCACATTCTCTTCCCTTTGACCTCTGGAATTCCTCATTCTACCCAGATCTCTACTCACTCCTTCTTTCCTATCACTAGTTACCACATCTTCCATTAACATGAACTCATCATATTGCACCTCAGCATCATCACCTTCCCAAAAACATTTCTTGTTTTTTTTTGTTTTTTTTACAATATAATGCTATCCTTCTTATATTAAATTTTTGTCCATTTTTTAACACATCCCATCCTAGTTGCCATATTGTAGTAAATAAAATATGCACTTCAGTTGCCATTTATCGTTGAGGTTTATTCTCCCACCTCACATATGGGGTTCCCTCGTCTGCTTCGTCTCTCAACTGCTGTCCGCATTGATCGTTGCTCATCTCATATCGACTGCATAATGTTTACATTCCATGTGTGTCACAAAACGTCAATGCCTCGAGCTGGTCACGATGAGCAGCGTGGAAAATGTTATAACACATAAGGCACAACACTAGCATAGGAGGCAAGTGGTGTTAAGTCTGTGATGGTGTTGGTGAGTGGTCCTCAGTGGTCTGTAGATGACAGTGCCGCATATGGTGAAGTTGGCTGTGAGGTGGAGCTTTAATGACAGGTGTTTGAGTGCTGCATAACACATTGCCCCTAAATTAGGCCTTACTGCTTTTGGTCAAGCTACTAGAGGGTTAAGCACGTGTTTATTTAGTGACTTTTGTGGTTCACCCGGACATGGACAGTGTTTAATATTTGAGTTGTATTACATTCTTTATCAGTAATGAATTCCCTAAAGCAATCTATTCATTTAATAATTTGCATTTCATCTTTGCCTCCGAGCGATACTCAGGATTATGGGGATGGCTGCAGGCAGGTGACCTTAGAGTGCTACAAAGTCTGCACAAACTTAATGTTGAATCGTTAAGTTAAGAGTCCGTTTTTGGACCTCAACCAAATAACTCATGGCAACCAACCAGAAAACCGAGTCTTTCAGGTCTAGCTCTCATAATGAGAGTAGGGGCAACCATGTATAGCATGAAACAAAGAGGCGACACACTCAACTCTTATAGGTGGCTCATAAAAAAGGGAAAAGGCACTATACTCTCACTCAGATACACCTTTTTTGATACAGCTCTTCTGCCGTTAATGGTGTGCGCTGACAGCTGCAGGGCTGGCTTTTTGTGCCTAAACCATATATTAAGCAATAAATCGCCCCAGGAGGTTTTCATAAATCAGAGGTAGCTCTAGCTACTGAAGAGGTCGGTCTACGCTTGCCACTTGCCCTGTACACCTGCATTCGCTCCCGCACACACTCACAGACAAACACATCATGTATGGGTCAATATTTCGACGCTCAAACACTGAGGGGATACATTTCCAGGCAGCAGTTTCCATCCAATGACATTTCGCCAATATTCTCCCACTTCGATCCGGAGGCCTGCACGGAATAAGCTGGCGTTTCTTCTCACCGCGCCTGCCAGAGGACGGTTGTGCGTGTCACAGAAATGAAACCCACAACCGTCTCCGAGGGAGTGTGTCAGCAGAAGGGCTGCGATGTTCAGGGAATGAAACAATAAAGGACATCTTTGCAGAAAAAATCCCGGTGCAATCGTGGCATAAACAACGGCTTCAGTTCCCGTTTTCAACAGCCTTTCAGAAATATCGATAGCTACAGAAGGACAACACACGCCACGCTCTCACTGTCCTAGCAATGTGGCTGATAGGCATCCTTCGAGCTTGTGGCAAGAAGGGCGGCGACAACAGCTGTTGTAGCAGAGGCGGAAGTGAACCACACACCTGTGTCGCATCCATTTATTTCATTTACAATTTGCTCTAATTTGGAGCCCACTTAACCCGGCATAGTAGTAAACTGCCTGGTTGCCCTATGTATATATGGGCATACCGATCATACACAAACAGCACAGAAGAACGTATACAGTCAATCCAGCTCACAGATCAAGAAAGGCACACTACACTTGCCGGCATATACGTTGTTGAGAGTAACAAGCTAAGAAAGGCAAGCCAGGTTCGAAGAAGTTAAGCTAAACAGAAGAACAGCAGCCCCCAAAAGGGACAGCAATTCGAGCCTAGAGGCCATACTGTGCGCTTTGTTGAGCTCGAACAACTTAAAATTACAAGATGATTTCATGTCGCCATTTTGCAGTCTCGGTCGTTCACTTACAATACACACATGCAGGGCTTTAAGTGGGCCAGGTCCTGCCGGTGCAGCACCGACAGTTACAAAAGGCAGGTGCTGGGACGGGTCTCTATGGGGCTCTCCATTTTTGCCCTCAACCTCAAGAGTGGAAAAACAATCTTAATTCTGCAGCAGGACCAACCTTCATTGCCTTTGATGTAACTTCAAAGAAACACTGTATAATTTCACAGTCTCATCTCAGAACCTGAAGCATCTTCAATATTATATACAACAAAGCCATAGTGGTTGTTTTTTTTCTTATGCAACTAACAACATTGACAAAGTCAATAGTCGCGGCTTGATGTAGGTGTATACTTATTGCACTGCATATCTGGATAAGTTGTATGACGTTTCAATGCATGCGTTTACCCCGCATGCCGTTACAACGCAATTTTTTACCCCGACTTGCTTTCGAGGTTGCGCTGGATGTTGGAATAGTATAACTTACTATTCCAACTCCAGTCTGTGCAACAGTAGGGAAGGTGGTAGAGTTAAATCCAAAACCTTATACCCCCTACAGCAAGCCATTTTCGTTGTAATGGCATGCGGGGTAAAAGCCCGCACTGTAACACATGCGATGTGACGGTTGTTTCCCATCTGGATATAACGATAGAAACAGCAAAATACCGGTCGGTTGGGACACTATGCTAAGCACAGATTTTTAGCTTACGTGTTTTAAGCCACGCCCTTGATTACATCGGCCACAAGCCACGCCCTTGATTACATCGGCCACGCCCCTTTGAGCGCCCCACCCCCTCCAGTTTTTTCATCCTGCTTAAATCCCAGCACTCATGGTTTATTTCCATTGCACCAAATGCACTACATTTCCAAATAGCAATGGTTTGTAGTATGAAAGACTCGGCTGAAAAAAGCTACCCTTGGAAACACGGAACCACCTGGTAACTAGTTCCAGCAAGAAATGTGTGGTGCCCACTAGGTTGGCGGGAAGGGACACAAGGTCTTCTTCACCAATAAAGAGGGTGCAGTGGCGCTCACTCGCCCTACTGCCGTCCTGCTCAGCCTCTTGCCGCGACTCCGTCGCCCAGCCTACACCAGAAGTGATTTACTTACTCACAGACTAAAGGCACAGTGAGCCCTTCAATGTCAGACAGCTGAGCCGGGAGCCTGGGGTAGTTCCCAATAAAGTGGTACTTCTCATCTACGCTACCATACGGCAACATAGACTGCCTGTAAATTCAAAAGCTTCTGGAAATTCAACATTTATGCACTGGGAAGGACTTTAAAATAATGTGGGCAGTGGATTAATCTGGTCTCTCTCTCGTTAAACCTCATCATTACAGTTTACTCATATAAAGTAGCTCTCAGAGATTTTCTATGGGTGTTAATGAGGATTCCTGGTCATGCAGCTGGTACCACCTCACACCCTTGTCATCTCTAAGGTTCCCATTGCTTTACCCCCCGCCAGGCAGCACCAACAGGCCCCTCTGCCTGCACCCTCCCCCCTTTCACAGGAGGCGTTCATTACAGGCAGGCAAACAAGCGAGGCAGCTTTCACCGGAATAGCAGTAGGGAATGTAGGGCATGTGAAAAGGAAGAGCAGAAAGAATTCATTATGTGTAAAATTGCTACTAAAACGAGACAATGTTTATAAATAAGTAAAAGGAAAGACGAAAAGGCAAAAACGGAGAGAAACGTCTCCTTACTAAAGAAATCCATTTGTGAATAGCCCGAGGTACTTAACTGTAGTGAGTCTTTCACAAGCCTTCGCGATCTTTGGCAAACATTTCTGTTGATGCAAGTCTTTCCAAAGGACATCAATGCATGTTATATTTACTTTCACATGGCTACTAGTTGTGTTCTCCCCTACACACAGTTGTATGCACTAGTGGCAACAGCTGCATAATCTACAAATACCTCACAACTGGCGCCAATGTCTACCTGACTGACAAGCTCACCCCCTCCAGTGACTCTGAGCATACCTGCAGTCAGGTCACCATCAGACTTGGGACGAAGACGTGGGCGCCAATGCCTACCTGACAAGCTCACCCCCTCTAGTGATTGAGCACACCGGCAGTCAGGACACCATCAGACATGGGACAAAGACGTGGGCGCCAATGCCTACCTGACTGCAAGCTCACCACCTACTGTGACTCTGAGCACACCCTCACTCAGGACACCATCAGACTTGAGACGTAGACGTGGGCGCCAATGCCTACCTGACTGACAAGCTCACCCCCTCCAGTGACTCTGAACACACCTGCAATCAGGGCACCATCAGACTTGGGACGAAGACGTGGGCGCCAATGCCTACCTGACTGACAAGCTCACCCCCTCCAGTGACTCTGAGCACACCGGCAGTCAGGACACCATCAGACATGGAACAAAGACGTGGGCGCCAATGCCTACCTAACTGACAAGCTCACCATCTCCAGTGACTCTGAGCATACCCACAGTCAGGACACCATCAGACTTGGGACGAAGACGTGGGCAACAATGCCTACCTGACTGACAAGCTCACCATCTCCAGTGACTCTGAGCATACCCACAGTCAGGACACCATCAGACTTGGGACGAAGACGTGGGCAACAATGCCTACCTGACTGACAAGCTCACCACCTCCAGTGACTCTGAGCACACCCACAGTCAGGACACCATCAGACTTGGGATGAAGACGTGGGTGCCAATGCCTACCTGACTGCAAGCTCACCACCTACTGTGACTCTGAGCAAACCCGCACTCAGGTTACCATCAGACTTGGGACGAAGACGTGGGCGCCAATGCCTACCTGACTGCAAGCTCACCACCTACTGTGACTCTGAGCACACCCGCACTCAGGACACCATCAGACTTGAGACGAAGACGTGGGTGCCAATGCCTACCTGACTGACAAGCTCACCCCCTCCTGTGACTCTGAACACACCTGCAATCAGGGCACCATCAGACTTGGGACGAAGACGTGGGCGCCAATGCCTACCTGACTGACAAGCTCACCCCCTCCAGTGACTCTGAGCACACCGGCAGTCAGGACACCATCAGACATGGGGCAAAGACGTGGGCGCCAATGCCTACCTAACTGCAAGCTCACCTCCTACTGTGTCTCCGAGCACACCCGCACTCAGGACACCATCAGACTTGGGACGAAGACGTGGGCGGCGCGCCAATGCCTACCTGACTGGCAAGCTCATCCCCTCCAGTGACTCTGAGCTCACCCGCAGTCAGGTCACCATCAGACTAGGGACCAAGACGTGGGCAGCGCGCCGATGCCTACCTGACTGGCAAGCTCACCTACTCCAGTGACTCTGAGCACACCCGAAGTCAGGACACCATCAGACTTGGGACAAAGACGTCTGCGTCAATGCCTACCTGACTGACAAGCGCACCCCCTCCAGTGACTCTGAGCATACCTGCAGTCAATCACCATCAGACTTGGGAAGAAGATGTGGGCGCCAATGCCTACCTGACTGACAAGCTCACCATCTCCAGTGACTCTGAGCATACCCACAGTCAGGACACCATCAGACTTGGGACGAAGATGTGGGCAACAATGCCTACCTGACTGACAAGCTCACCATCTCCAGTGACTCTGAGCATACCCACAGTCAGGACACCATCAGACTTGGGACGAAGATGTGGGCAACAATGCCTACCTGACTGACAAGCTCACCATCTCCAGTGACTCTGAGCATACCCACAGTCAGGACACCATCAGACTTGGGACGAAGACGTGGGCAACAATGCCTACCTGACTGACAAGCTCACCACCTCCAGTGACTCTGAGCACACCCACAGTCAGGACACCATCAGACTTGGGATGAAGACGTGGGCGCCAATGCCTACCTGACTGCAAGCTCACCACATGGGCGCCAATGCCTACCTGAGTGCAAGCTCACCACCTACTGTGACTCTGAGCACACCCGCACTCAGGACACCATCAGACTTGGGACGAAGACGTGGGCGCCAATGCCTATCTGACTGAAAAGCTCACTATCTCCAGTGACTCTGAGCATACCCGCAGTCAGGTTACCATCAGACTTGGGACGAAGACGGATAGATCCTTTTGTGTCCGAAAGGTGAAGGTATACGTACTCCCTACTAAACATACAAAAACCAGTGTAGTATCCTCCTCCTAAGGGTGGCAGTGTTGATAGGAAAGGAAAAGAAGCTATTCAGTCCACCCTGGCCTTAATGAGTCAGGGTGAACCTGATGATGAAGCATGCCACTACTAGAGTGGGTGAGGGTTTCATACAAAAAAGGGGGTTTTTCTTTTTCCCCATAACTGAGTGCAGGAAGCAGAGGTATAGCAAATGTTCTTTTCCTATCAACACTGTCGCCCTTAGGAGGAGGGTACTCCACTGATTTTTGTATCATAAGGCAATTGTTGCCTTTGAATAATTTCAGTTTAACAATGTCATCTGCAAACAGGGCCAACAAGCTCCTGTTGATTATGCCAGAAAAATACAATTGTAAATTTAGAGAATGATGTAAAAAAAAAAAGGCAAAATCAAGTTGGGGACGATTACATCATCTTACATCCACATTGATAGTATCCCCACAGTAAGATCACTTCGTGACCCTGGCCTCAGTATTGTGTCCTTATGCTACTGCCCATTGTAGATGAATCTGTATACTGACACTTAATTGGGTCGATATCTATAAAGCAGACAGTTTCTGCTTGTATTCTGGCCCCTTGAACCAGAATGT